>NC_135785.1:113549166-113870000 GCF_051106095.1 Pogona vitticeps
AGGATCTTTCTGTGATCTTTGATATCATCAAATATGGTATCCTTATGGGAAGACTATCAAGTTTAGGGATCAGGAACTCTGGTCTTTGCTAGTTCTGGTTCTTCTGTGAAGGCTGATCCCAGATGGTACAGTTTGGGGACGCTGTCTCAACCACTTGGGACGTCCATTATGGGGTCCAGTAGGGGGCAGTTATTGCCCCAATGGTTTTTAACATCCATATGAAGCAGCTAGGAGAAGTCATACAGAATTTTGGAGTTTGCTGTCACCAGTATGCTGATGACATGCAGCTTTATCTCTTCTTTGTTTCATCTGCAGAGGAAGACATTGAGGGCCCTGAGCACTGCCTGATGTTGTTAATAGAATGGATGAGGTTGAACAAATTGAAATTGAATCAGATAAAATGGAGATTTTGCTGTTAGGAGGATCATCAGAATGGTTAGAGGGAAAATTACTTGGCCAGGATGGGATTATACTCCCCCTGAAAGATCAGGTCTACAGTTTAGGAGTACCCCAGGACCTTGAACTGTCTATGAAGGTCTTCTATCAGCTTTAGTTGATGGCCCAGTTGTGCCATTACCTGAATAGGAAATAGCACATATCACTGGTTCACATAGCGGTAATCTCAAAAATAGATTACTGCAATTCTCTCTATGTGGGGCTGCCCTTGAAAACAGTGCAGAAACTTCAGCAGGTCCAAAATGTGGAAGCCAGACTGATTTCTGGGACTAGCAAATTCACTCACATTTTCCCAGTCATGGGCTGACTCCATGTCTGTTTCTCTGCTTCAATTCACAATGCTGGTTATGACCTATAAAAACTTAAATACTTTGGGACCTTGATAATTGTTGAAATGTTTCTCACAGAAAACAGCTACTGTTTTCACATGCTCCTCCCAGTCCACACTGCTAAAGGTGACTGCACTGAGGGAGGCTAAAAAGATGTCAATGAGGAACTGGACCTTCTCTGTGGTAGCCCCTATTCTGTGCAACAAGCTTCCAACAGAGGTGTGTCAGGCTCTATCCCTCCTGATATTTAAAAAACTAATAAAGACAGAAGTCTGTAAAACAACCTTTAAGAACATATCCTTGGGCGTTGTTAATATTAATTTCTAAATTAAGGTCTTCTTTTTACTATTACATTTAGGTTGGTGTGTTGACGTGTTGATTGTGTTATTGAATGGGGATGATCCTAGTGGGGTGGGGTTATGTCTTTATCTAAACTGCCCAGTGTATTGGATGCTACAAACCAAACCAACAAAAAAATAACACATCCGTTAGTTCCCTACTATTGTGAACAGAAAGAAATTGTTTATCATTAGAAAGAAAAGGAAAACAAATGGCAAGAGTTTTAAATATGTGGAGATATGACACGCACAATCAACACGACATTCATCACAGCTCCTTTGGGCATCAAGCATCAAAGAACAACAAGCATCATGGATTTTCCTTCATAGATTTTAACTGACAAAGAGGCCAGCTTTGAAAACTATTTAGTGCATGTACGTATGTGTGTGATAATATGCTCAGAGGCTAAAAACTGCTTTTTACTTTATACAATTTTATTCCTAAGAACTTTAATATTTTAAGATATATATTCTCTGTCTTTTGCTTTATATTTGCCTCTCTTAAGCTAAACACTTCATTATTTTTACATGAATTTTATTCTACCTGCAACTTAAGTTTTATATTTGAATGTCTCCAATTTCTCATAGTTTTGATGGAAATCATACCTTTAACTTTTCATAAGTTGCAAAAAAAGGATTTTGTTTGAGTATCAGTGCATATAGTTTTCTTTATGGCTGTGAGACTTTTGAATGTTGCAACAACTTTGAAGTAATTTTGTGTGTACACAATATGGAAGCAATGTAGATAGATAAAGCTTGTAGAAATAGACAAGCTGATGTCTGAAATTACTGCAACAATGAAGAGGCTTATCCTTTGATACTCAGATGAATGTTAATTTGATCATATGCAATTGATTAGTTTCATTCTGGAATTAATCCTTTATTGGGACATATGCCAGCTGTCAAAAACAAAGGCTTCTAATTTTTTTTCCTGGGAGATCTATAAAATTTGTAGGACTTGGGTGGGCAGTTCTGGTGTTAGCTGAGCTATCCTGACAGAGATGGTGTGCCTCATTGCAGACCTCTGCACTCATAATGGGACTGATTATAATATATCTGGGGTCAAATGGGGAAGTCTCTCTGTAACATTAGGCATGTCCTATAAAGTTGCATTCATCAGTGCACACAGAGAAACATTATCCACATCTTTCTGTGGCTGGTCCCAATTTCTTGGTTGGCAGCAAGGTTTACACCTTCCAGTCTACGTGTCCAACATTCCCATGGATTCAGAAGTGGTCTTAATGTGTCACTGTTTCATTGTAAAAATGTGCTTCTTCTGAACACTACTCTCCCTGGAACCAGCAGGCAAATGATTAAGAACTAAAGCAGAAATTATCTGTTCTATTACACTTTAGGACTACGTAGGATAGTCTTTTTTGATTGCATATAATCTTCTTTTTAAATGTTAATGAAATATCATATTTATTTAAAGGAAAGTAGGCTAGAAGTAACAGAATTCCAAATGGATCAGATTGTTGCAATAATGAATAACGCACGAGAACAACCTATGGAAGCGAACTTATCACACACCTTGCAAGTAAACCCCACTGATTTTGATGGGATTTTCATATGAGAAGACACCCATAGGAGTAGTAGGTTGTATGCAAAGCATATTAATCAATGTGGAGTTTTGTCACTCTCTAGTGGACAAAGAATAGGTTAACAAGCCACATGCTAAGGGTGCTTGCTAATCCAATCCGGACACAGGAAAAAATATTTTTGTGGATGACGGCTTCCAGAATTCACCAGCCAATATAGTCACTCCTTGCTAGATGTCATATTCTGGGAATTGTAATTTGAAGAAATAACTATTTTCTTCTCTCATCCAATCTTAGCTACTTCGCTAGAACTACAAACGTCTCTACAGATCTGCACCACAGGACATGAAAATCAGTTCACACAGTAGATTTCTTTTTTTTTCCTCACACACATCCACATGTATGTGCATACACACACAGTTATCCCTAGCCTTCTAAGAATGCATGGCTGCCGTTCTCAACATTTTTAGATAGGACCTTCGTTAAACTTCCATATGAAGAACCAAAACGTTTTTAGGAACATATGTATCTTGAAAACTACTGATAGCTACAAACAGCAAGGAATATATTAGTGCAGAAGATGGGAATGCCATGGGCTTCTATTGTGTATTATCTATTTAATCTCCCCAACACAATGATTCATGTGAGTCTCTGGCTTGAAGCATACTGAGTGTAGTGCCAGGTCAACTTGGGCTATTTCCCTATTTTGCATAAATTTGATTGATTGATTGATTGATTGATTGATTGATTGATTGATTGATTGATTGATTGATTGATTGATTGATTGATTGATTGATTGATTGATTGATTGATTGATTGATTGATTGATTGATTGATTGATTGATAAAGGCACTACAAGACTGATATGGCCAATAAGAGTGGATTCTGGTTTATAAATATATAATTGCCATAATGTCTGTTGGTTGGTTGGTTGGTTGGTTGGTTGGTCGGTCGGTCGGTCGGTCTATCAATCCATGTTGCAACTCATTCATCAATTCATTTTGTTCTTCTGAAAAATCATTAAAAAGGAAGAAACACATGTTTTTTCACATGTTCCGATTCTGCTTTTTCCTCCCATATTAGATACGAATTGTGGCACCACATGGTGTGGATTCTTTTAACTCATCCCCGACCCAAGGCCAGCCAGGCCAGGCCACTAACCCAGCTTCACGTGTTGGTCAGGTCCTCCTTTGGTACATGAATCCAAGTAGGAGCCCACCCATGACGGGCCTGCCTCCCCAGGCAATCAACCACTCCATCAAGGGATGTCCCATCTCTTCACCAGATTGGTTGGCTGTCTGGAGAAGTGGGGCCAGTCTGGCCAGTCTCCTGTCTGGATTGATATGTGTGCCACTGAAGAAGGACCCTAGCAATGCACGGAGCCTGGTTGGTGGCCCACCCAGCCTGGGGAAGCGGGGGAACAGAATCCACACCGCCTGTGGTGCCATGTCTGTATCCGATATGAATATGAAGCACCCATGTCTAGATGTAGGATGTTACACTTCTGTATCCACTATTCAGAATTCTGGGAAGTGGCCTAATATTGCTGTACAATAATGTGCCAGCATTGCCAGTAGGGGAAAGGATGTCAGCAGTCAAGGTGGTGTACAGGATACCCTCTTGTGCTCACTGCATTCACAAGGTTCCACCACGCAAGGAAAAATCCCAGAAGATGACTCCTTTTTTCAGTTAACCACTTCTCACCCAAACACGAAACAATTGCCAGGGTTGTTTTTCAACACGTGTGAGTGATAGGGAGCACAAGAGGGGATCTGTACACCATATTGACTGCTGACATTGGTGTTGTCAACATTCAGGCTGCCTTTTGCTATGTAACGCTTGGCATCCTTTTTCCTGCTGCCACTGTGGGCACAATATTCAGCAGCAACATCAAGCTATTTCCTGGTGTTTTGAATCATGGACACAGAAGCACAATATCCCACATTCATAAACCAATTTTTTTTAAAACAATTGAATTTCTTGGCTTTTTAAAACAGAGGTTTATGAACACATACACTAGATCAAAATTCCAATACAAATTTCCTGCATGTAGAATTACTCGGTGCTAGAGGACCACAGCAGATGAGCACATGATCAGTACTAGAGGACAGAAGCAAGAACAGCTTGGATATGGCTGCAGTCCTTCTCTGCAAAAATATTTTGAAGGACTGTTTTAGACTTAATGCAATGGTGAATCAAATATGTGAGTAAATGCAACACATACAATGGACACACTTTAACCTCTCAAGTATATCAGTGTTGCCATGGCTGCTCCACAGAATGCAGACTAGAAAGATATTTTCCAATTTCCAAACCCTTTCCTTGCATCAGGCAAGCTGGGGGAGAAAAGCCATATTGGACCAAAAGCTCCATGAATATGGTGCATGCATGTTCTTCAAAATATGTCCTCTTGCCTTTTGAAATTTAAAAAAGAGAGAGGTTGGAGTTAGCCAAGATTGACACTGGAATGCAAGATCAAAACCATCCATATTATGTGAAAGAAAAAATAGTGAAGAAAGATGGGGACAAAAATTCAACTCATTAGTGGCCCTCGGTAGATGCAGAACAACAGACATAGCAATCAAGCTTAACACAGCCAAGATGTACATCTGCATCTACGCATAATGGAATGATACTCCCCACCCCATCCAGCATTTGCTTTCTTGTATATTAGGCTTTAAAAAATGGGCATTAGCAGGATTTTTCATTGGTAGCAAAATTTTGAAAACAGATCCATGAGCTTGGTGGAAGGAGCTGATTTTCTTTTCAAAATTACTTTTTGAGAGGGCCTTTCTGAAACCACGACCACTACCACCTGGCCCTCTCCTGCTATTTTGGATGGGGAAAAGAGCTGGGTGCTTCCTGTGCATCAGGCTGGAAGGGCAATTTTTTTAAAAAATGAAAAAGGTGCTCAACCATTTATACTATAAATAATAAGTTCCACAAATCATACCTTTAAAAGTTAAAAAAAAAACCACTCTGTTTGCAATTTTGAATCCCCATAAATCTCACTTTACTATTTTCAGCTAAGGCCTGTATTAGGAGCACACATACATTTCTCTTCTCCATGTTATTTAGATGGCTGATAACTGCTGGTAGCATAATTAATTGGGTTGTTTGTGTTTTTTAATCCATCAAGGCTACTGAATTTGAATGTCTGGAATTAGAAATATTGGCTGAAATCCCATTTGTGAAAATTTACTCCACTGCTGGAATAAAAGCATGTTTTCTGGATTCCTGCTTAAGTCACATGGATTTTAGCCGGAATCGCAAACTTTTGTGGCAGTGTATGCATCCTCAAGGTGCCACCAACAATGCATTGCCGCCACTGCCTTCATCTCCTGTCAGGCGGATCTGATGGGGATCGGGGGGAGAGAATGGAAAGGGAGGGAGAAGAGGGTGAATGAGAAACAGGCAAGGGCTTTTTCCTGGCAAACCCAGTACATATGCATACACACAAATGCATATACAAACATGCAAACACAGAGAGAATTACAGTGAGGGAAGCATGAGGGTGGTTTCTCCCCCCTAGATGCAAGAAGCCCAAAACTTCCACCTAGAGAGCAAGCCAATGGAGGAGGAGGAAGAGGAACCATCTTTCCCTTTGGGCATCAATTTCTGGAGAAATTCTCTCCATGGATCTCCATGGTTTTTATATATAGGATCACCCCAGAGCACAAAAACATGGGTCCCAAGCATGGGTCCCCTTAGATCCTCATGAATTTTATATATAGAATTGCCCCATAGTAATTGTTTGCTCCTGATGTGCCTTGTGTGTATGCTTAAGTTTGTGTTGTGGGTTTCTTTTTTCCAGCAGAACACGGATTTTATTGCCAGTGGGATAGGATATGCCTCTCCTCTGTAAGGCTGATGATGTCACCAGCAGTGATTTTTTCAGAAATTAGACATTTCTGACTTCTCTTCTGACAGTCCAGAGGCTCACATGTAATTCCTCCCAGCATTGAGGACCTGCGAAAGCTATGGGACAGGAGGAAATCTTTAAGTACCAAAAATTGTGCTGCCTAGATGAGTTTATTGGCAACTGTGCTTTTGTGTAATTAGAGACCGAGGCCCCAAAAACTTCTCCGTGAGGAAAGGGATTCTATGAGATTTCTGAAAAATCACTGCTGATGATGGCATCGACAGCCTTCTGTGGCATAGGCACCGTATAGGAACAGGACTTCAGCAACAGTTTACTGGAATTAAAATTACTATTTAGTAAATAGTTTATTATACAAACATCTTAAAACAGAGACAAGGAAGTCCCTTTTCTGAGTTTTTATGGAGACAAAATGAGCGGGAAGGATGAGTTGAAGCCTGGGACAGGATTTGATGTCTGGATGAAATTAGGGCTAAACTGAAGTGTTCAACTCAGCTTTTTTTTTTTTTCCTTTTAAGAGAACGTTTTAGTCATAGTTGTTATTTTAACCCAACTTTTTCATCTTCCTCACCTTTGCACTTACTAGGCACGTAGGCTGATCCCCTTCGAAACAGCATGAAAACACCATTAGATCTGGCCTGTGCATGTTATGTTTCCAGGAAAGAAAGAATCAGGAAGCAGCTAACAGTGACACTCACCTGCTTTGATCTGGAGAGGGAGAGACAGAGAGAGATCATAGATTGAGGAAATACTATCAAACTCTCCGGCTTGTATTTAAAAGCTAATCTGGAAGGAAGAATTTGTTTAACATTGTAAGCAATCCCAGTCTTAAAACAATATGGATGTGTACTAAGACCAAAAGCCAAAGAAAAGAAAAAAACCAAAGGAATTCAAAACCCTCCAAATGTAATTGTACTGATTCTCAGGTAAGTCTCTGCATAACTGCAGCCTTAATCTTACATGCCGCGGGGAACATATTTGAAAGCATTGTTTTGGTTTCTATTCAGGTAAAATAACATTTAGAGCATAAAAGAATTAAATATACAAGACACAGGAGCCAATAATCAGCTTGGTGCAAGGTTAATGAAAATAAAGATTCCACAAGAAGGCAATCCAAATTCTGCTCCAAGAGGAGCTGAATTGTGTGGCTTGAACACATTATGGAAATTAACGATTTGCAAATTAATGTACTTTGTGCGAGGTATTTGCTTAATGCTTTCTTGTTAGTAAAGAGGGAAGGGACTGGCTGGATAGCTCAGTGAGTTAGGTTAGGCTGGGAGTTCAATTGCCCACTGGGTCTCCTATGAGTAGAGCCAGCCTGTTTGCCCTTGGGCAAGCTGTACAGCCGCAGGATGCCCCAAGAAGAAGGAAATGGTAAACTACTTCTGAGTAGTCTTTATCTGCAAAACCCTGAAAAGGGTCACCATCAATCAGATTGACTAGACAGTGCATGATTATTATTTAAACATACAAATTTGTATCAGCTCTAGAGAAAACTTTATATTTATGAGTTTCCATGGCTGATCAGGATTTGAACTCAGCTCTCCTGAGTCATAGACTTTTACTTTATCCACTACATCACACTTTGGAATGTTAAGTTCCATAGAAAACTATTTCTCCCATCTTTCAAGCCCAAAGGCTTATCAGTGGCAAGCAAATTCATGTCAGGCAAAGCGTATCTTTTTTATTCTTCTACCTGGAAGAGAGGGTGCAGTTAGCAATGCCCTTCAAGAGTGTTCCACAGGCTTGTAGCTGCCAATATTCTGGGCTCATTTCAAAAATAATGCTTATTTGGGGAATGCTTAGGAGACTGATTTACAACTACTGTATATCATTTGGCAGCCTGAACACAAGCTTCCTTTAAGGGCACAGAGGAGAAGAAAATGTAGCAATATTGGCTGAATGCTTTCTGGACAGTTTGCACCATTACTAAGGTCAGTGACCTGAAATGTTTCCAGAAGAATAACTACTTTTCTTTCACAGGGCAATAACAAACATTGCACTTTCTCTGCCAAATTTATCTTTGATAATCCATATCAATTCTCAAGCCACTGAATCCCAATACATTGAAGAGAATTCTGGGATATGGCTGAGGAGACTCACTCTTAAACTGAATGTGACTGAACAAGATTCCCCCCCCCCCAAATAGCACTGCAGCTTTACATTACAAAGTAAGATCAGCAATGATGGAGAAACTGTTCCTGTGGACAATGTTTGACAATGACAAATAGTGTTGTAATAGGTGGCTAGAGTTTTCTGCTTAACTCTCAGGGCACTTTTTCTCCCAAACATTACCAGAGCAATGAAGTTTCTCAGAAGCATTTGGGAGAATCATGTTGTTATGTGCGATCTAGTTGCTCCCAATAGATGATGACCCTCTAGCATCATGCCCTTGGGTATCTGATTGTGGAGCTCAAGGCTAGGAAAAGAGCCCACATGTATAGCAGATTGGGCAAGCTGCACAGTCCCAGAATGCCCCCCCAAAGAAGGGAATAGTAAACCTCTTCTGAGTACCCCATACCTAGAAAACCCTGGAAAACGTCACCGTAAATAAATATTCTGAAAATCCTTCACTATATTAAATTGTGCATCCAAGAAGTGTTGGAAAAGTCATTGTCTAGTAAACCCTTTTGGTGAACAGGACGGGACAGTTTATTTCCAGTAGCTAGCGTTATTGCTCAGCATAAGTATTGTGATACCAATAAGATCAGAACAGCTGACGTCTGAAACATGATTTTTTTTCATGATAGCAAAGAAATAAAAATGTAAATCACATGAACCTAACTTTTGTACTGCAAATTTTGAATATTTTTTCATGTGGAAATTTGTACAATGTACAATTGTGAAGTCAGATGCAAAACTGCTAATATGTAAATTGGAAGCCTGCCAAGGAGCCCCTGTATCACACCTTCCTATGTTTCCAGAACAAAGTTTCAGGAAGAAATCGAAACTAGAAAAATCATGGTGGATTAGAACCAGTCATCCTTTTGCTTCTTTATGTCCCAAGTATCTGAATATGCAGAATAAGATAGAAAAACCAGAATATGAACTAGGTTTTCTTCTTGACATGCTAATTTACTAGGTGTAGAATAGTTTGTTTGTTTAGAATCACAGGAAACCTATTTAGTTCACATTGCAGATCTACACTGTGATGCTCCCAACTGTTATTAAGTATGGGTGCAAAAGCTGGCCAGTGAAGAAAACTAACATGGGGGGAAAAACAATTTATTTAAAATGTGGTACTTGTGGACAGCTGATATTGGATGATTAGAAAGGTATATACATGAATTCTAGATCAGATCAAAATCTGAACTCTCTCTAGAAGAAAAACTGACAAAACCGAACTGACCATAATTTGGGCACATCAAAGGAAGACAGGACTCACTGGAAAAGACAATGACGCTGGTAAAAATTTGAAAGCAGCAGAAAGAGAAGAAGAGTGATACGAGAAGCATTGATTTGATAAAGGAAGCTACAACCTTGAGTATGACTGTCCATTATAGGACTTTTTGCAAACTACTAATTCATAGGTTGCTGTATGTCAGAAGCAACTTGATGGTATAAAACAATAACCTTACAAATTCTGTTCTATGCTTGATCAAACAGATGTGAACTTAAAGACACTTGTTAACCAGCTGCTGGTTGCTATTTGTGCCAGACAGAAATATTGCCGCTACAGATGGGCTCAGAAATTATTCAGAATCCAAAGTAAATTGGGAATCTTTGTCAGTTTCCAAACAGACCCAAAGCAAAATGAGAAGGCTAAAAGCAGCACTCAGATTGAACTGAGGTTCTCTGAAGCATTGAATATGGGTTTACCACTTCAAAGGTTTAAAAAGCTAAATTAAAAAAAAACACTCATTGCAAAAATGGAAGTAGTGTTGCAACAGCAACCAAGAAATCCAAAGCATAAGGATTTGACAGCACAATTGCTTGTGAAAAGTTCTCTTGCAAACTCCAGTCACAGAGTTCGTGGGGGGGAATTCCTCTCCCTGTGATTGGTGCCCATTTTATGAAGAAAGCATGTTAGAGAGAATAAAGAGAGATCGTGTTGCTTTCATTTTCAGGAGGTAGGGAGACTGTGCATTGGATTATTTGTTGTTGTTTTTTTCATTTCTTTTAGATAGCTACAGACCTCAAGTCAATTGATTGAATGTTTATGTGTGAAAGTTATGCCATCATGCTGGATTTGAGTAGGGTAGATCAATGGTTCTTAACCTTTGTTACTCGGATGCTTTTGAACTGCAACTCCCAGAAACCCCACTCAGGACAGCTGGTGGTGAAGGCTTCTGGGAGTTGCAGTCCAAAACTCCTGAGTAACCCAAGGTTAAGAACCAGTGGGGTAGATGACCATTGCATTACAAATAGGACCTAAGGTATTTAAATTGCATGACTCTTGGTAGTGGAAGGAAGGAAGGAAGGAAGGAAGGAAGGAAGGAAGGAAGGAAGGAAGTGGAAGTGGAAGTGGAAGTGGAAGTGGAAGTGTTGGAGTTGCATGCTTTTTGTTTTTTGTCTGACTGCAGTGGACGTTTCTGGATTGGGGTGATTGTCTGTCTATGAGCACCAACCAATCATCCTTACAGCCTTTGATTTCAAAGACCCACCTCACAGTCGAGTGGTATTCCCCTCTCTTTACTGGTTGGTGGCAGTCTTCATTTATTTATTGTTTGTTTGTTTGTTCGTATGTATGTCGCATTTCTCCTAATGGCTCACAGTTGTTTGGTTCTTGCTGGTATGTTCAGTTAGTTGCTAGGTATGAATGCAGTAAAGAAAGTAGCATACACAAGTCAGTAATTTTCAGCAATTGTAAGAAATGTTTTGTACTCTGCTACAAATGTCGCAGAGTGAGTTATTAACACTTTAAGTGCCAGTTAATGAGAAAGGGGTGGACTCTGGGGAATCTTGTAGCTATTCTCCTCTGTGGATCTCTGTCCTTCTGCATAGCAAAAAGTAATTTTACCAGAAATTCAATTCTCTGCAACATGAAGGCAGTGATGGGAACCATGCCTGTGCTTTGGAGGGCAAACAGTTGTTGATGGCACTGAGTTGTGCCCCCACCCCATCCCAGGTCACAGCCTTTTATTTTCCCCATGTTCATGTTCTTCACTGAACAAGCCATTGCTGGTCAGAAAATTACCTTACTAAATTGGAGTTTATCACTGTTACTTTTTGAACTACAGCTCCAGAATGCGCCAGTCAGCTTGAGAGGTTCTGACACTTGTGGTCCAGAAAAGTAACTTTTCTAATCTTTATGCTAAAAATGGAGCGATAGCCTGTCCTGTTCTGAAACATGTTCTCATAATTCTTGTCGCTGTTTCTGTGCGTAGCCTTTATGAGGTAAGGGCAGTGCATTCCGAGCTCCAGTGAAGCGTGGGGGCAACACCACCACTGCACTAAAGAGACTAATCATGGCTTTGAGTTTTATCATATGCTTGTTGCCTCTTTGGAGGCCCAGATATTTTTGTGTGCATATGCTCCCATCCACACAAAAGTAATGCTAAAGGACAGGCTGAAGTTAACCCCAAGGGTCAGTGTTAAAATGATTATGAAAAAGCAAATCTGCAATGGAAATTTGGCAGGAGTATTTGTACATTTATTGCTCATTAATGAAGCTAGACTGACAGCTCAATAAACCTAAATCTGTCTTTATCTTCTAAAAAGGGAGACTTTCTTGTCAGGCTGCTTTGAACCATTCTGCCAATGAGCCTTAGCCTTCATGCACTAAAACCCATTAGAAACAGAAAGAGCATTAATGGATGAGATCCAGATTCCACATAGCTGCCGAAAGCAGCCACTTCCAGAAGCTTTAGTGGAAGCATACAAACAACTCAGGGATTCAAAAGGCAGCTGTATCTTCACACCAATCGCTTCAGATACCAGCAGTCCAATGTTGAGGGGAAATCTCTCTAGATCTTATATATCTTTGTCCAGAACATCACTGGATCAGGTACTCTAAAAACATCTCTGTACAATATCACTGGAGCATCTCTGCCAAGCTAACTGAACAGCCAAAGGCAGATATAAATGTTGAGAGTGGTGTGGTGGGGGTAGCTGTGTTGGGTAGCACGAGGACCATCCATCTGCTCAGTGCTGTTTGGGCAAACTGTTCACAAGATGCTCCGCAAGGCATTGGAGGAATATATCCAGAGCAGCCAAAGGAGAGAGCCTGTTGATTGCAATACTGATGAGAGCTCTCAAGGATAATTAAAAGTTAATCAAAGCCAAAGGAGGGCATAAGGATTGCTAGAACTCTGTCCCTCAAGTGAAGTTGTAAGGAATTTAACAAAGAAAAGCATGCCAATTAAATCAAGCTCATTTTTGGCCGATGGCACAGAGGTATCTATGCCAGAGGTTACAGAGAAAGAATGTAAATACAATGTATTCTCAGCATTTCTAAACACCTGTCTTTATATTGCTAAATTGGACAGCATTTCCATATAATTTAATCCAACTGGTCTAATATCAGGACGTTTCCATATTTACTTCCTGTTCCCTGAGATATCAGGACCAAAACCTGAGGGGGATATGTTTTTTTAAGTTAGAAGAGGAAGACCCTTTGTAAATAATTGCAAAATAACATGTATGTGTTGCACATGATAGGGTACGTAAGGCAGTGTGGGTTTCCTGTGTTACTTGCTGTGGCATTCGCCCCTCATGCCCCTTGCCTGACCAACCAGACACAGAGCACACGAAGGCAAACTACTACTCCTTTTTACCCCGCTGCCACCAGTTGTTCACTAATTCAACTTTAATTATGGAAGGATGAAGAATCAGGTCCAAACTTCACTGTCTTTTAAATAAAACGCTTTTATTGATTACATTGTTATTAATCATAGGTAACTTCTGTTATCATCAATCTCAACCTTCTATTTGTCATTACCGTTCACTCTAATCACACCTCAGATCTCCCAAAATACCACACTCTATCTCCTTCTCCACCCTCTCACTCTGACTCTCACTGGCTCTCTGACTGACTAACTGACTGACTGACTCTGACTCCGCCTCTTTATTACATTTCTCTCGGCTCTGCCTCTCAGCAACATTAGCCTACAAAATGAATATTCATAACTACTTAACATACTAAGGGTGAACACTACACCTGCTCAACACATATATGTGTCCAATATACACACTTACTTGTGGAGCCTATTATTTATTTATTTAAAATACTTTACCCCACTTTTGCCGTTAAAAAGGACCCAAGGCAGCTTACATCATTAAAAGACAATATTGAAAGCTCAAAGAGAACAAACAATGAGAATAGAAAGGTGGCTTGGATCATTAAAAGACAGCATTTAAAGCTAAAAACAACAAGTAAATACTAAAAAGGATTAAACAAATGCCATTCTGAGTAGCGGTAAACACAAGCAATACTAAAAACACATTAAAAGCAGTAAGGCATAACAATCCATTTAAAAATCCCACTCAGGCAGCCAGTTACTGAGGGAAAGCGTGCCTCGTGAGAAACATCGTCACCTACTTGCAGAAAGACAGCAAAGATGAGGCCAGGCCAGCCTCCTGTAGAAGGGATTTCCAAAGTCTGGGAGCAGCAACAGAGAAGGCCCTCTCCTGTGTCCCCACCACATGCACCTGTGAAGGTGGTGGGACCGAGAGAAAGGCCTCTCCTGATTATCTTAACAGCAGAGAGATGGGAGTCCTTGAGACAACTTGGAACCAAGCCATTTAGGGCTTTATAGATTAGGACAAGTGCTTTGAATCGTGCCGGACCCACTGAGGTTTCCTGATACTTTCCAGAGGCAATCCCATGTAGAATATATTAGAGTAATCCACCCAGACCTCTCCAGAAACAGCTGCAGCTGATACACTAGTTTCAATTGTGCAAATGCACTCCTGGACACTTATAAGCCTATAAATCCAGGTATCAGCTAGGAATGGGTAGAGGTGGATGCCCAAATCTTTACATATTTAGCTTTATTTTTCATTTAGCTTTTCTCAAGATGAGATTCCTCACCTCATTTGGAGATCAAGGGGGAAAAATAATTTCTGGTTATTTCAACTGGTAAACTAGGATCTAACAAACCTATCATGGACTAGGATTCACTGTTTATTTTTAATTGTTTTCCTTTAAAATAATGGCTAAAATCCTGTTGAATGAGTTCTGCCTGCACAACAGAAAAGGCATCATTGTTAGTAGCAAGTTACTGCGCATTCACAACTACTTCTTTTAGTTTCAGGATTCATGTGACTTCATCTCATTGTGCGCAAACAGTGCTGCACACCATTAATTTTTTTAAATTATTTAATCCATGGCAAACTTTCAGTGAGAATGACAACATTCTTGTTGCACAAACAGAGCTGTGCAATAGGATCTGAGCCATTATACATGTATTTTTATTTAAACAAGCAAACAAAAAATCAGGAACAAATCTGACATGAAACATGCAACATTCATCAATAATAAAATAATTTATTTTTGACATCACTGTAAACATGTAAAGCAAAGCAAAGAATTATTACAGATCTAAAATATGTTCAAATTCACAACAAGATGAGAAGAAAACAGACAGCAGAGAATTAAAGGTGAGGGTTGTTCAATTAAGGCAATAAATATTGATTAAAATTTACTAAAATAGTTTTTTAAAAACCATGAAAACAACTGTGTATAATCAGAGTCTGTCTGTCTGTCTGTCTGTCTGTCTATCTAGCTATCTATCCATACATACATACATGCATAAAATTGTCATGGGATCACAAAATCAGTGTTTATGTATACCCTCTTCATTATCATGATATTGTAAAATGAAGGTCCAGTTAACAATTTCAAAATGATGAAAAAATCATGAATCACACATTGATGAAAGGGGAAGAGATTGTGAATGAAACCATTGCATAATTCTTGTAGCTATTCAAAATTCAGTAACATCTTAATGACTATGATGATCATAATAGCTGTAGTAAAGATTTCCAGAGCTATAAATGTGACCCTTGTCATGGCTGGAGCAGAATTACCAGTGTGTAGTGTTTATACTGTCACTGCTATTATACATTACTGCTGTTGACCAAAGGTGAGATATTGCAGAAAGCAGGTGACACAGGTGACCACCAGGATTCCACCTGACCATATTCCGGAACCAACGATGGGTTGACTCATTAGTCTGAGCAGCCCCTGGATTGCCCAACTATGTGCGGACTGCCTGTTCAGACAGAATAATGTTATGAAGCTGCTATATTTAATTTTTTTTTTTTTTGAGGGAAGGGAAGAGAGGAGGTTCTGCTGATATAATTTCCCTCTTGCTTATAATGCTATCAACTGTCGTCCTTTACTGCCTCTATTTCTCATCTATGCAGATTAAATGTGACCAGAAAAATCACCAGCTCTTTACACTTCCTGTAGCTGTAGCCTGTTTCTCCTTGCTGCTAACGAAGTATGAATGAATGATGGGTGTTTTTTTCTTCTCACTTTACTAAATCAAATTGAACATTCCTGACACTGCAGCTGGATAAGCTGTAACTAAATCATCCCTCTTTTGTGGCGGTGTGGGGAAGGTGTTGTAAACAAAGTGCACTTCCTGGGAAACCACAGAGATTGCTTCCTCATTTTCTCTTGTTTTGGTAAGTCATTATCCTTGACTGGTGACCTGTTCCAAATTCACAGTTCTGTGCTGAGATGGATGAATTATAAGCCTTCTGTGAGCAGACAACAGATGTTGGGAACAATCTTGACAGGGCTCTGTAACCAACAGGTGGGAGAATGTGTTCATGCATTCCCCTTGGGCAGGAGTGAGGCCTGCTCCTGCCGTCCATGCTTTTTGCTGCCCACATGGTGGGGGGGGGGGTTATTAACTTTCATAATTTAGCAGACTTTTGGTTTTACGGAGAGACAAGCATTTTGATTATTTTTTTAAAAAAACCTTTGTTTTCTTATCTTAAAATGGCAATTGCCCAAAATGGGCAGCCCTTCTTTTAGTCTTCGTGTTTCCATTGCTGATTTGTTAAAAGATTCTTGAGTGGGAAGACAGAATTTATCTAGAAACTCTTATCTTAAACACTTTAGACACCATAGGGTGCCAGTAGCCAAGACCAACTGTAGAAATCCATCCCAGAAAGCTGCATTCCAGCAAAGTAAGCAGAACTGAGATATGAAAGCAGGTGCAGAACAACAAAGATTTTAGCTCCGTCTTTTTTAAATTTGTTCTAGATTCATGTCCCAGTTGTCAAGACCACAAAATTTGGAATCAGCTTTCCAGGAATGATTATCATCTAAGAATACTTTGAGCTGAGCAGCCACTGCAGATTCAGCCAACTCACGGCCTTGATACTAGGTGTTGTTAATCATCAGTGTCAAAAGTCACTTTTTTTCAAGAAAGGTATCACAAACTTATCTTTTTTTACACCACGACAAACTGTGGTGTAACACCTCTACTATAGCGATAAATTTCATTTACTAAAATTCTGTCATCTTGTCATATAAATATGAATAGAAAAAGATTATTCCTATAGCCAGACAAAAGAAAAACCCTGATGGATGATTGAAAAAACTCTTAAAACCATTAAGGAAAAATGAGAATTAAAAGTAAATGGTAACAGAAGTAAGATTGGAATCCTAAATAAACTTCTCAGTGACTGTCATGTAGGACCAGAGATTACAACTGTTGTAACAATCATTCTTCTCAGTGTCGTAGAGAATAATCATTCTTCTCTCTTCTCAGCATTGTAGGGAAGCAGCTTGCCCGTGTTGTGCTGAAGAGACTCCAGGTGCTTGCAGACAGAGTCTATCCAGAATCACAGGGTGGATTTCGAGCTAATAGGTCCACCACTGACATAGTATTCTCCCTCAGACAGTTGCAGGAGAAATGTAGGGAACAACGACAGCCACTCTTTGTGGCCTTCATAGAGCTCGCGAAGGCCTTTGATTTGGTTAGCAGGGATGGCCTTTTTAAAATCCTTCCCAAGATTGGATGTTCACCTTGACTCCTTAACATATACAAAGATCTTTCTTGCTGTCATGCTGAAGCATGTTTTTGGAACTGCAACAGAAGGTGTCTATCTACAGACTAGATGAGATGGAAAGCTCTTTAATCTCTCTAGATTTAGACCAAAGACCAAAGTCCAACTGAACTGCATGCAGGACTTCCTCTTCACCGATGATGCAGCCATTGTTGCCCACTCTGCTGAAAGTCTCCAACAACTCATGAATCATTTCAGCAAGGCCTGCCAAGACTTTGGATTAACAATCAGCCTGAAGAAAACACAAGTCATGGGCCAAGGTGTGGACTCACCTCCCTCTATTACCATCTCCACGCAAGAATTGGAGGTTGTTCATGACTTTGTGTAGCTTGCCTCAACGATCTCTGACACTTTCTCCCTACATGTCGAGCTGGATAAACGCATTGGCAAAGCAGCTACCATGTTCTCTAGACTCACAAAGAGAGTATGGAACAATAAGAAGTTGACGGCATATACCAAGATCCAGGTCTACAGAGCCTGTGTCCTGAGCAGACTCCTGTACTGCAGTGAGTCCTGGACCCTTTGTGCACGGCAGGAGAGGAAGCTGAACACGTTCCATATGCATTGTCTTCAATGCATTTTGGTATCACCTGCCAGAACAAAGTTCCAAATAGAGTAGTCCTAGAATGAGCTGGAATATTTAGCATGTATACATTACTGAAACAGTGACGTCTATGTTGGCTTGGGCATGTCATGAGAATGGCTGATGGTCAGATTCCAAAAGATCTCCTGTATAGAGAATTAGTACAGGGAAATCACCCCAGAGCGAGACCACAGCTGTGATACAAGGATATCGGCAAGCGGGATCTGAAGGCCCTAGGAATGGACCTCAACAGATAGGAAACCCTGACATCTGAGTGCTCTGCCTCGAGGCAGGCGTTGCATCACGGCCTCTCCCATTTTGAAGAGACACTTGTCCAGCAGGCTGAGGCAAAGAGGCAGTCACAAAAGCAGCAAAATCAGGGATTTGGACAGGGGACAGATTGTTTTTGTCTTCAGTGTGGAAGGGATTGTCACTTTCGGAATGGCCTTCTCAGCCACACTAGACGCTGTTCCAAGTCCTCAATACAGAGCACGTTACCATAGTCTTTTGAGACTGAAGGATGCCTAATCTAGAACAACCATTACAAAGATTTTTTTTTTAAAAAGATGAGAAATATTTTCCATAATTGGCAAGAAAATTAAACAGAAATTTGAACCAAGATTAGGGATGCTGAAAGATGAATAGTGAATATATTAGCTGAAATCCTGTTGCTTAGCATGGTAAGTTGCAATAAAGTAGGCCCAGTGGGGATTTGATTAGTCAACTCATCTGTAAGTTCTTTGCTCTAGTTGCAACTTACTTTAGTGTAGTAAGCTGCAACTTTTAAAGAAGAATCTTTTGGAGAACTTGGAATTCTTGAAAGGGAAGCAGAAGCTGTTCTGAAAGTGACTGGAAGAAATAAATATTCAGGAGTAGACAGGATATGCATAGAACCATGTCAAGCCTCGGATAATGAAACTATCAAACAAGCATATGTCAACAAATATGAAAAACAAAACAATCACTTACAGATTGCAAATATTCAATATACAGTGGTGCCTCACTTAATGAGTGCCTCACTCAACGATGAATTTGCATAACAATGGCCTTTGCTGGAAATTTTGCTGCCTCACCTAACGATGTTTCCTATGGGGGATTTTCGCATAACGATGTTTGAGACCTTGCTTCACTTAACGATGACAGTTTTAGGTCCCCTGTTTCGCTTAACTTTTTTTTGACAGCCCTGTTTTTGCTATTTTAAAAATATTCTAAAATGTTTAAAAAATGTTTAAAATGCTTGGAATCGTTAGTGCACCTAATAAAACCTTCGTTAAAGTAATTTGGCTTCGTTCTGAGTCTTTTTGGATTTTTGGTGATTTTTTTTTCACCATTGAAATGTATTGAATAGGCTCCTATTGGAACGGATTAACCGGTTTTCAATGCATTCCTATGGGAAATGGTGTTTCGCTTAACGATGTTTTCACATAACGATGTTTTTAATGGAACCAATTAACATCGTTATGCAAGGCACCACTGTACATTCTAGTTGCAAGAAAGGAGATGTCAAAGACTGAAATAACGGTACGGTCATCATATTATTTTACAATACATGGCAAGTGATGCTCAAGATTTTAAGAAACAGTTACCACATGTTGAACAAGAAATACCAGATGTTCAAGCTGGACTTGAAAAATAACTGGCAGAGATCATATTGCAAATATATGTTGGCTACTGGAGTGTATCAAAGAATTTCAGAAGAAAATTAGTCAATACTTTATAGACTACAGTAAAGCCTTTGCCTGTGTGGATCATGAAAAATTGATTCATTCTGACTGAAATGGGTATGCCATAATACCTAATGTGTAAACTGTACTTTGGAAGTAGCCACTAGTAGGACAAAATAAGGAGAAACCAAAGGGTTTTCAACTGGCAAAGTGTTGGACAAGGATGTATTTGATCTTCCAGGTGCTTCAGTCTATATGAAGAATGTATCATATGAAAAGCTGGATTCTATTCAGATGGAAAAGTGACAATTAGTGAAAGAAACATCAGCAATTTGAGATATGTCAATGGAACCACACCATTGGCAGATGATAGCAAGGATTTGAAACAACTAATGAGAAAGATCAAATTAGAAAGTGCAAAAGAAATATTAAGGACATAAAAGTCACTTCAGGTCTTTAGCCATGTGTACTCTTCCTACCACCTTGTCTGGTTTACTGGCTTGGTAGAAGGTGAAGAATGATTGTAGCAAGTACTACATTCTAGAGGTCAGTGGCATCAATAGGACAAACAAATGTTTCAGCAAGATAAATTCCAAGGTATACTAAGGAACCATGTTGGATGTCCCACTCTTGCACAATGACTAGGATCCTGTTTGGAGGATAAGGGAAATTGCACGCTTTTCCCAGAAGACTCCATGTTCTATGACTAATCACACAAGTGGGTACACAAATTATCTTTCAACCATTCTAGGCACACAATGGGGAGCACAAGGAACCATGGGGAGCTCTTACACAATCACTCTTCCATGACTGCGCAACACAATAGGATATTGGCCAATATAAGAACTAGTGAATCCAGTGGCTTTTTGATACTTCATTGAGGATGTCCCAGAATATGACAAAAAGCGCATAAATAATCTGACTTCTATCTCCATGCCATTGGTGGCTTGTCATATTTCTTTGGCCATATCCCCCTACTGGAAACACTGTCAGAACACAATGCATACATGAGCAGAGCAGAGCACTCCCCTTTCCTCACCATTCATCCCTGTACGTAGTTCAGGGATGGGCACTCTCTAGAGGCCCCAGGGCTATACACGCCCATTGCTGGATGCTGGAGAGCTGCAAACATTCCCCAAAAATGGGATGTGTACAGCTTTTGAGGTGCTGGGGAGCCTTCAAAACATGACAAAATTAGTGCACACCCTCTTGCGGACCCAAGAGGGCTTTCTCAGCTACCTAAACAGATGTTGAGAGGTGTGCGGGGATGCATAGGGGTCCAGAGATGCAGGGGGCTCATTTGAGTTCCCGGAGGTAGCATATTACAACTGCAAATAAGCAGTTGCAGTCCATTGCTTATTTGTGAGCAAAGAAATAGAAATAGCAGACTACTGTACAGGGAAGATAAACCAGGTGGAGGAAACTCAGTTCTCCATAACAATATCTACTTTTTGACGCAAAAGGTAGACACACACATACCACTTCCCCACTTTGTTCATGAATGACCAATCTTTGTTCCCGTTGTGGTTAGCTGGCTCTTAAAAGCATCCAAATCACAGCTTTGATTTTAAAAAAATTATGGTCCTCGCACACTGGATTAATTGCTGCTATGGTGCAAACGTTTGCAAGAGCATATGGTGGTGGACTGAATATGTGCTGCAGGAGGGAGGAAGTGAGAGTCATATCTGAGGAGGAGGCGGCAATATTTCTGCCTGCAAAATAACTGTTCCCTCCCCACCCACAATTTTTGAATGAGTTAGCCAATATAAAATTAATGTGATATACCATGCAGCAGCAGGACTCAAGCACATAGTTTATGGTGATAAATGATTTTCCATGACAGCAAAAATATGACAATGAAAGGAAGACAAATGTATTTCCTGGATTGCTCAGTAATTCTGATTAGGTTGCCTTTCCTGTAAAGGATTATGTAGGACAAGCTGACATGATCACCTGGAATTACCTAATCCAACAGGCATTATGTGTGACAGATAAAACATCTGTTTAAAGAAAATAAAGTGCACTTAGCCACGGGGCTTCAGATGCTGACCAAAACCAGATCAAATAAAAAAGGCGTAGAGTTTCCTTTGCAAAGACACTGTCGAGGGCTTGCAAACAATTTATAGTCCAACAAAGCCATGGCTTGCCATCCATTTTCACTCTTATTGATTAGCAAGCTGCAGTTCACCTGACCAAGCTAATTGCACAATCCACTGAGAGAGGGCTGTGAGTGAGATTTAAAGCAGAGTCATGCCAAGCAGAGGAAGGTTGTAACAAAAGAAAAAATTGTCTGGGATAAATGTGGAAAAGAGGTAAATGGGAGTGGCTCAGAGGCAGCCCTAGGTAAGGCACAACCACAGGTAGGCAGACCTCTCTCAGATCTGCTGCTTGTGCCAATTGCTCCAATACCAAGCGTATGTCCTCCTAGGAAAGGAAGTCTCAATGAGTTAAGAGGGACTTTCTTCTGTGTAGAACATCTTAGGTCCCTCGGCACTTTCCACCCTTTCTCTTCCCATCAGTTTACATCATCAGGTGTGTGAGCAGTAAAAATGACTCTTTTGAGCGAGTGCTGAGACATATCCTTGGCTAAGGAGAGACTGTGAGGCATTGAGAAAGGCATGTCCTGACTGTGAAAAATCTACATTCAAATTCAAATTGTAGTTTAAATGAGAAATTTTAGCTCACAGTTGAAGTGGCTTAGATTCGTTGGAAACTCTCAATAGGTAGGCCTTCCCCACCGTTTTTCTAGAAAGATCTTTGAACAAAACATACCTAGTCATGGCAAAGCCATTGTTGGTACCATGAATCTGCTCAGCTGCACATTCTAGGCTAACTCTCCCTCTTTGCCTCTCCTATCTTCATAGCACAGTCTTATATTGTTGCTGTCACTATTGTTGCTACACCCTTTTCCCACTGCTAGGGAGTGCTCAAGATGGCTTGTAATCAGCATAAAATGTAATAGAAAAATTATATCAAACAAAATACAACCAAAAATTTTTAGTTAGATACCTAGAGAAATCTCCTCATGGAGAAACAATTCAGGTTCTCCCAGGCTGTTGATTGTTCAGTTTAGACTTTCTTCTTTGGAAACCCCCAACTCCTAGACAAAAATCGTAATAAAATATTGCCACATTGTTACCATTATGTCAATTTTCTCCCTTTGACTATCAGACTATTTGTGAAAGACATGGTCCAACTTATGTAGGTAAGTCCGGTATCGTGTATAGATATTTACATGTGCGCAACTGCAGCTAGAGAAGCTTTTTATGCCCGGTCAGGCAGGGCTGCCAGGTCATCAGATTGCCTCCTCAGCTAGAGCTCAGCACACACCTAAATACTGAACAGGTACAGGCCTAAATATTTAACAAGTAATTTTTAACAACCAGTGGAAGATGGCACCCTGATAAGCAGAATTCCACATCAAATGCAAAAATATTACACAACAAACACTAAATACTTTTGCATGCTGATAATCCAATACCCTTAAATACTCAGCACTATTCCATGTCAGCTGTGAAACGCTCTTGGTTACAAAATGTCATCGTGTGGCACTTGTTAAATATTGTTAGGTAGAAACGATCAAACGTATTCTGATCAAGGATGTTACATATTCTATCAGCATTTCTATGTACTTGGTTATTTGGAGCTATTTGATAGCAATGTGCCATGTGCCAATAAGAAATTGAACAAATGGTCACATTCATTTTATCCTTACATATAAGCAACTTAGAACATTTGAAAGAACACACCAAAAATCTGTTTTATTAGTTGATTGTCAGAATATGCTCTTAGTCCATATGTTGTTAGTTGGGAATTTAAGGATTTGGCAGCTTCACTTCACATCAACTGCAGTGTTTTTCAGTGGAGTGAGTGCATACATTCAGTTGCCAATCATTAAGGGTATAATAATCCTAAACAAAAATCCAGTGATCTATATACTGCTTGTGAAACAACTCTTATGTATTCTAGGCTTGTTATCTCCAGATAACTCAATTTCTCACTGCCCCCATCCTTTATCTGTGACACCCTTTCACAGTGATGATGTGAGAGTCCCCTCCCCTCCCACTGATGGGGACTGCTCCATATTGTTTGTGAGAAAAATGCCACAGTGTGAAGATAAATGTTTCATGAGAGTAGAAAGCAACTGAGCAACAGATGATGTAAATGAAGAGATGAACAGCAAATGAAGTTCAAGATGGGTGTAAGTGTATGTTTACCAGAGACAAGAGAGGATGATTACTGGTTGAGTAGACTGGAGGAAATGAGGAGGAAGTGACAAAAAACAAAGGAAAGGGCCATCACAATGCCAGATAACCACATTCACAAAGCTGCTATTTTGCAATGCAAGTTTGAGAAAAATCTTTGAAGGGAAGGGAGTATGTGGTTTAAAGCAAAAGACTGGTTGAAACAATATCCTCTAAAGCAAGAAAATTTAATTAGAAATCAATTCTCCACCCTAAAACCATTGATATTTTGATGCTTCCTTTTTGCACCTTAACTTCCAATCCAATTAAACATTCTCCCATTCCCTGTATAGCATCTCACTCATGGTGTAGAGGGTCTCTGATGAAATACAAACTTAGGAAATTTCAACATCCAGAAACAGCAGATTTGCAGTACAATCCTATCCACAGTTACATAATTTTTACTAATTCAGTCCAATTGATTTATATTTCAGAGAGCATGTCTTATTGTGTTTAATGATCTTAGTCCTAAGTAAGGGTGCGACTAAACAGCAGGAAAAATCTTAATGGATTCCCTGTGAAGTCACATCCAGGAAGTCAGGTTTCAGTGAATTTACTGTAATTGGCCACATAGGAGTCAGCAGGGGGTGGGGGTGTAATTGGCTATTACCTTTATTTGCAGCTTGTCAAGGCAGGTCTTGTGTGGTCATCCAGATTTGCAGGGGTACAGTTACAGCAAAACTATGTTAACAAACTGGAAACAAGGCCAACTGATAATTTCCTCCTCCTTCTCTGCTAACTTCACTCTCCCCCCCCATTCCATTTGATCTCCTGGATGCTAGGGCACCAGGCCTTTTAAAAGCAGGAAGGGAAGGAAATAGAACAACAAGTAGACCCAGGCGCCAGGTTTGGGAAGAGGGGATTCAGATG
Organism: Pogona vitticeps; assembly: GCF_051106095.1. Lineage (NCBI taxonomy): Eukaryota > Metazoa > Chordata > Lepidosauria > Squamata > Agamidae > Pogona > Pogona vitticeps. The sequence goes on from NC_135785.1 coordinate 113,574,037, forward strand.
GCAGTCAATTTCTCTGCTGCCCTGCCTCTTGTACAGATGCTGCAGCCAGCTGGAATGGCTTCAAACAGAACATCTCCAAACTCCTCCATATTGGCCTAAGCAATCACATTGACTGAACTTACATGAATGCATTTGCTACAAAAAAGTAGAAGCCGCACCAATGGAAGAAAAGAATTTAGATGAAGGAGGGAAAACCTGGGGCTGATTTCCATTCGCTTGTATGCTTCGTAGTCAACATAAGATAACATGAATCAAACTAGCCAAACCCCAGAGCATTTCCCACATTATTTGTCTGTCATATCCTATGCGAGGGACACCCTCCCTTCCAAGGGAATCAGATGATAGAGCTCATAGCTTACAAACATGGAGGCAGAAGCTACAAGAAGGGTGTGTCAGTGTGACCATGTTCTGAGTGAGGATGGAGGTAACCTTTGGTTTGAACTACATGGCTTGGGGGCATGAATTCCTCTGGTTTTTAAAATGCAACAACATATCAATACAAATGTTTGGAAAAGAAAGCCGGTTTTTACAGAACTACTTAAAATAAAAGGATTTTTGAAAAGCCATAGAATGAATAAAGAAAATAGTCAATAGTATCATAATAGCTTATTATAATAATAACCTTAGAACTACAGAACTGGAAGGGGCCCTATGGATCATCAAGCCCAGCCCTTGTCAAGGAGGCACAGTGGGGAATTGAACTCCCAAACTCTGGTTCCACAGCCAGAGACCTGAACCACTGAGCCATCCAGCAGTTTGAACTTTTAACACAAAGCAGACCAACATTTCATATTTCCCAGCCAGTTCTAGTTGGATTTCTAAGGAACCCACAGACACATTCACAAAGGAGAAGAAGTTACCATTTAAGTCCCTTTCTTCCAAATACATGTCCGGCATACTATAAAGTGTTGCCTATAAATCTGTCCCACATAGGCTACTGGTGTGCTGCTCAGAAAACACATTCCAAGGACAAATGTGTCCTATCTGCTGGGATGACATTTTTGAAAAAATTGAAAACAATTTTAACCCCATAATTGCCACACTAAATTGTCCTCCGGGATGGATGGATGGATGGATGGATGGATGGATGGATGGATGGATGGATGGATGGATGGATGGATGGATGGATAGATAGATAGATAGATAGATAGATAGATAGATAGATAGATAGATAGATAGATAGATAGATAGATAGATAGATAGATAGATAGATAGATAGATAGATAGATAGATAGATAGATAGATAGATAGATAGATAGATAGATAGATAGATAGATAGATAGAGTGGTGCCTTGCTTAACTCTGTTAATTCATTCCAGCGAAATCGCTGTAGAGCAAAAACGTCTTAAAGCAAAATAAAAAAGCCCATTGAAACGCATTGAAAACTGTTCAATGCATTCCAATGGGTTGAAAAACTCACCATCCAGCGAAGATCCTCCATAGGGGAGGCCATTTTCAGTGCCTGTAGAGCAAGGAATCTGTCCAAAAACACAGCGGGGAGCACCCGACGGGCATTTTGAAAATACGACGATCAGCTGTTTTGATCGTCGGAATGCGAAGAATCGGTTCCCGAAGCAGGGAATCAATCTTCGCAAAGCGAAAAAAAACCAATTTAAAACATCGTTTTGCAATCGCAATTGCGATCACAAAAACATCATCGTCAAGCAGATTTGTCGTTATACGGGGTAATCGTTAAATGGGGCATGACTGTAGATAGATAGATAGATAGATAGATAGATAGATAGATAGATAGATAGATAGATAGATAGATAGATAGATAGATAGATAGATAGATAGATAGATAGATAGATAGATAGATAGATAGATAGATAGATAGATAGATAGATAGATATTACCTTAAAGATCACAAATAAAATGTCTGCATATTCCAACATGTGTATTGACCAGTTTGCTGAACTGACTAAAACAGCATGAATGGAGCTGCTAACATCAAATGAGACTTTTTAAAAATGAGAACTCTGCATATTAATTAGCCATTAGATTTCTCTGGGGTCTTTATGTATGCAGTTTTGCTTTATTATGTTGCAGGATATTCTCCCCCTCCCCACCACCCCATGTATGAATTTATGAGGCATATATGTATGGGACTGATCCTGCATTGTTTAGACTGTCTTTATTTTGGTATCTTGAGTAACAAGGGTTTCCTCTTAGTAATGTTCTGCTATATTTTAAAATAAACAAAATATATTTACAGCTGCTGTTTCCCATTTTAATTCTAAAGCCTTCATAATCTAACCAATGGATATTTTAAAAATACCTACGTATATAGAGAGAGAGTTTCAACATGTTTATTACCAGGCTGTGTTTAACAAGTGCTGAGCTCTGATTCTCTTTACTGGCTTCAGATATTCTTGAACAGTGTGCAGTAAACATGTGAAGAGCAGGAATACTCTTTCCCCCACCCACCCATGCTCACCTCCATTTGGACCAACTTCTACACAGAGAATGTATTTCAGAATGAAAGAGTCTCCTCTTTTGTGAGGGAGGCTCTTCCACTCATAAAGTTGCTCTTTCTATACAGAGGAATGGCTACAGAAAGGGAGGAACTGAGAGTCTGAGTGTAAGGAAGCCCAACGTTTAAACTCTGAAGCAAAGCACCATTCTCTAGCTTCCTATTTGAACAAGGAGGCTAATACAGCCAGGCTGACCTGCGGAGTTGCACAATATCAAAAACTTTAAAAATTATAACAAGCATGTTAGAAACATTTCAGTAAAATGGTGGAAGCAAAGCACTTTTTGAATGTTAGAAAGTGCTGCATGAGTGTTTGCACTCTTATCTCGTGGAGTAGGCCTGCACTTGCTCCTTCATCACCCTTTTCATCACATGAAGACTGACACCATGAGTGTCTGAATGTCTGCTGCATTTTGTGGGGTGCAGCAAAAATCTAAGCAAGGAACTCTCTCCATACCCGTTCTGCATTCTTTGGGGATAGAGATACTGTGTCTGTAAAAATCAGATTATCATGATGGGAGTGTATTAATTACCCTACAGTGGGAAGGTTTTTACCATCTGAAAAGAGACAAAAAGCCCCTGAAACATATGACACTGCCTCATCCTCATTTAGACAATTGGTCCAACAATCCCATAAACAGCTCTCCAAGATGTCAACCAGACGAGCATCAAAGCCCTAGCAGCCATGTTTCCTTTGAACCCATGATTCGAACAGACCCAATACATACATGGATACGGACATGCAGATTGCCAACATTGGAAAATCAAAGGAAATTGACAATTTACCTGCAGTGATCATATATTGAATTCCATTTTCCTGAGCTCCATTGGTTCTAATCAGGCAAGCTGTGGGGTTGAAGGCACAGACATTCATCCAAAACTGTCTATGACAGTAGGACAGCTAAAAAGGTTACATCACAAGGGCAGAACCACTTGTGAATCTAGTCAAATAGCTGTAACACAGGTGCACAACATTTTGCCCCTAGAGGCTGCATGTGGTATCAGACAGTATAGGAAAACCATCCTGTTGTTAATAATGGGAACCAATTATGTGGCTACTAGCTAGTTGGGGACATGCCTATTTACATAGGTTGAAGAGTGGTGTGGCCATAATTATCATGACTGGTTATATTATTTTTCTCCTTCTGGCTGCCCAAAATAAACACTAAGCAAGTATTATCATATGTTTAATTTTCCATTTGATGAGAACATGGAGACTTGAGGAGGAAAACTGGATTAAATTATTACTAATATTTTTAAAGCTCTGGCGTTTTTTGTTTTGTTTTTGTCTTAAGCCAGAAAGAATTGGCTGGTTTTCACTCTGGAAGTTCTGTTTCTTGTCACATAAAGGATATATATATATATATATATATATATAAGCTGTTTTTTTAAAAAACGTTAGTAACATAATAGCCTTGTGGATACATCAGTCTCTGAAGGCAGGCATAAGGAGGAAACCAGGACTATTTCAGCTCAGTGCCATTCACTCCGTCTGATCAACCGCATGTCTTGCTTGGCAGGAGGAGAGAGAGATGGCCGGGTTGTCTCCGGCCCAACGGGTTTCAATGTTAATCTTTCTTCTGTTTCATCTTTTCTTGCATTTTTAGCTGGGACACATCATTCTCTTGTACTTGAGGATTCACACACTCCACTGCGGCTGTTTTATTTCACTCCTCGCTCAGCACAAAGTACAATGAAAGCCAGGAGAGGAGACTTGAGATCTGCACACTGTCAGTGGTACATAGTTCTGGCTGTTGTTTCCGTTTGATGCCTTCAATTTTATCCGAGGATTATACAGGATGGGAATAAAGGAAGATTTACATGCCTGAACGCGGGTCAAACGACAGTCAGAAAACACATGTGTTCCAGCTTTTTCACCTGCATACTATTCCTGGCAACGATTTCATGAAAAGCTTTCTAACCAACTGTGGCAGAAATTGCTGATAGGACCTTTCTTCTTGTACTTAACTGAAACGAAGTAACATTTTTGTTTATTTCAAAAGTCTTTGTTACCTTCTGGCATCAGTTTAGTCCTCATCATCATCAATTTTTAGACCTAGATCTTGAGATACGTACGTTCCTACAGTTATGTCACATTCTAGCACCACTTTCTAGCATGATGAAGAAACAAACTGAGGATACATCTACTCAGGTTTATTTTATTTATTTATCTATTACACTTTTACACCATACCATCTGGCTTGGGGCCACGCTGGGCAGTGTACAACAGAGAATAAAACACAGTTAATAATCATAAAATGCCAGCATAACAAATTGATATGACATCATAAAATAAACAACAGAATAAAAGATCAAAAATCAACTACAGTAAATTAAATTAATCATTGACTAGAATTCAGAATTAATAAACATTAAATATTAAAAACATTAAAAACAGGCAATGGCGACAGGAGCTAAAGATGCATAATCAGCAGCTATTAGACGGAATGGATTGAAAAGTCTGCCTGAATAGAAAAGTTTTCAAAGATTTATTGAATGTTACCAAGGAAGGGGGTGGGTGAATTGTGGAAGGAAGTTCATTCCACAATTGGGGAGCAACCACAGAAAAGCTCTGGTTCTTGTTGTTTTTTTCTTTCCACCTTCTGGGCTTCTCTAGGGATTGGCAAACTCAAACATCCGGCCTGATAAACACAGGTAGGATGGGCAGTTCCACTTGGAAGGAGGTGGTCAGCCATGTTTAAATGATCCCATAACTAATCTGGCTGCTGTGTTCTGGATCTGCTGAAGTTTCCATATCAGTCTTAAAGGCAGCCTCATGTAGAACGCATTACAGTAATCTAACCTTGAGATTGCCAAAGCATGGACCAATGTGATGAGAGACCTGCAGTCAAGGTAGGGACACAGCTGAGCGATCAGCCCGAGATGGAAATAGGCTGATCGGACCACAGACACAATCTGAGATTCCATCAATAGCACTGGGTCCAGAAGGATTCCCAGACTGTGAACCTCATTCTTGATGGAGAGAGTGGGCCCTCCAAAAGAAAGGGAGTCACTCAATCCACAGACCACAGGAGCCCCCCATGCAGAAGACCTCCGTCTTGTCCAGATTCAATCCCAGCCAGTTCGCCCCCATCCACTCCAGTACTGCAGCCAGGCAGCACTCAAGGAATGGGATCACATCCATTGCAGAAGGGTGGAAGAAGACATAATGCTGGGTACCATCAGCATAGTGATGACACGGTTCTCCAAACCTCTGGATGACCTCCCCAGCAGTCTCATGTAGATGTTAAAAAGCAAAGGGGAAATCATCGATCCCTGTGTTACTCCACCGTTTATAGTCAGAGAATAGTGAGGATCTCTCCAAGCCACAGCCTCTGGGGCCAGTTCTTGAGGAAGGATTGGAACCAGGACAATGCCAGATCAGCAGTCCCAAGAACTTCTCCAAGAGGATGCCATGGTTGGTGGTATCAAAGGCCACTGAGAGACTGAGGAGGACCAGCAGGGACATTTTGCCCCCGTCAGCCTCCCTCAGAAGGTAATTGTGCAGGGTTACCAATGCCATCTCTGTGCCACGATGTGGTCTGAACCCAGACTGGAATAGATCAAGGGCATTGGTCTCATCCAAGAGTGCCTGAAGTTGATCAGCCACTGTCCTCTCCACTACCTTGCTCAGGTACTATATGTTGGCAAGGATCTAGGAAGATGGCAGTGGCCCTGCAACAGTCAAACACTCTGTCAAACAGGCTGAAATTGATTTAACAAACTAGGACAAGGCAGTGCAGTGGACATCTCAACATGTTCTACTGCTATAAGTTGGTGGTCTAGGTTCCGACTGATAGCCTCCACTTTGTTCTTGAAGAACACCACAAAATGATCATTGGTGATGGTATTGGGAGGCCTGTCAATCAGCACAGTGATGGATAAGTCATGAAAAGTGTGGAATAGTTCCACTTGGTGATTCTGAGCCTCATTTCTTCTGTTCGTATAGTATGTTCTTTTAGTAGCTTTCACAGCTGCAAGATAGACTCCAGATGTGGCTCTAACTTAAATTCCATAGGGGCCCACTGTTACATACAGCACTGATGTTACCTGTCTGTCATGGGTTTGGAGGGAAAGTTCCATCCTATGGGGAGTGGAAGGCGGGACATCAGGAGGAGGGGCTGTACTGTATATATATGTGGAACGTGTGTGGAGAAGTTAGGAGAAGCTGGAGAAGAGCTGAGAGAAGAAGCTTGAGTGGGAGTCTGTGTGTCAGACAGGGTACTACTGTGTGTCAGTCAGTACCAACCTGATAGGTTCAGGTGTCTGTATGGTTAGCCAGAACTGATAGGTTCAGGGTCTGTGCTTCAAGTTAATTGTTCTGTGTGAACCAAACTGTGTGCATGTATGAATGAGACTAAGCCACGTTACTATATCTTATTCACCTGATCATTTTATTTTTCCCTGTGTGTTATTTAATAAACCTTGTTCTTTTATTTGTTAAAAATCCATCCCTGGTCTGTGTGACTTCTTATAGGGAATGGTTGGTGGCAGCTTAGTGAAACTGTGGCATATCCCAGTAGGTCTGGGTTTGTCACATTGATTGGTGGCCAGCGTGTGGGATACGACTGGTCCAGTTGTCCAGTGGTCCAGCAAAGCCTTGGCAAGAGTGCCCAGAGCAAGGGGGGTCTAGTCAGGGACAATCTGAGAGCGCGTAGGTAATCTTCTAGGTGTGCCTCACGGGGAGGTGCGCTAGTAGAAGAACGTGTAACCTCAGATTGGGGACTAGATTAGGGAGCTCTGAGGCAGCCTGTTTTGGCGGGAAAAAAGCTGAGGCAAAACTGTAAAGTAGAAGTGATTTAGCCTGCCTGTTGCGAGGCCTAGCAGAGGGGGGTAGACTCTGGCTCGCAACTGTTGCAAGTTAGTGCTGAAGAACAGCAGCAATCTATAGAGAAGGCTGGTTCTGAGGCAAAAAAAAAAAAGTGGTCGCAGCCTGTGCTGGGGGGGGATTATGCCCTTGACTCGAAGCCAAATGGCAGAAATGGGTGAAGTGAAAGACCCCCAGGTAGACCAAGGTTCTGAGGATGAATTTGGCTCAGTGCAGGGTGACAGCACGGGAGAACAGGACCCAGAACTCAGGAAACTGCTCATAGCCCAACAGCATGAACTGAGGATGAGGCAATTGGAAAGAGAAGAAAGATTAGAGAGAGAAAGAAGGGAGGAAAGGGAAAGGCAATTTGAAATGGAAAAGGAAGAGAAACAGGAAAGGGAAAGGGAGAGGCAAAGACAATTTGAATTGGAATTGCAGAGAGAGAAAATGGCGTTTGAGTTAAGAAAATTGGAACTGATGAATCAGAACAATAATAACAATAGGGATTCTGAGGGAGGCCAATTGTCTAAAGCTGACCTGAAGAAATTCCCTGTGTACCACAAGGGAGATTGTCCTGAGGTGTTCTTTTCCCTCGTGGAAAGAGCGTTTGTGGACTTCTCAGTAAGGGAAACTGAGAAGATGACCATTATGCGATCTTTAATCAGTGGCAGCCTGGCAGAAGTCTATGCAGAGATGCCACAGGAACTGATGAAAGATTTTGCAGAGTTTAAAAAACTGGTGTTTGCCAGACATGGGATAAATGCGGAACAGCTGAGGCAAAGATTCAGGTCAATCACCAAGAAACCAGAGCAGACTTTTACCCAAGTGGGGGCCCAACTGGTGAGGCTGCTAGAGAAATGGCTATCTCAGGAGGGGACAGAGACCTTTCAGCAGCTCAAAGACTTGATAGCGCTGGAACAGTTCTATTCAGTCCTGCATGGGGAACTGAAATTCCAGGTGAGGGAAAGGAAACCGAAATCTGTGGCAGAAGCAGCCGAGATCGCAGATTTTATTTCCCAAATAAGAAAGCCCTTGGGTGAGGGGAAATTGATAGGTAAACCCAAAGAAACCTACAGCAAGTACTCTCAGGGACCAGGAAGAAACCAGCAAGGGGGAGGGACCCATGGTGAAGGGAAGCCCTCAGACATGAAACCAAGACCTCAGATTTTGGAGGGAAAACCAAAACAAGATGAGAAAGACTCAAAATATAGCAGAAAATGTTATTTCTGTCAGGGAAAGGGCCATCTAATCTCAGAGTGTGAGAAATTAAAGCAGCTAAAAGGAATTGTGCCTCAGGATTTGAGTGGAACCAAGCCAAAAGCTGTGTACTGTGTCCAGAAAGAGCAAAGCTCCTTGTCACTGAGGGAGCCTGTTGCCATGGCTACTCAATCTGGAACAGTGACATCTGCTGATCAGGCTGAGGAAAATGGTCCTCTTGTGGAGGTCAGGCGCTGCTTACTGGTGAGAACAGATTCTCAGTTGTTTGAAACAGCAGGGGTGGACGTAGGAATACTTGACCATCAGTATCGGGGGCTGAGGGACACCTGTTCCCAGGTGACCCTGTGCCATCCAGATATTATTCCTAGGGAATATATAATCCCAAATGAGAGCATGAAGGTGGCAGGGATTGAGGGGCAGGTGATCTCACTGCCAGTAGCGGAGGTACCTGTGAACTTTCAAGGCTGGAGGGGAGTTTGGCGGCTAGCGATTTCATCGACTCTGCCAGCAGCCGTGCTCGTGGGAAATGACCTGGCTGAACATGTGAAACGGGTGCTAGTGATTACACGTTCACAAGCCACCACGGGGACAGTTCAGGGGGGTAATGATGAGCCAGAGACGGAAGCAGAGGGGAGTTCAGAAGCTGTGGTGGAAACCTTAACCACAGACAGCCGATTTAGCCAAGAGCAAAAGGCAGACGCCACTCTCCAAAAGTGTTTTGAACAGGTGACTGACGCCCAGCTAACACCTGAAACCCCAGTGAGATTTCTAGAGAAAAAGGGGATTTTGTATAGAGAGTCCCTGAGGAATATCTCAAAAGGGGGAGATGGGATCAGAAGTCAGCTAGTGGTACCTGAAAAGTATCGCCCCATGATCTTACAAAGGGGGCACTCTGACATGTTTGCTGCGCACTTAGGGGTGAACAAAACACAACAGAGAATCACACAGAATTTTTACTGGCCTGACATAGGGAAGCAGATCAGGGAGTTCTGTAAACAATGTGATGTGTGTCAAAGGCAGGGGAATAGCCGCGACAGGACCAAAGCAAAGTTGTGCCCTTTGCCTGTGATTGACACTCCATTCAAATGCATAGGGGTGGATATTGTGGGACCTTTGCCCAAGGCCACAAAGAGGGGGAACAGGTTCATTCTCACCATTGTGGACCATGCCACGAGGTACCCTGAAGCCATTCCCTTGACTAACATTGAAACTAACACAGTGGCAGATGCCTTGGTGGGGTATATGTCCAGGATGGGATTTGCCTCAGAAATAATCACAGATTTGGGCGCATCGTTCACATCGAAGCTCATGAAACGGTTATGGCAAATCTGTGGAATTAAGCACAAGGAAACCACTGCCTATCACCCTGAAAGTAATGGGTTAACTGAGAAGTTCAATGGGACTCTAATGCGCATGATTAGGGCTTACTTGGCAGAGAATCCAAACAATTGGGACCAGAAGCTGCAATCCCTTTTGTTTGCTTATCGATCAGTGCCACAAGCCAGTACCGGGTTCAGTCCGTTTGAACTTTTATTTGGGAGAAGGGTGAAAGGGCCCCTTGATTTGATCAAACAAAATTGGGAGCAGATCACTCAGGATGACCCACAAGACGTTGTGACATACATAGACACCTTGATGAATGACCTAAAGAGAAACCTAGAGCTGGCAGCAGAAAACCTGCAAGCTCAGAAGGTCAGACAGAAAACATGGTATGACCACAAAGCTAGAGAGAGGCACTTTGACCCAGGGGAGGAAGTGCTTTGGCTTAGGCCCTGCAGAGAGAACAAACTGCAGCTCAAATGGGCAGGACCATATAGGGTCATTTCCAAGATGTCAGACCTGAACTACCTTATAGAGCAGGAGGAGAACCAAGCAAGGAGGGTGGTTCATGTGAATGCCCTAAAACCCTACTACAGAGGGGAACAGAGGGTTTTATTTGCGATAAAAGCAGCTGAGAGTGAGGAAGCTGAATTACCCTTCTGGGAGGGTAGAGGGGAAGTAAAATACAACCCAGAGGAGGTAAAGATCAGTCCTGCACTCACCCAAGACCAGCAGCAAGAACTAAAAATGCTGCTCATTAAATATCAACAGGTGTTTTCCAACAAGCCGGGGATAGTGAAGGGAGTGATGCATCGGATCCACACAGGGGATGCACCCCCGCAGGCAGTATCCCCATACCGAGTAATGGGACCCTATAGGGACAAGGTGCGGAAGGAGCTGGACGAGATGCTTAGGGAGAACATAATCGTCCCCTCTTCTAGTCCTTGGTCCTCTCCGATAGTCCTAGTGGACAAGCCTGATGGGAGCATTAGGTTTTGTGTAGATTACAGGAAATTAAACCGCGTAACCACTCCTGATGCCTACCCAATGCCCAGGCTAGACAACCTGATTGAAACCATAGGGGGTTGTCGGTTCATCTCATCATTGGACCTGGTAAAGGGATACTGGCAATTAAGGATTGATCCCAGGGATCAAGAAAAGACCGCCTTTTGCAGCCCTTTTGGTCTCTATGAGTTTCGAGTCCTGAGCTTTGGTCTCAGAAATGCACCAGCCACATTCCAAAGGCTGATGGACCAGACCTTGGCAGGGCTCAGTGACTTTACTGTGGCCTACATTGACGACATAGGGATCTTCAGTAATACCTGGGAAGATCACCTGAAACACCTGGAGTTAGTGCTGCAGAGGTTAAGTGCAGCAGGGCTAACAGTAAAGGCGAGCAAGTGTCAGCTGGGTAGCCCAGAAATAAAATACTTGGGTCACATGGTAGGGGGAGGAGTGATAAAACCCCTAGAGGCCAAAATAGAAGCCGTTCGTGATTGGCCTAGACCCAACACCAAGAAAAAAGTCAAATCATTTCTTGGGTTGGTGGGCTACTACAGAAAGTTCATCCCGAGGTTTAGCGAGATTGCGGCTCCGCTGACCGATCTGACGAGGAAGAAGGCTGATGACCGCATCCCGTGGACCAGCGACTGTGAGGAGGCATTCCAGAGGTTGAAGCAGGTGCTCATCAACTATCCAGTGCTGCGTGCTCCAGACTTCGACCGGGAGTTCATCATCTACACCGATGCGTCTAACAGCGGGGTAGGAGCAGTTCTTTGCCAGGAGGATGAGAATGGTGACCAGCATCCAGTGTCCTACCTGAGTAGGAAACTCCAGAAAGGTGAGAGACATTTGGCAACCGTGGAGAAGGAGTGTCTGGCCATAGTCTACGCGATCCAGAAGGCCAAGCCTTACATCTGGGGAAGACATTTTACTCTGTGCACTGACCATTCACCACTGCAATGGTTAAAGACAATGAAAACCCACAATAGTAAACTTATGAGGTGGGCTTTAAACCTACAAGACTATGACTTTGAAGTGAAGGTGGTCAGAGGGTCAGTGAACTGTGTTGCTGACGCCTTGTCAAGAAGACCTGAAGAATGAAGACGGCGAAAGAAACATGGACTATGTATATATTTTGATGACAAAAAGTCAAATGTGTCTGTTTATTAAGCATGTTGGTTTGTATGAATAAAGGTAACTTGATGTATTGTTAATGGTAGATGTTTAAATGCCTAATAGAGTGTAAGTATAAGTAAGTATGGTATTGTATGTTATTATATGACTGGTTTTGTTTGTTTTGGGTCCAGGTTGTTTTTTGGTGAAAAGCACCTTAGCTTTCCCCCTACAAAACAACTTATAAAGAGGGGAGGTGTTACATACAGCACTGATGTTACCTGTCTGTCATGGGTTTGGAGGGAAAGTTCCATCCTATGGGGAGTGGAAGGCGGGACATCAGGAGGAGGGGCTGTACTGTATATATATGTGGAACGTGTGTGGAGAAGTTAGGAGAAGCTGGAGAAGAGCTGAGAGAAGAAGCTTGAGTGGGAGTCTGTGTGTCAGACAGGGTACTACTGTGTGTCAGTCAGTACCAACCTGATAGGTTCAGGTGTCTGTATGGTTAGCCAGAACTGATAGGTTCAGGGTCTGTGCTTCAAGTTAATTGTTCTGTGTGAACCAAACTGTGTGCATGTATGAATGAGACTAAGCCACGTTACTATATCTTATTCACCTGATCATTTTATTTTTCCCTGTGTGTTATTTAATAAACCTTGTTCTTTTATTTGTTAAAAATCCATCCCTGGTCTGTGTGACTTCTTATAGGGAATGGTTGGTGGCAGCTTAGTGAAACTGTGGCATATCCCAGTAGGTCTGGGTTTGTCACACCCACCTCCAAATGCACTCTAGCCTCCTCCGACATTGCTTCCTTGCCCGTAGATCTTGAGTATACCATGGGGAAGGACAGGCTCGGCAGCAGAGGGAACATTTGGGCCTGATCATGTCAACAGTCCTGATCACTGTGGCATACCAGCCAGCAACCTGAGTGTTGACAGGAGCAACAATCAGGTCAGCTGGTATCCCTCCTATAGCCTTCTGGAATCCAACTGGATCCAGTAGACTGCAAGGGTGGACTGTCTTGATGAGTCGTTGCTCCCCTCTGGAGAGGAAGAGCCACTGTGAGACTGAATTTTATCAGGTGGTGGTCTGACCATGACAAAGGGATAGACAAGGGTCTGAAACCCTTGGACCACCCTCTCCCTCCCCTAGCATGTGACTTGCCATGTGAGTGGGGCTCTTAACAAATTGGGACATGTCCAAAGAAGCCATGGTTTCCAAGAACTCAAGAGCTGGTCCTGAAAACTCAACCTCAGCTTGGATGTTGAAACCGCCCAGGAGTAGGAGCCTGGGAGACCTCAACAACCCAGCCAAGATTAAGTTCAACAGCTCCGGAGAGGAGAGTGCTGGTCTGCGGAGAGCACGTTAAACTGGCACAATCCCAAATCTATCCCTGGCTCCCACTGACATGTGAAGGGCCTCCAAATCTGGAATGGACAAGGCAGAGAACCTGACAGTCTCCAAAGAGTTTTTATAAGCAATGGTCCCTCCTCCCCCTCCCCTAGTCTGCCCTGGTGCTTACCCAAGTTTCGGCAATGCAGGCCAGGTCTGCATCATCGAGATGGACTTTATTATAAGCAGACCCGGCATTAAACAGCACCAGGGACAGAATGGAGGGTTGGCTAAGCTGATTATTTCAAACATGGGACATGGCAAGGGAGCTAGAATGTGGTACAGCAGTTAGAAATCTGAACTCCATTCCTCTGGTATAGTAGGCTACCCTGCCCATGCCATAACTTCCTCTGCCTGACACTACCTGGATGTTATTCCTCATTCCTACTTCCTGGAATGGTAGGCTATTGTCACTCCGCTCTCCAACTAGGAATAGGCAGGGAAATAGAAAATGAAAAACACAAGGGTGGAAGAAGAAGAAGAAGAAGAAGAAGAAGAAGAAGAAGAAGAAGAAGAAGAAGAAGAAGAAGAAGAAGATGATGATGATGATGATGATGATGATGATGATGATGATGATGATGATGGTGGTAAAACAAAAATTAAACAAAAATTAGGTGAGTAGTTAGCATGTGTCAGTGTGATCCCCTGCGGGAGATTAAAAAACAGGTCAATCTGCAATGGTGTGGCATTGAAGTGAAACAAAGCTTGGGATAATCATTTAAGTACAGTACCCTCAGGTGTTAAGGCTTACAATCATGTGCTACATTCCCCACCAATCACTTCATATACTTGATGTCCCCTTGGATGTTAACTAGTTCCTATTAATACATCCTACATCCCATCATTCTTCATAGTTTAACATCCGTGACTGATTTTTACCATTCTTTTTGAGTGCCCTGGTCACTTCTGACTATTCTAGTCAATTTCACTGAATCAGGAATAGTCATATTAACCATTCATTAGAAGTCTGAACACAGTATCACTATTAGGTTCCTGGTGGTGACTCTTGCCTCTATGCATGTGCCAGCCTATCAGCTGGGCAGCACATGCATGGGTGGAGGCAGCAGCTGGCTCCTGGAAGGAAAGTCAGCCCACTGTCTCTGCTCATGCAGCAGTGGCCATGCCAGATAGACCCATAGGGATTCAACAACAGGACTCAGACAAATGGGTCCAAATCCCGAGTCCTGAGTCCATCCAGAACCCCTCCGAGTTGTGTGTGAGTCAAGTTGCCAGTACTACTTGAGATGAACTCGAGAGCAAGTCGTGATGCGCAAGTCCACATTCCTGGCATTCAGTAAACTATGGCTGAAATCTGTTTTCAGATCTTCCAGTTCAGCGCATGAAGGTAGGGATCTCTTAATAGGGCTGATGACTACTGTAATTTTGCTAAAGTGAAACAATGGATTTTCTGGTCTCTCCAAAACCAACAATGACAATACTTTTCACATGTGGGGGGAGCACACTTCACTTAGTTGGTACTGGAATTATTATTCATATTTATAAAAAGTGAGTTATGCAAGCAAATCAACACTGTAATTTTTGTTGATGTTCTAGAGGAAAATAAAATGTGGCTACAGCATTTCCTTTCGGTATACCCTAAACCAGTGGTGTCGAACTGTGGCCCTCCAGATGTTCTTGGACTTCAACTCCCAGAAGCCTTTACCACCACCTCTGCTGGTGGGAGTTGAAGGCCAAGAACATCTGGAGGGCCACAGTTCGACACCACTGCCCTAAACCAAAGAAAATAATTTCTATCTCTTTAAGCCAGATTCAGACATTACTCAGCAACAAACCTGGGTGTGCAAACACTCAACATGCAGCCTAAAGGTCATTGCACACAAGGAGCAGCAACAAACTTGGGTTTAGTTTTGCAGTCATCAGAGAATCTCATCCAAGTTCACTGGTGATTTTATCTATGTGCTAGAAGTGCTTGTTCTTTCACACTTTACATTTTTATGTTCATAGTTTTCATTTATACTTGAAACATGTCATATGTGCAGAGATTTCTATTTTTAAAAGTGATTATATGGGGTGGGGGGTGTTAATGTCTGATTTATCATTTGGAGCTCTCTCACATAGGGTTAGGATTTTGCCCTTCATATTCATTAACCTAGACATCTAACTGTGCCATTCACAGGCCTTTAAAAATCCTCTGACAAATGTTGATTGGGTTTAACCATGCTTGTGAAGGAGGGCTACATTTACAAATCAGCACGTACTGAAGCAGACAGGGGCATTTACAAACTGTTGATGTCCCTTCGGGAGATCTGTGCAATTGAACTAAAACTTTGCTTGGAGAGACCCACATGCTGCCTGCACCCCAAATAAATCTGTGAGTTATCAATAAAGAATTCTTTAATTGGCCCGAGTATATTATTTATTCATGGGAAGATAAGTGAGCCTTAGATTCCCTTCTTTCCCAGAAGGTTAGGGGGCCTACACACAACTCACAAATCTTTCCAGATAATCCTTTACTTGAACCAGAAATTATATCATGCTTTTGTTCTTTCATGCTGAAAGCTGGCCAAGCGGGTGATGATTGATGAAGCTGGAGTCCCGAGTCTCCCGCCACACGGCCCACTTAGTCACCGTAATGGCTGTGAAACAGATCATGCATTCTGAGACAGGCTATAATTTGTGCTAAAGAAACTTGTCCATTTCAATTATAAAATTTAATTTGCAAGGCTCTATGAAAGGTTATGAAGGAGAAAAGGAACCTAAGAAGCCAAACATTACATTAGCTATGTGCGCGAGAGCCACATGTGTATTGTCAAGAAGAGTAGATGGAACAGGGTGTTGTGGCCGTATTGGCCACACAGACTGGAGGAGTTTGTATGAACCTAACATGTTCAGATCCACCCATCTCCTTCCTGCCCCTTGCTGATGCCTTTGTGACTCTAGCACCAAGTAACAAAAAAGCAATTTGGTACAAGGGTGATAACTGTGCTACCTCTGTGTGAGCTTGTGGGTGTCTCTTGCTCCTTTAACAATACTAATAATTGTGTTCTGTCAAGTCAGTTCTGACTTACGGTGACCCTTTTCAGGGTTTCCTAGGTAGAAGGTACTCATAAGTGTTTCACCAATCCCTTCTTCTGGGGGGGGGGTGTCCTGTTCAGCACAGGCTGGCTTTTCTCCCAGGAAGCACAGGGTGGAATCAAACTCTCAACTTCCGGCTCCACAGCCCTTTTCCTGTATGTGCACATTGGGATGATACAAAAGAACGTTCCCTTTTTACTGTTTATCCCATCACCTCCTGAGCTTCATATGGATGGAAGTGACTTATTCATGAATCAGTGTAAAGTACCATTAGCACCCTTTCGATGGCAAAGGTAAAACTGTATTTGCTGCAGGTATGAGGAGCTGTTGACAACAGAGATAGCTGATTTTGTGTGGGATTGGTGTCATTCAAACATTCTCGTGTTGCAAACCTTGCACTTCTGTTTTAATGACCAGAAATGTCAATAAGGAGTGGAACCACTCTGTAATGAAATGTTTGCTCCCCTCTTTAAGAGGTATTAATGCAGATGTGGAACATTGCTTTGCAGAAGCTTGGGACCAGCTGTACATTCTTTCTAAAATCCCTTTCAAGCACACCAAGCATAATGTTGGATTTGGCTATTAAGTAGGCCTGTGTTCCCCTGTCACCTCACTGAACAATTCTTCTCCCTCACGCTCTCCTTCTCTTTGCCCAATGGACAGAGATAATGTATTAGTTAATATGGGCTCACAATATCCTTACACACAACTCTGTAATCACCTTGTTTTCCTTTAGGGAGGAGAAATCAAATTTTCTCAGGTACAGTTTGAAATGCCCTGTTTGATTACAGTTCATGAAGGGATGGCATGGAGTGGGGAAGGTTGCATGTACTACAGGCAGTGATGATGGGGGACAAGATGTCTTTTCCAGGCCTGAGGAGCTGATTTCTGACAGTGCTGCCTTTACTTCTGACTTGGTGACCCTCTCTTAGGGGAGCGGGCAATGATTCCCTTGCATGGGAATCTGGTTCCGCTCCCATTCATTCCCAACTTGGTGGTGGTGGTGTGGTTGGTTGGGTGGTGCCTGAAAACTTGGGAAAACTTGGACAGTGCTGTTTCTGGATTTGACTCCAGGAGAACTGGAGTCTTATGGCTGAAGTATGGATTTTGTGGAGTAGGGTCTTTTCCCTGGGATCTTGCCATCATAACCATACAAAGCCTGAGTAGGGACTTTAGCTACTCTGGGCACTTGGCCAAAGCATTCAGCCCCGTGATGATTTAGTTTTGGGTGGCCTAGACAATATTTATGTTGTAGGTTCCCTCCAGTGGCCTGTCCTGAAAAGGGGCCAGACAATCCCACAAAAAGTACACCAATTGTTCTTCGCAGAGGGATTTCTTGTCCCAAAGCCTTCAAAGCTTTCAGAGCATGCAACCCAAGGGGGTCTCAAGCGCCCCACCTTGGGAGGAAGATTCGTTGCTCATTTTTGCCAAAAAGGAAAAAAAGTAAACACTCATGATATCCCCCACTACACACACCATTGGCGAATATAGCTAATCAGACCTCTCTCATTTTCTTAAATAAAATGGGAAGGGGGTGCTCACTTTGTAAAAAAAAAAAAAAAAGATGCAAACCACACACACGAATATGATTACTGATGACTGGCAGGAAGGATATAGCATGGAATGACAGTTCCTTATGGACTTCAGATAGGAGGTCAGCCCCAGAAGTGGACATTCTAGAAGCCCTGTTCAGACCGCTCCTCTGAAATAACTGATTGTTGCCTAGCTAAAAAAAATTTTTTTCAAGAAAACTTACAGTGACATTTATTTATTTCCTATCTATATATATTCATTCTCAGCAAGCTGCAGAAAATGCAAGGCAGCGAGAGTTTCAGAGAGTTATTAAACATGATGCCTTGTTTATTTATCTGAATTATGTCTCATTTTATCTCAGTGCTGTGTCCCAAGGTGGTTACTTAGTCAGAATCTCATGCAATATGGTAAGCAGTAATATATTTCCAATTAAATTATAGTAATAATGTCTAATTGTAATTACATTTGCCTATATGAGTTTCAGTTAATGCAAAACTGTTCTCCTTTTTTGTGAAGAATGTCCTCCTTTTTGGTGTCCTTGTTCTCCGTATCCTCCTTTTGGTGATGTTTGTCCTTTTTTAGGCAATGGAGCAGTGGCCACCCCACTCATGGCTGGATTGGGACAGTGGCTTCAGAACAGTTTCTCTGGAGATGCTCACCTAGCACCTTCCTTGTAGTCTTACTGGTTTCATCCTTTCATGATGGAGATGGTGCTTATTTCACCCTTGGTTCAGCCTGTACTCTCTCACAGGAATGGGGGCAGTTTCCACTGCTTTCTGATTTCTCCAGTTATGTAGGATGTAATCCTACAGCTTGTTTTTCTTTGGAAATCACTTTTTCTGAAATCAAAAATGCTGCTCAAGCCAAAAGGAAGGATTAAGATTAGCTGCTATCTTTCCATTTTGCAATTTGTGTTGGCTGGATAAAGCAATCTGTGTTGACTGCTTCCTTTGGCCTCTTGCAGAGCAAGTAAGGGGCACCCACTCACCAAGGGTGTGGTCACACATGTCAAAAGAACCTGTTATATCAATTCTGCCATTATTTAAATCATTTTATAAATTTTTATTCACATGACATATGGGTAAGATCGATTCATCTGGCCAGCCAATAGGGTTTTTTCCCCCACCTCACCAACGTGGCCTTTCAAAATTGATCGAAACCCTGTATTGCTTCAATCCTTATCATTTTGACATGTCTGAATGTTGCTGTTGATTTATAAACTTTGCAAATATTTTGAGGTTTTGGGCATGATGGCCACTGCATCACCACCACACTTGTACCCCCTTTTAAAAATATATATAGTGATAAATCCACTTCCTTTTGCTTTTATTTACTTTTTCTTTTACTCCACAACAGTTTATCGATGTATCACTTAGCCAATGTCTTCCTTATTGTACCCATTATCCGCACTGTTGTGTGGCTTTTAGTTATTTTCCCCCCAACTTTTCAGCAACAGTTCAAGTCCTTTTTAATCCTGCCCTACATTTGTCTAGTGCATAGGTCGGAAAACAGGGGTAAATTACCCCAAATGGGGTAAAAGTGAAAATTCTGGGGGTAATGAGCAGGCTGATACCCCCCCTCCCTCCCACCCACCCCCACCCTCTGCAGCCAAAGCTTTAATTGTAAACCACCTCGTCCTGTTACTTCCTTCCTTGCAGCAGGGCACTCCTAAGTGCTCCGTTTGTTCAGAGATCGGGGAGATAAGCTTCCCTAATTGGTTGCAGCTGGGGATTAGCCCTGGGCAATCAGCCAATCCAGGGCTTCTGAATGACTGCTTCCTCCGGAAGTGAATGCAAAGAAGCAGCAGGAGGGAAAGGAGCAAGCAAGGGAAAGAGGGAAGAAAGAAAGGTGCGAGAGACCGAGGACTTCATCAAGCTTATTTAAATGTACAAAATGGAGGGAGGGAGGGTGTGTGTGTGTGAGAGAGAGAGACTACTCAGAATGGAAAATGAACAGGCAGGCAAGCAAAAGAGAAACTGAATTAAGGCGGGGGGGAAGGGTGGCTTTTTAAGGTGCTGTCTAGCTTCATCATTGCTTTCCTCCCAAGAGGCAGGCATCTTTGAATTTCGTGGCTGCTGTCTCTATCTGCAGTGATCATGGAGCCCAAGAAAGTGAAATCTGTCACTGCCTCCATCTCTTCCCCTTCTATTTGCCAGGAGGTGATGGGACCGGTGGCCATGATCTTCCTTTTTTTGATGTTGAGCTTCAGACCATTTTTTGCACTCTCCTCTTTCACCCTCATTAATAGGTTCGTTATTTCCTCCTCACTTTCTGCTATGCTTTTGCATAGTCAATGAAGCAGAAGTAGATGTTTTTCTGGAACTCTCTGGCCTTCTCCATAATCCAGCACATGTTAGCAATTTGGTCTCTAGTTCCTCTGCCCCTTCGAAATCCAGCTTGTACTTGTGGGAGTTCTCAGTCCATGTACTGCTGAAGCCTGCCTTGGAGAATTTTGAGCATAACCTTGCTAGTATGTGAAATGAGTGCAATTGTATGGTAGTTAGAGCATTCTTTGGCACTGCCCTTCTTTGGGACTGGGATGTAAACTGATCTTTTCCAATCCTCTGACCACTGCTGAGTTTTCCATTGATGATGATAAAAAAAAGCACACTGGTCCTTTGATATTGGGCTGTGGCACCAGGGTGGGTGACATGACCTTTAGCCTGGTTTGTTCCTTTTTGCACATCACACATAGAATGATTAAAGTGGTACGGAAACACACACACCCCCAATTCTGCGTTGGCTGTCTCTAGCAAGCATGTCATTGCTAGCACCACTCTGGCAGCCACTAATGATCGTCTGCAAGCTAGCAAAAATTTAATGCAACTTGCTAGGCACGTTGGACACCTTACTACTCCCTATACCACCCCATGGCTGGAGTGCAATGTGTTCCAGCAAAAATAGTGCACATCTTTATCAAATTTGGTGCATCCTGCTAGTTCGGTACACAGCCTGTGTAGATTCAATAATATTTTTAATTCAAATAATGTATGATTTCCTTCCTTTCGAATCAAGGGGGTAATGTCGGCGTATATCAATTTTTTGGGGGGTAAAAGGTAAAAAAGTTCCCTGACCCCTGGTCTAGTGATGCACGCCACCAGGTAGTGCATCAACTAACAGTTGGAAGTGACAGGAAAATGACACTTTAGCTATAATTACTTACAATTTTTTAAAATAAAATTTTAGGGTAGCAGGGACTCAGAAACAGCACAGAAAACGCATGCTGGTACGGATAGCAACAAATCTATTAACTGAACAGATAACCCTGTGAATGGGCCCAGGAATATGTATACCATGTAGACTATACATACAAATATATCATTATAAAGAAATGAGGGAAAAGAAACAATTCAAATGGGCCATGTAATTAGGCCCTGACTTGGAGTAATCATGACCAAGGAATTGACAGACACTTTCATTGACATGTGTAGATTTTGTGAGGAAGAAGGAAGTTCTGGAACATCTGGATGTCTTCATGGTTTTGTCTATATTACTGTTTTGTTTTGCTACGTGTGAATTGAGATAAATACTCTTTGGCTACATTTCAGCTACAGGTGTGAAGGGAAGGTGCTTAGCTATTCAGACCTCCAAACTGAGGTCTCCAGGTTTTTCTGGGTGAGAGCTTGAGCCAGAATCAAATAAAAAAGGGAAATCAACCCCTAGACACTAAATGTGACTTTCAGTTTTCATCCTGATGTTACACTGGCTTGTTTCATTGACCATTTTCCAAAATGGAAGCACCCACTTTTCCACAGCATATTCTCTGCGTGTAAAATCAAAACCAGGAAGCAATTCTAACCCAATATCTGCTCAAATAAAGATACGACCAGGAGACAGAACCACGTCAGTTCCAGGGACATGCTTTTCTATAAAGTCCATATCCATGGATATCCTCTCTTTCCACTATTGCATCCAGTCCTCTCTTTCCTCTGTTGCCAAATTTAATCATGTGGGGAGGTTGGTGAATGGGACAAGATCTGCCCTTTCTTTGTTCCTCAAATGCATGTGGGCTTTATTTAAACTGTTTGCATTGCTTGAACACAGGACTTCCATTGTCTAAAATCATATTTAAGCATTGTCTGTGTCTACTGGAGATGTGCACACTCTTTTCAAAGGTATACATTTTCCCCCTCAACATGTTTGAAGCCGTGCAAGGATTCCAGGATGCAAATTGCATCTGCCCTGCAGGCAGTCGGGAAAGCATAAGCCAAGACAAGCCCACTGCATCACGAGCTGAAGTTGACTCCCTTAGACATCCTTACATTAGTCATACCTGGACTTCATTTTGTTCAAATCTGCCCTCAAGTGGTGAAAGCTCGCATTATACTAGCTAAAAAAGTGGTGAGAGGAGAATGGAAATAGATGTATTTTTGGGACTCACAATCACCATCTGCTATTTTGGTAACAGTCATGGCATGGGTGGGACCATGAATGATATTTTACTCTTAATTTGTTCACAACATGCTATGTCCTATACATTAAAAATATTACAATTAACTTGTGCTGTGATGTCCGATGGCACTAGAAAGTTGACCTTAATTGCTTTATCAGCAAATATCCAAGAATGGAAGATACTGATAGCTATTACAATGCAGAATTGTAACATTGGTCACTAGAAAGAACTGATTTTTAAAAAATCTTGGCTTCAACATGACATTGATTTATTTCATTTATCTTCTACCTTTCCTCCCAAGGGCTCAGGACACCAAAGGGTTCTGGGGAAAGAACTGTGCACCAATGGCAAAGCACATGTTTTGCCTATACGTTCAGTCCCCATCATCTTCAAGTAGTGCTGGGAGAAACTGCTGACAGAAACCTTAGTGAGCCACTAATGGTCAGGACTGGCAAGTCCTGGTATGAAGGAGCACCCAACAGTCTAATGCAGGGCTGTCCAACCTTTCACCTTCCCTGGGCCACATTAGAAGATGAAAATTTGGTTTGGGCCGCATGGGGGGGCAGCCCTAGCCATCCTCCGCAGCCCCGCTCCAAGCGCGCTTACCAGCAGCTGCGATCTCAGACAGCTGAGGCTGCCGGCTTTGACTTCGGTGGCTTTATGGGGCCGGGAGGGGGTCCACCTATTGACGGGGACGGCGCAATGCAGTCACGCAGACCCCCTGTCCCCTCCCCTCCCACTCCTTCCTTCCCTCTCTCCCCCTCTACTGTTGTGACATGCCCCGGCCACATTCTGTCCGCAAGCGCCGGCAGTGTAACTTGAAACTTTGGAATTTCTTTTAAAATAAAAAATTGCACTGGGCCGCATTACGAGATGACCTAGGCTGTATGCGGCCCTCGGGCCACAGGTTAGACAAGCCTGGTCTAATGTCTGCCTTTTTCTGTTCTCAGAGTAACCCTATGAAGTAGATCAAGTGACTAGCCTGAGGTCACTGAGTGAGTATCATGGCTGAATGCAACTTACAACATTCATCTCCTAATTGGTGACCACCAACTATTTGGTAATCTCTGGTTCTTATTTCACCTCTGCTTTATATGCAGTGAACCCACAGCAGCCGTCAGGCAAGCAAAATCTTCTACAGAAGGAGACTAAAATATGCCTGCATTCTAAGGTTCTTTAAAAATTACTAGATTATTATATGTGAACCATGCAAAACATTCTAAAATACTCACTCTCTTTTTTAAATATCTATGCAGAGGGGGAGGGAGCAAGTGAGGGTGAGACAGAGAGAGAGAGAGAGAGAGAGAGAGAGAGAATTTAAATCATAAGATGGCTCCACCCCAAAATCTAAGATGATTTCCATCTCTATCTCTATCTCTTCTCCTACCCCTACCCCTACCTCTGTCTATCTATTACCCTGTTTCCCTGAAAATAAGACCAACCTCAAAAATAAGCCCCAGTTAAGCTCTCCACCACTGTGCAGCACTGTACAGCAACGAGAACATGACATGACTGTGTTTGAATAAGTGTAGATTGTTGTACATGAAAATAAAATAAAACATCTGAAAATAAGCCCTAATGCATTTTTGGAGCAAAAATTAACATAAGATCCTGTTTTATTTTCGGGGAAACACGGTATATATCTATTCTGCCTTTAGAATTTTAGAATTTGTGGGCAAACAGATTCTGTGATGGAGTACCTGGTGCGGACAAATTCTGATGACTCACTGAATAGCTTTTTCATTTGTTTAACCAATCACCAAACAAAAGCAAGCTAATTTGCAACTTACTGCAGTGTGGAGACATCAGAGAAGCAATTGTTGAGGAAGATTGACTTTTAATTACAAAGCTGGTGTCTCATTTGTTTCAGCCCTTAATTTAATCTCACAATAGTGTTGAGGTAAGTTATACTGACAATTGGTGAGCTGCCCATAGCTATTGATGGAGACCATTACTTCTCAGTCAAATCCAACATATTTTCCAGGAAACTACATTGGTCAAAATGCCTGCTTGGAAAACAGCAGGCAAAAATTCTCAAGTTTGCCTTTGGATTTTTCTTTTCCTTGTGTGCACATATTTTTGTGAGATTTCTGGTAACACCACAGACATTTACTGTATCTTGAAAAGCAGAAAGATTTGCCTTCTTTCTCCCCAGTATATTATCTGGCAAATCCTTTGACAGGTAAAAATTGAAACAGAAGATAAAAACACATTGTTCTTGCTTGCTGTTTAAAATTTCAGGCAGTTTTACCTTGGATTTAGGAGCCAGTCACATTGTTTTCGCTAATGATAGATGAGGTTTCTTCATCAAAACCTTCAAGTGAGCCACCAGAGCAGAAAGCACAAGTCTTCAGGAAATAACATTAAAAACAAAGCCAATGGAAATGGTAGCAAGATTCTCCATTAACTGTCTTTTCAGACCTGGCAGGATTTTTGGGAAGGGAACCGCAGGCTAAACACCAGGAATTTTCCAGTAAATAAACATATTTCTGAGGGGAAGTGTGAGGCAACCAAGAAAAATGAAAATACTGCTGCTACAAGAGTTAAGTACAGCAAATAACAGCATATAATCATTCTCAGGGAGCAAAGAAGCCTGAAGTCCTTTAGGGGATTGTTTTGAGAAAAAAAGAGTGTGGCAGGTGCTCAAACTAGGAGCTGGGTACCATCAGCCTTTTGGGACCACTTGACTGGCTTGCTTTTTCTGGATATGATCAATTAAATGCTGTTGTGTACGAAAAGACTTTTGACCCAGGGCTATTTGGTAGAGTAATTTAAAAAATGTGCACAAGCCAAGGGAAACTCTACTGCAGAGGATCCATTCAAATGAATAAAGGCAAGCAAGCCTAATCTAGAAGCCTTCATCCAGTGGCATCCTCTGTGTAGCATACGATCAAGTCTACCCTCTTCAAAAAAATACAAGGCCTCCCTTTTCCTCCATCACTGGTGGTGGCATACATAGGCTGAAGGTCCCCAGAAAGATCAGGACCACACACACCAGAAAGACCACTGTTAACAACCAATGACAATGGGTGGAGAAGGACTGCAGAAGTGGGATTTTCACTCAGCCCCCACCCCACCCCCCACCCCTGTCCTCTGTCCATCTAACAAGCCTATTCAAACCAAGGGGGAGTGAAACCAATGTCGAGTTTGTATCAGGGGCCTCCTACCAACTCTTCCCAGACTGAAGAAGATACTTGAATGAGTAGCAAAATTTTTTAATCTAATAAGAAACAAGTCCATTTGCTATGACTCAACTTCCAGAGAACCTCACCTGGATGACGGAAAAACTTCACAGATATAGGTTGAAGGAGTTGGTGACTGCCATTGCTAAAGCTGCCAGTTCAAGACCCTACCCTTCAATCTTGACAAATGAATTTGTTGTAATTTCCCATAGGTGACTCCTCCGAGGCAGCGTTCCTGCCTCGGGGGAGTCACCTGTGACATCTGCCGTCCCTCAGGCACTGGGTGAGAGACAGTGTCCTGGGGGAATTTTTGGCCTGGACTCCCTTGGCCTGCAGGACGGGGCCCCTGCTGCTGCTTTGGGCTACCCCACCCCTTCTTCAACACCAGCCACCTGGCTTGGAGGGGTGAGAGGCTGTAAAAGCCAGAAGCTTGGGCCAAGGCCCTGCTGGACCAGCGTTCCTGCCTTCGGGGGAGTCACCTGTGACATCGGCCATCCCTCAGGCATTGGGTGAGAGACAGTGTCCTGGGGGAATTTCTGGCCTGGACTCCCTTGCCTGCAGGACTGGGCCCTTCTTGCTCCTTGCTGCCTCTGGCTGCCCCACTCCATCCTCAGCACCGGCCACCTGGCTTGGAGGGGAGAAGGGGCATTAGAAGGGTGTGTGTTTGTTTTTTGTTTTTGTTTTTTTAACTGTTATTATTATTAATTGCCACTAGATTGCACAGAGACCCACAGTGGACCTGATGGAACAGGAAGGGGGGAGGCGTTGGAGGGGGCAGCCATTGAGGCGGTGCTGGGTAGGCGAAGGAATGGTGGTGGGGGTAGAACATGCCCGCGTAGGAGAAGAGAGGTTAGATACCTTACATCTATCCCCTCTTCTAGTCCTACCCCCAACCAGATGGTATCAGGTGACCATATCAGCAAACCCTGGAGCCACATGGTGCTGTTGATGAACGCCAGGTCAGTACAAAATAAGACTGCCTTCATCCATGATGTAATTCTTGTCTTAGGCCTCCTTTTTCCTCCACTCAGTGGTGGCTGGTAAGATGATCCTCTCATATACCTGATACTTCTGAGAGTTGGATGGAAAAAAGAAAGAAGAATATACTTCCTTACTAAGAACTGTTGCATGGTGATGGTGGTGGTAGAAATGGACAACAAGAGGTGGTTCAGAACTTACAGTTCCTAACTAGCCCAGGCTACACATGAGTGGCAGTAGAATATATCTGCCAGTGACCTTCTGTAACTACTGCTGCTGAACTGGGTTTCACTCAGGTTTATGTTTCTTGGCCTGTTGGCTCACTCTTCTTCCTCTCTTCTGAAAGCCAGTCCCCATTAAATTCCCTCCATGTGCGCATTTACTTTGTGACATCATCACCAATCAACCAATAGGTGCTAAAAGCATTATTGTCACCCCATGATGCTTAAGTACATTACACCATTGATTTTGCCAGCAGCCCTATTATTTTCAGGTCACAGAAATATTCAGTGGCTACCAGTGAATCCTTAGTTAAAAGGACTGTGTTTCAAAGAAGGAGTTCAATGGAAATCAGGGAAAGAAAATTCAGTTGTGGAAGAATCAACAGTAAGTAAAACTCTGCAAAATATATCACACAGAAACTGATTTTAGCTCAGTTGATGTTGAGCGTTAACCATAACAAAGGATCATTCTTCTATTGTTTCTGTGAAATATTGCCTGGAGATCCATCCCTGTATCTCACCAAATCACATGAGTGAGTGTGAATAGCTTTCTACAAGACTGATTATGCTATTGATTACATCCTGCCATTTTGCGATCTTGAATGGATGAGTTGGAAGATAAAGATAACAGATTTTAAAGAAAAATGAACACTAGATCTTCCAAAAACCTAAAAATGTATCATATTGTGATATATACAAGAAGTTGTTTTATTCAGAAAGTACAACAGAGGGGGAAAAGGATTATTGTGAAACTGTGTATCACATATGTTGATATGTGTATCAACATAGTTTCTCTTGGGAAAGAAGATATCGCTGGGCTATACTTCTGCCTGTCCCTGGTCATTGGATTTGTCCAAATAAATAAGTCAGATCAATGAGTCCACCAGATAAACAGTGTGAAGTGTCCTATCTATCTACTACTACCAACCAGCCAAGACATATTCACATCACTCTCATTGAAGACCAACTTAGCAAGCCGAATCACTCTTTTTCCCATTGTCAAAGTGCATATTGTACTAAAAGTGTTTTTAACTTAACTGTTTAAAATTGACCATTTATATATATCTTTAGAAAAAGCAGCTGGGACTGGATTCTCACCCATCCCCTGCCCATAAATAAATAAATAAATAAATAAATAAATAAATAAATAAATAAATAAATAAATAAATAAATAAATAAATAAATATTGACACTGCAGTTTGTGGGAGGTTTACGTAACTATTTTCTCTCATGCAGTTTTCTTGCCAGAACTTGACCACTGAAGTAGCTATTTGCCCTGAAGATATTATTGTATCAAAGAGGAAATGAACAGAGTATGAAAACCTTGATGTTATCACAAAGATGTTAATGTTGAATTGTCAAAAGGCATTTGATTTTCCAGTAGAATAAGAAGGAAAATGCAAAATTAATTTGTTATATTAAGTAAGCAAAATAGATAAATAGTTAAATTAAACAATTTTTAATGGAGGAGTATTTCATGTTCCACCCTCACAAAAGAAACAAGTTAAAATAATATGAAAGTTTAGTCATTACTCAAAGAAGTAACATGCTTCTTGTATAGTAACTAAAATAATGAATTTACATTAACTATTTATAACATTTTAAGAACTGAAGATAATTACTCAATTATTTGTAATTAATTATTTGCTGGATCTGGAAATTAGGAGGGGGAGGGAAGTCCTGAAAGAACAAGTGAAGGAGTTGAGGCAAAAAATATGAGCTGCAATGTTCTTTGAAGCCTGGGAGTGGTTAATGATTTAGATCTTGTACCTTTGGGGACAAAAGCTTGAGGACTGGAATGATGGGGAAGCTCATGATTTTAAAAATCAGTATCAAAATTCTTTAGTCTGCACCGTGACCAGTAAGTATTCTATTGCAACCCCGACAAACACACAGAGCTCTGTGTGATTTCTGGATTGTCAAATATATTGCAGGGAGCTTATGATTGTGTGAAGAGATACCAAGCCTGGAGAAAGCCCAGCCACATGAGCAATGGCAGACTAGACTAGACTTTTAATTGTAAGTGTGTCAGGATCCTAGAAACTGATGCTCCTATTTCTGATGCATTTAAGAGCTTCCTTCGAGATGTATCTTGAAATACATATTTTATAATGTGTAGTTCCAGAACACAGAAGCATACATGTGGGCACACACAAAGACACACGTAAACGAAGTTGAGGCTATCCTCTTGTACCCACCATTTCATTATTGCTTTAGATGCAGCTTCCCACCCATTTATGCAACCGTGAGGGATAAACAGACACTCCGAGGACTATTCTAGGGTAGAAAAGCAGGGTAGAAATATCATCATCACTATGACAACTATCCAAAAATCACAGTTTTTTAAAAAAAATTGGATTTGATAGCATCTAAGATAAACATATACAATTAAACTTGCTATTGTGGTGCTTACTACTAGCTGACTCGCATGCTGTTATCCAAGGGCCATCTTCCTCCCTTCCATCTGTGTCTCCCCCTCCCTGTTCACAAATAGCATTCAGGGCTTCCTTCGCTCTTTTATCTTCCACCACCAATCCCTTTTTAAGCAGCCACTTCAAAAGGCTCTTTGCTTACTTATATCATAAACATCATTTTCTTTTGCCCTCAGGATACTATCAATCCAGGAAAAAGACACCAGTGCATTGTTGTCAGGGACACAGATGGCTGAAATGTATACATCTATTCCATTTTGCTGAGCAGTTTTAATGTGGGCAAAGGTAACCCCAGCCTAGAATAAACTACATGTAAATGAAAAGGGGGGCGGTGGGGGGGGAGCCAAGCAGGCATACTTCTATTATGAAGGAACAGGAAGCACCTGGCATTCAAAGCAATAATCTTAAATTGCCAGGAGTTCCTGCCTTTGCTGAACCCACTTAGGAAGAAAGGTGCATGTTAAAATTACCCTTCATAAATGAATAGGTGAATTATGGGATTATACCATTGACCGTCCGTGTACGTCATAGAACCACATAGTCCCCATGCATTACAGAATCCATTTTTAACACAAATTTGTTTTTTCCTCTCTCTCTCTCTCTCTCTTCCTCTTTCATTTTCCTCATCTCTTTCCCCTCGCCTTCCACTGTCACCTTTTTTCATTTTCATTGTTCTTCCTCGGTTATTTATTTGAAAGCCATTTTCTTTCCCTTAAAATAATTCCCCCGATGGTTTTGGTGTTCCAAAAGTGACCCAGCATTGCTTGGACTGCAATTGACTTGCCATCATGACCCACCAGCTTACAATTAATTTTCAGAATGCAGTACGAGAGGGAGAGCGGGGGACAGGGGGAAGCAGAGGAGCTTCCAGAAGGAGTCAGGAAGGATGAAAAGGGAGGAGCAAATAATAATGATGTTCACTTTGCCAAAATGTTGAATCTCTTCCTGCCAAACAGTTTGGGTATCAGCACAGTGCCAACAGTGCTGATTCCATACATACTACTTGAAACCTGACTGGGGAAAAGGACAAGGGGAATCAAAAGTGTCACTTTTCAATCAAGAATACCATGTGGTGTGTGTGTTGTGGCAATACATATTGGCCTTCCTCGGATGCTTATAAGGGGTTTACCAATAAAAAGATGAGAATTGAGGGATTTGTTTGTTTGTTTGTTCATTTGTTTCAAATATTTTTACCCCACCTTTACACCATCTTTCTCCTTAAAGAGGACCCAAGGTGGCTTGCACCATTTAAAGACAATATTTAAAACTAAAAACAGTAACTATACAAATATTTAAAAGGATCAGACAAATACCACATAAAATACAATAAATGAAAGCAATACCAAAAACACATTTAAAGCAGCAATCCATTTAAAACCTCACTCAGGCAGCCAGCTCCATGGGAGGGAGTCCGTCGTTTAGTCGTTTAGTCCTGTCCGACTCTTCGTGACCCCATGGACCAGAGCACGCCAGGCTTTCCTATCGTCCACTGCCTCCCAGAGTTGTGTCAAATTCATGTTGGTTGCTTCGATGACACTGTCCAGCCATCTCATCCTCGGTCGTCCTCTTCTCCTCTTGCCCTCACACTTTCCCAACATCAGGGTCTTTTCCAGGGAGTCTTCTCTTCTCATGAGATGGCCAAAGTATTGGAGCCTCAGCTTCAGGATCTGTCCTTCCAGTGAACACTTAGGGTTGATTTCCTTCATAAATGGATAGGTTTGTTCTCTTTGCAGTCCAGGAGACTCTCAAGAGCCTCCTCCAGCACCACAATTCAAAAGCATCAATTCTTTGGCAGTTAGCCTTCTTTATGGTCCAGCTCTCATTTCCATACATCACTGCAGGAAAAACCATAGCTTTGCCTATTCGGACTTTTGTTGGCAAGGTGATGTCTCTGCTTTTTAAGATGCTGTCAAGGTTTGTCATCACTTTCCTCCCAAGAAGCAGGCATCTTTTAATTTCGTGGCTGCTGCCACCATCTGCAGTGATCATGGAGCCAAGAAAGTAAAATCTGTCACTGCCTCCATATCTTACCCTTCTATTTCCCAGGAGGTGGTGGGACTAGTGGCCATGATCTTAGTTTTTTTGATGTTGAGTTTCAGACCATTTTTTGCACTCTCCTCTTTCACCCTCATTACAAGGTTCTTTAGTTCCTCCTTACTTTCTGCTATCATAGTGGTATCATCTGCATATCAGAGGTTGTTGATATTTCTTCCAGCAATCTTAATTCTGGCCCGGGATTCCTCCAGTCCAGCCTTCCGCATGATGTATTCTGCATATAAGTTAAATAAGCCGGGGGACAATATACAGCCTTGTCGTACTCCTTTCCCAATTTTGAACCAATCAGTTGTCCCATATCCAGTTCTAACTGTTGCTTCCTGTCCCACATATAGGTTTCTCAGGAGATAGATAAGGTGGTCAGGCACTTCCATTTCTTTAAGGACTTGCCATAGTTTGCTGTGGTCCACACAGTCAAAGGCTTTTGCATAGTCCATGAAGCAGAAGTAGATATTTTTCTGGAACTCTCTGGCTTTCTCCATAATCCAGCGCATGTTAGCAATTTGGTCTCTAGTTCCTCTGCCCCTTCGGAATCCA
The DNA here is from genome assembly GCF_051106095.1 of Pogona vitticeps. Lineage (NCBI taxonomy): Eukaryota > Metazoa > Chordata > Lepidosauria > Squamata > Agamidae > Pogona > Pogona vitticeps. The sequence continues at coordinate 113,605,732 of NC_135785.1, forward strand.
GCTTGTACTTCTGGGAGTTCTTGGTCCACATACTGCTGAAGCCTACCTTGGAGGATTTTGAGCATAACCTTGCTAGCGTGTGAAATGAGTGCAATTGTACAGTAGTTGGGAGCATTCTTTGGCACTGCCCTTCTTTGGGATTGGGATGTAGACTGATCTTTTCCAATCCTCTGGCCACTGCTGAGTTTTCCAAACTTGCTGGCATATTGAATGTAGCACCTTAACAGGATAATCTTTCAAGATTTTAAATAGTTCAACTGGAATGCCAGCACCTCCACTGGCCTTGTTGTTAGCCAAGGTTTCTAAGACCCATTTGACTTCACTCTTCAGGATGTCTGGCTCAAAGTCAGCAACTACATTGTCTGGGTTGTCCGGGATATCCAAATCTTTCTGATATAATTCCTCTGTGTATTCTTGCCACCTCTTCTTGATGTCTTCTGCTTCTGTTAGGTCCCTTCCATTTTGTCCTTTATCATGTCCATCTTTGCACAAAATGTTCCTTTAATATCTCCAGTTTTCCTGAACAGATCTCTGGTTTTTCCTTTTCTGTTATTTTCCTCTATTTCTTTGCATTGTTCATTTAAAAAGGCCCTCTTTTCTCTCTTTGCTTGGAGTTCAAAACAAAGCAGGGCAAAGGCTAATAGAGTTTTGTCAAGAGAACTCCAAGGCCAAACTTCCCTGTTGTTCCTTTTATCTCTTGACTCCCTACTTTAGCATTCAAGTCCCCTAGAATGAGAAGAACATCTTTCTTTGGTGTCAGTTCTAGAAGGTGTTGTAAATCTTCATTAAATTGTTCAGTTTCAGTCTCCTCAGCAATGGTGGTTGGTGCATAAACTTGGACTATTGTGATGTTGAAAGGTCTGCCTTGGATTCGTATTGACATCATTCTATCATTTTTGAGATTATATCCCATTACAGCTTTTCCCACTCTTTTGTTGACTATGAGGGCTACTCCATTCCTTCTACAGGATTCTTGCCCACAATAGTAGATGTGATAATCATCTGAGTTGAATTCACCAATTCCTGTCCATTTTAGTTCACTGATGCCCAGGATGTCGATGTTTATTCTTGCCATCTCCTGTTTGACCACCTCCAGCTTCCCAAGGTTCATAGATCTTACATTCCAGGTTGCTATGCAGTATTTTTCTTTGCAGCATTGGACTTTCCTTTCACTTCCAGGCACGTCCACAGCTGAGTGTCCTTTCGGCTTTGGCCCAACCACTTCATTAGCTCTGGAGCTAATTGTACTTGTCCTCCGCTCTTCCTCAGTAGTATGTTGGATGCCTTTTGACCTGAAGGGCTCATCTTCCAGCGTCATATCTTTTAGCCTTTTGTTTCTGATCATGGGGCGTTCTTGGCAAAGATACTGGAGTGGCATTGCCATTTCCTACTCCAGGTGGATTGAGTTACAAAGTCCTAAATGAGCCCACCCAGCTATAAAGATCACCAGTAGAGGTCTTTCTTTCAGTATTGTCAACTTCACAGGTGTGTTTGGTGAAAACTCAGGAGAGAGCCTTCTCTGTTGCTGCTCCCAGACTTTGGAACTCCCTGCATGGGATGCCCAGCTGGCTGCATCTTTGCTGTCCTTCCACAACCTGGCAAAGACTTTTCTCTTCAGGCAGGCTTTCCTTTAGCGACTGGTTACCTAAGTGGAGCTTTTTAAAGGGATTTTTGTACCTTACCGTTTTGAATGCATTTTGATGTTGCTGTTGTTTACTGTTTGTAGTGTGGTATTTGTTTGATTCTTTTAAATATTTGTATTCTTAGTGGTTTTAGCTTTAAATATTGCCTTTTAATGATGTGAGCCACCTTGGATCCTGCTTAAGGAGAAAGACCAGGTAAAAATGTTTTAAATAAATAAATAAGAGCTCAGAAAATTACAAGTCATCACAGTACCTAGAAATACTATGTACAGTTACTAAAAGTATGAACAGGAATGATCAAACATTTGCAATATTCAGACAAAAATCCTGCAGAACTGTAACAGAGGAGTCATCTAATATTTAGATAGGTGGCCTGTTTGAAGAACTCTGTTGTGCTTCCATTTTGGCAAACATGTCATTCAAATTATTAAAAGCTATTTAACAAGGAATTTTACATTCTGCAGAAGTCATAAATAAAGTGGATAGGCTTGGTGCAAGCAAAATAGGAGTGAGACTGAACATTGTTTTGAAATATTTTTGTTCATCTCACTTATAACTTCTTTTAGTCTTTCCCTCTCTCTCCTAAGAGCTTAAAGCAATTTTTTTCCACACACAGAAAACCATGAAACACCAGAAATGGCAACTGTATTTATACATCACACTAAAAAACTCTCTTGAAGTTTGTGTTAAGAAACATGGTAATTAAGATTGTCCATTCTTTCTTGTTCTATTTACACACTTGTGGAGCAGCCTGCATCTCAAAACAGGTAGAATAGCAACAGTAGTGAAATTAAACAGGTATGAGAGGGTCACGTCTGAAGTCCTGATCTAAGGTTTAGCAGAGGTGTGGAAGTACCACCAGACAGAACAATGTTTTTAAGCTAACTCTCTTACCCTGTCTCCGAAAGAGGACTGTGTCACACCCCACTCGCCTCTGTGTAAGGTAAGTAAAGGTAAAGGTTCCCCTTGACAATTTTTGTCCAGTCGTGTTCAACTCTAGGGGGCGGTGCTCATCCCCCTTTCCAAGCCATAGAGCCAGCGTTTTCTCCGAAGACAATCTTCCGTGGTCACATGGCCAGTGCGACTTAGACACAGAACGCTGTGTAAGACTTTAGACTAATTCAGTTGTTCTTTAGGTACATAGAACGAAAATGAAAGCAGAAGAGGAATTATCATCACTTCTCTGAACTGGACTGGACTGACTCTGTCATCAATGGGGCTTTCCATGTAAGTGGAAACAGAAAATCCAGGTTCCAAATCATGTGGAGAACCTCCACAGATAACAAAGTTTTCTTCTTCTGATTGTCATGCTCCACATCTGGAGGATGATGAAACTGAGGATGGAGAGGGAGAGTTAACACACTCTACTTCCTCACATATTTGCAACAGAGACTTAAGGAAGGACTTACCCAGTGAAGCGAGACACAGCAGGTGCTCAACAGTGAGGGGAAATGCATGTTGTTCACACTTGTAGTTATTTTTCTGCTACATAAAATAAAGATTGTATGATAGAGCATTTGTCCCCATAAGGAATGTGGACATGGTCAGAGCATACTAAATAGACAGAAAATGGGGTGCTATTACAACCAAAGCCAGCAACACTGGCAAGAGGGTCACACAAACACCCACACAAACATCAAAGCCCAGAGTGTGAACAAGAGCATACAGTAATGTCACTTTTGCACCCTATAGCGATAGGAATTTCCCAGCCTCTCACTCTTGGCAACAACCCAAATGTCTGGGGAGCACTCTTTTCTCCTTGCGGTAAGATTCCTCTGCAGGAGATTTGTTTCCCCAGGAAATTTTGTGAATTTTTTCAGAAGTTTCTCATTATTTTTCCGGGACGGGGGGGGGGTGGAATGCCAACCTGTGCAAGATTATTACAATTCTTCCCTGTGCAGGACCCACTTGGCAAGGGCAAAAGAAGCACAAAGGTGCACAGAATTATTATAATTTCTGTGCAGAGTAGCTTTTTTTTTTTTAAAACTTCTGCAGGATTCACTGCACAGGGCAGAAGAAAAACCAAGCTGGGCAGGATCATTACCATTCCTTGAAGAATTGCATCCTTCCTGCATGCGATTTACCTGCAAAGAGGGGAAGAAACACATAGCTGTGTTGTATTGTCAGGGTTTCTATATGAAATGGCATCCCTTTTTTTTGTGCTGGCTTCATCGGAACAGTCATTAAGCTGTGCAGAATTTGGCCATTTCCTATGCAGAACAACAGGCAAAACATAAGGGGAAGGGAGGCTGAGACCCAAGTCTCATTTTTATGAACTCTCTCTGATGCAGGGGGAAGTCGCAACAGATAGCCTCTGCATGACAAGCCTCAGAAAATTGCCAGGCATGAGAAATGTTGTGAGTAATCGTCTCATCCCTAGCATTTTACTTGATTTATTTCTTGAGCCTCTATTGATATTAGTAGTGCCGTTGACATCGCTTTTAACATTGTTTGAAGTATTGCTAAAGAATGTGATTTATACATTTATAAGAGGAAAAGAGGAGCAGTAGTGCCGAACTATAGCAGATAAGGATTGTTCATTCTGTGCTCTACAGCATGTTTCAGAATTCGCTGCTGTGTCTTTTACTGGCTCCCCATGTAGCGAGCAAGGAGTCCTTTGGCGTCAGTCTTTGGGCTGGCTGGAAAAGGTTAGTGCCTCTGTGTTTGTACAGAGCACTTTCTTCTTACAACTGAGCAACCACCACATTTTTATCTTCCTAGTGTGCCGCTGCCGATGTAATCATTTTTTTACCCATTATAAACGTCCAATCCTTCTCAGCAGTGCTGTTGACCAGTTGGCTTTCCTGCATCTTATACAGATGTAGACTTTGCTTTGCTTTCCTGTGCACCTTTCACTGGCCTAATGTTGTACATTTATCCTTGTTGGATTTCGTTTTATTGATATCAGCCCAGATGCCGCCCATGGCTTGCGTGTTCCAAACCCGGGTTTTAATTAACGAGAATGGTGAGGAGAACAAAATGAACCTCACCAAATCTCAGCATTTGGCATATGCAATTTATGGGAACTCAAACGCTGAAGGGAAGTCAGTGCAACACTAGGCTCAGGTGTTTGAAAACATCTCTCCAGAATCACTGAGGAGCGAATTAAAACAAAAATACAAAGCCAAAAATAGCATGACTGTCATGTCGTACCAGCTGCATTTCCTACAGGAGGGCCATTTTAATCCGGTTCTCCTTCCTGTGTGACAGGATCTTTGTCCTTTTTATAGCATCATTAACCTCCCCTAAATAGTTCCTAGTCGTCTTTGGTAACTCCGGCATACAAATGAAACAGAGGGAGGGCGAAATCTACAGGAAGAGAGCCAGGAGAGACAGATAACAAAGACAAAAGAGGGACCTGGGGAAAGAGAAGAATGCCAAATACTACAGATGCTGTATCCACCCCCAGCAATTCAATGCCATCGTTATTAAGGCCCCACAAAAAAAGATAGATACCAGGAGGGAGCCAAACGGCGCTGGTATAAAAATCCATCCTCCGTGTTGACTCACACACAGAATGGCGAGGCAAGCAAAGAAATAAAACACATCAGCAAGACATTTGCTGTAAGGGGAGAAAGAATCAACAAGCCGCCTCAGGAATGATCAATGGGAGGCTAGAAGACCCTTCAAGGGCAGGGGAAGGGAGAAAGGAAAGTACACACATACAGGTCTGAAGCCACAAGCTTAGCATCCTCCTCAGACCCATTAAGTAGAAACCTTTAAAAAAAAGAAAGGAAAGCTGGGAAAGAACAAGCCAAAAGAACCCCAATGAACCGACCCAGCGAGTGAGCTGCTGGAGCCAGCTTCTGAAATTTATAGGTCATCAGAGAGCTCATGTTGAAGTGCAGCCGGGAGTGGGAGGTAAGGGAGAGGACAGGAAACAAGCCCAACCCTTACAGACACCCATTAAATTAACTCTCTGACAATAGAAGAAAGAGAAATGGTGAGAAAAGGGGGGGGGGGGAACAGCACACTGCAAATAGTTGTCATTCCTACCTGGCTCTGAGAACTCCAAAGATGGAACAGATTGCGTTGTTAGCTGAAGGAACCCATCTCTCTCTCTTTTTTTAGAGAATGTCCTCCCAGTGATAAGTGTGATTTAATGCTGTCCCTGAGTTCCATAGAATTATTTTGTGAAATCTCTCTATTTCTCCAAGATGGTAGAAAGGAACCTCTCAAGAGCGTCCATTTTTTCCTATGGGGAGAGAACTGTTATTTGCCATCAAATTGGAACTGACTTATAGCAACCCTAAGAGGGCTCTTAAGATAAGTGAGATGTTTAAGAAATGATTTTAGTAGTGCCACCCCTCTCCTACCTTCCTATGAGTCTCCATGGCTGAGCAGAGATTTGAACCTAGGTCTCCTCCATCACTCTGTCCACTACACTGAACTGAGGAGAGAGTCCTGATGACCAAATAGACATGGCATTAACCATAAATTTGAATTCCATGCCTGGGATTCTCCTTGAATGGATTTGCAAGAGTATCTCTTCCAGGTTAAGATCACAACACCACCTTTCTCTTATCTCATTTCACTCTGAAAATCCTTCTTCTCTCAGGTTGCTATTAGCTGGAAATAGCTACTAGAGGGCTTGATTTTTTCAGTGATATATATGATGCAAAGCAAAAAAAATACCCTCCAATTGAAATCACAGTCTGGAGGCTGCTGTTATGATTAGTTGGTTGATTTGTGCTGAAAACGGACATGACATCATTTGCATCATATGCATCATATACTTTTTTGTAATTTGTAGGTTATTTACCAAGGTACTGAAAGCAGATGGGATGCATGTGAACAAATATATAATCAATCTTAACTCCAAAAGCCACATCAGAATAGTACCACAATATCAGAAAATCGGTGTCTGTTCACCAGAAAATTATTTACGGTCAGTTCTAGGAAGAATACAAGGGATCCCCTAAGATTATTTGAACTGAGTCTGTGGAAAGGTTTGCCTAAATCTACATAAGGCTTCAGCATCCCCTCAGATAAGACTGGACTTAGAAGCTGTTCTACAAGGTGTGAAGCATAGGCGGTACCACTGATGAGTATAGACTTTGCACTAAAGTCCAGGATGACAACTGTGGGAGCAGGAGGAAAGTAAAAGCACTCTAAAGATCACCTTCTCTTTCCATGCCTCCAGGTGGAAAGTGCGTTGGGTAGGGGAGCACTTTTTTTCATCCCTGAATGAAATATCTTTCTACCTCATGCAAGAATAAATGGGTGGGAGATTATGAAAATGTGGCTGCTCTGATCTATAAACTAAAGTTAGTGTAACCAGTGGCCATGACAGCTAGGGGATTGTGAGAGTTGTCATCTAAAAAAAAAGTAACTGCTCCAAACTTGAAATTGATTTATATGGAGCCAGTCTGTTTCTCTGTCTAGACCAGTATCTTCTTTTCAGACAGATAGTTATTCCTCAAACAGAAACCTCTCCTGCCCAATTGCTTGAGATTTTTTAATTCTTTGTTTGTTCTATTTCATTCTTGTCCACTCTTTTCACTAAAAGAAGAACATTCAAGATGGCTACTGGTTCACTAAAACAAATGAGACAATAAAACCATTACAATCAGTCAAATTTAAGCACACTGCATTTCCTTTTTTAAAGCAGGGTTTACCTCAACTGGAATACAAGTCCAGCATCTATAACACTTATAATTACACCACAGAACTGCCTTAAATGTCTTGGTTTGATTACATGATACATAAGCTGGACCAATTTCATAATCGTGATTCTCTTCCTTCCCCCTTTCGTACAAACACACATAGAGCCTGAAATCCTATTGCTTAGCAGAGTAAATTGCACTAAAGTAGACCCATTGAATTAATGGAAATCTGATGAATCAATTCCTCTGTAAGTTCCGTTGATTCAAATGGGCCAACTGTAGTTAGCGCAGTAAGTCACAACTAAAATAGGCTTATTTCAATCAATGCAACTTACAGAAGAGGTGGCTCATCAAATCTCAATATACTTATTCTAGTATGATTTACTATGTTAAGCAACAGGATTTTGTCCGGAACATCATAAATGTACAATTAATAATCATGGTAACCCTTACAGTAATATTTTTGAAATTTGAAGAACAAAAGAAAAAGAAGCTGTGTGCTGTGAACCACTCTAGAACTGCTAGACATAAGAGTCTGCAAGAAATTGAAGTCAGTTACACATCCATGGCAAACAAAGAAATGGCCATTTATTAAAAAGCCATTAATAATCATGGCCAGATGTACCTTCTGACATTCAACTGCCTTATGTTCCCAGTCACTCATTTAATTTCACACATCTGCTCATCCAGCAACATGTCCCTAAATATCAATTTGGAACACTGTAAACTAAGCCTCTGGCAATTAGATTCCAGAGCTCTTGTGATTAATATTTATTTGTTTATATAATATATCCAGAGCTTAGAAAGTTACTTTCTCAAAAAAGTACTTAGTTATAGTTATACCCTGAAGGTCTTCCTCCAAGTAGTTAGTTAGTTGACTCTGTTATAATCTTTACATGATCTCAACATTATGGTCTCCCTAAAGTAACTACATAGTCACCATTCATTCTTTTTTAAAAATCTGAATGCAACAGCCTACAAAGCACAATTCTTAATTTTAATACTCGAGAGCTGGGAGGGACCCTATGGAACATTGTGTCCAGCTCCTGTCAAGCAGGCACAGTGTGGAATCCTAAACCACTGAGCTATCCAGCAGATGAATTCCCCTCATTCATCTTCCGTTGTCTCCACAGAGCAGGAAACAGCAGCATGAGTCAGCACTTAAGTATGTGATGCTCTTTTTCAACCCTTTAGTGAGGGCACTCTTCCTTAATAACTATAAAAGAAGCTAAAAGTTTACAAAGTTCTGGCTTAAGCACTACCTTTATTGGATCACTGAGAAGTTACAGCTAGTGTGAGCTTTCAAGTTCTCCCTTTTGGGTCCTCTTCAGGAAAAAGGTGGGGTTATAAATATTATAAATAAATAAATAAACTACTCATCATGGGAAAAGGGTACGAAACCTGGGGTTCACACAGAATTAGGCAAGATGTGATGTCCATGGCTATGTGGCACAAACCATGGAAGATGATTATTCATGAGGGCTGCGCACGTCCTCTGAACGCTCTTTTCCCAGTGTTCAAAACTGGGTCGGGAATCTCTATGGATGCAAGAGACCATCCTCCTGAGAACATCTCAGAAAGTGACAGAGGTGTGTGTGGGAGGGGAGCTGCCATGTTATTGCTCCTCACACACTTAGGCTGAACAGTTTATTAATACCCGAACAGAGATTCAGATTCCCTTTAGAAAGCAGATCAGGAGGAAGCATTACAAAATTATGAACAGAAGAGAAAAATTACATGTCAGAATGGAATTTGTACTATTTCTTGTAAAATTAACGGAAGACTAACAACAATCTAACTAAAACAGCTAGCAAGGGCCTTGTATGACATTGATCATTTATTATTTTTCAGTCCTTTATTGTCTCCAGTTCATCATGGAAGCCATGACTTCTGAAATCCTCGCTTTTACACAGCAGTTAAAAGTGCAAGGCCCCTATTCTCTTTTTCATGTGGCCACCCTTAGTACATCTGATTTCAGTGTGTGGCTATAAAGAGTGAATGGAAAGTCCACTCCTTAGCCCATCATGTTGGTATGATTCACATGTTTGAAAAATGTATTTATCGCATCCATACATTACATTTTAGGTTTCCACTTCTAAAAATGTAGTATGAAGTGTAGTTCTAAATTATGATAGTGATTCTCTGGTTCTAAGCAGACATGAGGTTAGCTGCCATAATTTTATTTCACATACCTATCTTATTTCCCATAGACAACATCAAGGGGGGTGGGGGGGCGGAACGGACCCTGCTTCTTTCTTTCATTCCATGTATTCAGTAGCCTAGGCAAGATCCTTTCACTTTGGAGTCTGACTAGGAGGAAAAAGAATTCAGGTAACTGACTAGATAAATTAGAGATGACTCATGGCCCATGCAGTAGGAATGTCTCACAGACTATAGGCTGCCTTTGCAGGGCAGAAGTCCTGTATTAATTAATTTTGATGTTAAAATTCAATACCAGTCCACTGCTATCTGAAAACATGAACAGAACAGGAAGGTAAATACATAAGTACAGCTATTTTGTCACATCTTTTGTTGTTTAGTCGTTAAAGTCGTGTCCAACTCTTCATGACCCCATGGACCAGAGCACACCAGGCCCTCCTATCTTCCACTCCCTCTCAGAGTTTGGTCAAATTCATGTTGGTCACTTTGGTGACACTGTCCAACCATCTCTTTCCTCTTGCCTTCACACTTTCTGAACATCAGGGTCTTTTCCAGGGAGTCTTCTCTTCTCATCAGATGGCTAAAGTATTGGAGCCTCAGCTTCAGGATCTGTCCTTCCAGTGAGCACTCAGGGTTGATTTCCCTCAGAATGGACAGGTTTGTTCTCTTTGCAGTCCAGGGGACTCCCAAGAGTCTCCTCCAGCACCACAATTCAAAAGCATCAATTCTTCGGCGGTCAGCCTTCTTTATGGTCCAGTTCTCACTTCCATACATCGCTACTGGAAAAACCATAGCTTTGACTATGTGGACTTTTGTCGGCAAGGTGAGGTCTCTGCTTTTTAAGATGCTGTCGAGGTTTCTCATTGCTTTTCTCCCAAGAAGCAGGCGTCTTTTAATTTCGGGGCTGCTGCCATCATCTGCAGTGATCGTGGAGCCCAAGAAAGTCAAATCTGTCACTGCCTCCATATCTTCCCCTTCTATTTGCCAGGAGGTGATGGGACCAGTGGCCTGGTTTGGCTGTAATGCCTTGTATTCACTATGCACTGTGCAAATTTTACTCAGGTGGGGGAGATTAATATTTACCAGGAATCCAGCAGGGCACAACAGGAAGTTTTAACCCTTCCTTCCCCTATTGCAGTCCTTTTGAAGCTGGCCGTTGCATTGGGAGGAAGTCCTAGTGTAAATAACTTCAAATAAGTGATCGTCACCCATACTTGAGAGAGGATAGGATTACTAAACTCTACCTGGGATGATCCTGATAAATCTAAACTTTTCCCCTCAATTTGATCAGTTTGTATGTTTAAATGACCATCGTGTGCCGTCAAGTCAATTCTGCCTTATAATGACTGTTTTCAGGGTTTTCCAAGTAGAGAATGAAAACTCAGAAATGGTTTACCGTTTCCTTCTTCTGGAGACATCCTAGTACCGGGCAGCTTGCGCAAGGCCACACAGGCTGGCTCTTCTTCCTGGAGGCACAGTGGGGAATCGAACTTCCAACCTCTGCAGTTAGATTCCTAAACTACAGGGCTATCCAGCCAGATATATGTTTAAAAATTACAGATGAATATAGGAATTCTTTTCACTTCACATCTCCATTTGCCCTGAAAGATGCCAACCTTGAATTTTAGGTAATTTCAGCTCCCTGCCCAGCTCCCTGGGCCTCTGTCCACTGCCTCCATCCTCCACCCATTTTGTACATTTCAGCCTTCACAATATGTATGCTGCCTCCTTTCCACTCCTGACTACCTTTATTCCCACAGTTTCCCCTTATTGCCACACTTCCCCTCTTCCCTCTCTTTCCCCCAAACCTCCTTGAATAGAGTTATAGTGTTCCACTGTCTATAAGCTAAATAAATAAATATATAAATAAGAAAGATTATGTGCTCTCTTTTGATCCATTGGAGACTCGTACATGCCAAACTAATGTCCCATCCGTCCCACAGGTAGGTTTGTATTTGTAAAATGTACATAAGAGCAATTAATAAGCTGGCTTTGATAGTTGTGTAGAAGACAAAATCATGGACAAAACATGTATTTGAATTGCTTCTGCTAGCATTTCAAGAAAGGCTGAAAGCTTCTGTTGCTCCAGTACTATGCATTCTTTTCCTTTATTCTTGTTTTTAACAATCCTGTCCATTCTATCACAAAACCGTTAGCTGCTTTAAATTGTGAAATTTAAAGCAGTAACAACAGAAAGCATTTAACACACCTTCATCTCATGTTGGATAGCATCAAGCAAACTCTGTCTAGGAAGTTGAAGTACTTGAGCTCTAACTGAAGGAGTGCTCAAAGTCACCTCCAGTTTTACATGAAAAAGGAAAATTTATTCTTTTGTTCTGTGCAGCTTGATGGGAGAGGAAAGCACCATTTTACACCTTTACCTCTTTACCTTTCAGTAGAAATTATCAGGAGCTATAAAATGTTTCATCCTCTTTTTCTTTTCTTTTCTTTTTCTTCCCCCCCCCCAAAAAAGAAGGGCTCCAGATCTAATAAATTTGCCAGCATATAGGTCTTATTGTGCTGCTATTCTGTGGCCAATATATGCAGGTGGGTGTGCGTAGGTATTTGTAATATTTCTTCAGAATTTGAGAGAAGCTTTATTAATCATGGAATCATCAATAAATAAGTGGAAACAATCTTCTAGGGAAGAGATTACAAATGTTGCCTTTTTATGATCTTATGTGAATAGTAAGGCTTCAGATATGACTGGGATAGAACTAGTCAATTTCCTTTGTGAGGTGTCCTCTGCAAGGGAAGATTACAACACGGGGCGGGGGGAGGAATTACAACGTTGGAGACAACTTAGCTTATTAAAAGCATTGAGGCAGAAGATGATAGAGGTGCATATAAATATGCATTGAGTGGGAAAAAATGAATTGAAAGCTCCTAGAACCCAGGATCATCTAATGAAGCTGAATGGAGGGAGATGCAGGACAGATAAAAGGAAGTACTTCATCACAGAGTGCATAGTTAATCTTGTGGAATTCACTATTTCAGCATGAAGTGGTAGCCACCAGCTTCAGTGGCTTAAAAGGGTATTAGACACACTCATGACTTTGGGTGGCTTCCAACCATCATGGCTATATAATACCTCTAAGTCTCTTCTGAGTACCAGTTGCTAGGGAACCCAAGCAGACGGGTCCTGTTGGGTGCATGTTTTGCCTACAGCGTCTCACTGGTTGCTAACTGATAATTTAGCTCCTTGATATTATTGTACTCACAGTTTGGTCCTCACTGACTGAGAGGACTATTCTGGGAAGAAGTAGTTCAGATTGAAAGGACAGCACTAAAGCTGCAATTTTTTAAAAAAAGTGGGGGGAATTGGAAGGTTGGGCAATATTTAACCTAACAAAAGCATTATTGTTACAGTCAACGGTTGAAATGGGTGAAAGTTTGGTATAGCCCTATTAAGTATTCCTTCAGTATATTCTGGCCAATTCATCAGTTACTCCAAATCAGCATGAATAACATACAGCCATACCAAAGTACAGTACATCTTTCATCTGCCATTGGGCTCAATCATATTTTTACTGAATTGTGCCTCACGATCATCTGCAATATTCATTTTCACCACTGACACCCTGGTCTCTCTGTGTCACGCTCTGTGAAAAATGCCACAGTGAGTTTTTTGGGGTGGGAGATCTTTCCTGGCTGCCAAAGGGTGATCAGGAATGCCTGAGAAATTCTGAAAAGAGGGAAATAAGGTGGGTTCTTGTTGCACTAAGGCCAAAAGAAGGGGATTGTGTATGGTCTGGCAAAGTCTTGTGAGGCCAACCAGTCCTCAGAAAACCCAGACAAAGTCCTCCAAGGCTGCTACTCAATACGGTGTATGTATATGCTCATCAGGAAGTGGTGTGATGGCTGGCGGTTTCCTAATCATCACAAGGCAGATTGGTTGTTGTGGGTTTTTCGGGCTTCTTGGCTGTGTTCTCAAGGTGGTTTTTCCTAACGTTTCGCCAGTCTCTGTGGCCGGCATCTTCAGAGGACAGCAAACTGTGCTCTGTGCACATTGCACATTGTGCACATTGCCTCAGTGTGCTGCCTGACACTGCGCTGGAAACCCCCTCATCACTGCAACCCATTCCCTTGAAGAAGCAGCCTGGAAGGGCAACCATGACTACAGTCCCACAGTGCATGACTAAAGGCAGTCACTCAGTTGTTTCAGAGGTGGAAGTACTTTTGTTCCTATCCTGCTGGGAAGACCATTTCATACACGGAGAAAATACTTCTGCTTCTTTCACTGCAGCCGGAGGTGGGGGGGGAAGGACCTTGTAAAAGGAAGGTTTTTTCAGAGGAGATAAAAGTGTTTTTTTAAACACCTCTGCTTTTTATTTGACCTTTATTTAAAGCTGCTTTCTTTCGACTTAATTGTATTGTGTGTGCTTAATATGTAGTTTATAATTTGGGGGCTAGAATATGAGAACTGTAGAAGGCTTTCTTCTTTCCAAAATGAACTGAAAACGCATAATCAAATTGAGGGCCATGAGAACTTGGCCAAGGCATGGTAATTTGGAATAGATAGGATACATATTTTAGCAGATGCCAAAATTGCAGCTTTCCATTTTCTTTCTTCCTGGCCACATGTTATCAAGATGTGATCAAGGTACATTCTGGTGAGCTGTCTCCAGGCAAATTATAGCTGGAGGTTTGAGGTTCCTGCTTATTGCTGACATGTTACTCCATCAATCACCTCGTTGTTGGCCAAAATTGCAAGCGTCCCCAGACAGCTTATGGTTCACCATCTTTTATACATTCCCTGCAATCCTCTTCTAAAATTTCTGTGGCAAGAGCATACAAAAAAAAATAGTGTTTAATCAATATTGGTTTGAAGCATGTAAGAAGTCAAACCAAGTTTTCCATCAAGTTGACATTGAGCTCTGTAATTATTCCTGAAGTTTTTTTGCTTTGGAGGCTGTCTCCAGCTGTGCTAATTTTATGGGTACTCCTGGTTTACGAGGCTCCACAGCAGACCTGCCTTGGCATAAATGAACAGGACATCTATGGCTCTGAAAACAACTTCCTTTTGCCAAGTATCTTTTCTTCTGATCCCCTCTCTCTATACACACAGATTCTTTATATGGTATCATCTGAGTTTTGTGGCTATTAACTGTCATTTGACTTTGAAGAACAAAATGACGAGTATGAGAGAAGCAACATGGGATTATGCAAACGGTGACATAAAACATGTTCTGTGAACCACAAGATGGCCACTTATATGAGTATCAGTTACTTTGGTCTGAATACTGGCAAATACCACCAATACCACGGATGCCATCCTTGCTCCTCTGTTGGACAAGTGACAAGCATACAGAGATGGGTAGGTAGAACTTTTCCCCTGGTGGTACTGTGAGATTGATTCTTTTGAATTACCTGATTTCCTGAACCAGGAGGAATCTGGGCTTTTTAAACAATCCGCAGTCCTTTCAAAAAAGTTGATATATTACAAGGAGAAAATAAAAATGCATTAAAAGAAGGGAAGAAAAAGAAGCTGCAGGTTTAGAGCAATAACAGTAGAAAAGAGAATAATAAAGAAGAAAGCATGAATTATGAAGAAGAAAAGAGGACAGAAAACAGACCATGAGAAAGTCCAGTTGAAACAAAGCAAAACAAAGACAACTGAGTAGAACGAGACCCCTGAAAATTATCATGTAAATATGATCCAGACAAGTCGACAATAAATATAAATACCGTGAATGTTATGTGATAAAACAAACTTCATTCTGTCTCCATCTTAACATAAGCACATGAATGCTGCAGTGCTAATAAACCTGAATTAAATGTTCCTTGTAAAACTTTAAGAGGAAGAGACCCCTCCAATGATACACATTCCTCCTCCATCTCCCAAGGATGTGCACCAAGATTTTGGGATTAAAAAGAAAGAAAGAAAGGAATTCTGTGGCACTTTCAGTTACTGAATTTTTCCTTGCAAGCCTATTTCAGACAGGCTTGCAAGGGAGAACACACCTGCAAAAAGCCTTCCATGATGATATTAAAGAAATTCTGGCAAGAAGGGAAAGGAAGAACCATACCTTCCTCCTTCAGCTCTACCCAAAGGTCAAATTTATAGTCCTTTGCACCTCGCCCGTCTGTCCTGGTCCAGCATCTTTGTTTTCACAATCCCCCCCGCCCGACACATAAAAGCAAGGATCTATGAAAATGAAATTCATGTCCCAATAAGTTCAAAGCCCTTGCGGTGATTAAAGCAAAACAGCAATTGGAACAAATGGAGCCAGCACTGAATGTCATTTTAAGGTTTAACTCAAAAAGAGAGGCTGTTTGGAATGGGCTGTTTGCTATAAAACAGGGGAGGTACATGCTGGAAACGCTGCCCATGTTTTTCCCAGTGCAATAACCTTGAAAGTCTTCTAATGGAAATGTGCATGGCTATCTGCAAAAGCTCTGCGCACCCACCCACACAATAAGAACACTCAGAGTGTCTCGCCATCTAATGGTTTCTGGCCCTCTTTAGCTTGTCTTTGATCCATGTTTAAGAGGCTGGTACAACAAAATGTAATGAGGGGGTGAATTGGATGCACTGGAAGATGGTCTTCTCTTCTATGGCTAGTGCTGCAAAGCCTGACAATCTGTCCATTTAGCCATTCAGACGGGAGGGCAGTCCTCCCATCAGAGAGAGTGAGATGGACGACCTCCAACAGCAGAATACCTTCAAACAGCAGTACATTTACATGCTTTTTTATTTTTGTCAATATTCAAAAGCTATTTTTCTTGCTTCATGTTGGAGTTTTTACAACTTTGCCTATGGTTTGAGTGACTTGGAGGGACTTTTCTGAGCTGGGGTGACTGTCAATTTATCCATTGCTAACCAATCATTTCCTCTCACCTCTGATTTAAAAGAGAGCCCTGATAGAGACGTGGTGGTGCTGCGGGCTAAACCGCAGAAGCCTGTGCTACAAGGTCAGAAGACCAAGCAGTCGTAAGATCGAATCCACGCAATGGAGTGAGCGCCCATCACTTGTCCCAGCTCCCGCCAACCTAGCGGTTCGAAAGCATGCAAATGGGAGTAGATACATAGGGACCACTTTGGTGGGAAGGTAACAGCGTTCCGTGTCTAAGTCGCACTGGCCATGTGAGCACGGAAGATTGTCTTTGGACAAAACACTGGCTCTATGGCTTGGAAACGGGGATGAGCACCGCCCCCTAGAGTCGAACACGACTGGACAAAAATTGTCAAGGGGAACCTTTACCTTTACTTACCTGTCTTTCTGCTCAATATTCCCTTTAGTCTGTTGAAGTCAGTGTTGTTTTATTTGCTGTTGATCTGTTCACAAATGTAAGTAGTGAGATGTTTTTATTGTTTCTCCTACAAATATGTCAAGAGTGGGTTATTGAGATCTTAAGTACCAGTTAATAAGAAAGAGGTAGGCTATCTGGGGAACTTATAGCTATTCTCTTCTGTGAGTCTCTGTACTTCTATTGAAGAGAAAAAGAGAATTTTACTAGAAATTTAAAACTTTGCAATACTTCAGACACCCAAATATCATACTATCCCACATCAATCCTTACTTTCATATAAAACCAAACTTCATATGTGTGTAACTGTACTTCTTATCTATTATCCTTTCTTGTCTTTTCCTGTTCCATTCTTCACCTTCTCTACTGTTTCTATTCGCCAATGAAATTTAAGATAAGCCTGGCACCTAGGTGCTAATAGCTGCTGGATGTTACATGATTTATTTTTATATAAGTAACGCAGCACATCAGTGGTGGTCTCCTAGAGAAAAATCATTTCCCTAGCTCCCCTGCCAAGGAGCAGAGGAAGTGTTCAATTTACCAATAACCGTTTACCAAAAATCGAAGGACCCAGACCAAAAAGCTGGTGCTGGGAGACATTTATCCCTGTAACCTTGAAGTACAGCATGCTACAGTCAGCATGTTCCCACCATCCCTGATCCTAGGGAGTTGCTGCACATTTAAACCTATCTCTGGCATCACATTTACAATGAATGAAGGTAAATTCTTAATCCAGACAGAGTGGTTAAGAATGTTCATGATTTAGGGAGAACTGTGCAGCTTATTTCTAGTGGGGCTGGATCACCCACAAAAGCCAGTCTGCATTTGGATGTGCTTCTGGAGTCAACTCTGCCCCTGGATGACTGAACAGCAGGAGTGGTCTAGAGTGCCAGTTTCAGCTAATGTGTTAACACCAGTTTGGGGGGGGAAAGAGATATAATTCAGTAATTAAAGCCCTAGTCACTTCCAAATTAGATAATTGCAGTATATTCTTTTCGAGCTGCCTCTGATGACAGTTCATAAAATTTCATGAGCTCAGCTGCACAACAGAAATGTGCCCTGGCATCACATCAATTAGCTACAATTAGCCATGGCTGTGGTGGGGACATGGCAGCACTACGGGTTAAACCACAGAAGCCTCTGTGCTGCAAGGTCAAAAGACCAGCAATGGCATTCTGTGTCTAGTCACACTGGCCACGTGAGCACAGAAACTATCTATCGACAAACGCTGGCTCTATGGCTTGGAAACAGGGATGCCCACCCTAGAGTTGGACACGACTGGACAATTTGTTAAAGGGAACCTTTATCTTTACCTAGCCATGGCATGTTACATAAACCTTATACAAATAACAATAGAATTGTAGCCAATATATGTTATCTGTGCTTACAAAATGCCTAATTATCTAGTGGCAGTCCCCTTGGGCCAATATAGACTTGGGGTGTGTGAATTATAACCAGCAAGGCAAATTTGGAATTTATTCTCTGTTTGTTTTCTGAAAGAACCACCACATACTTTTAGATGAGGAATGCCTCTTACCATGGATTGGTACCATGGAATCGAGCAACTAGAACTGAGATCTTAATAAACCATTTGTGTAAGTTGAGGCAAAGAAAGCAAAAGGGTGATGACAACGTCATTCAAAAGTTATCTTTATTTGGTGGTGTACAGAACGAATAAGATAAACATAAATTTAATGTTAAGCCATTACAATATTTTCATTATCCTGGTAGAATTATCATCTGACCTCTTGTCAGTTTCATCTACTTTTCATTCATAAAGTGGGAGTCATGTTGTTGTTTGTTGTAAATTAATCATTTTGAACCCTCAGGAGCTGGAGTTCCTTGACTATAAGGTTTTGATTCACTATATTTCCCTGCCATTCCCCTATGCCCCCAGCAGTATCCTGTAAATATACCCACTGGGCAAAATCAACAGTTTGACATGTGCTAACGTTCATTGATTTCAGTCTAGTATAGGTTTATCTGTAGAAACCAATTGATCTGAATGGGCTTAAGTGATTTAGTTGCTCTGTGTTTAATGGTGGCTAATGTGTATCATTCCATTAAAGATGAGTCTAAAGAGTGTTCTTCACTTTACTGGTTCATTTATTAATTTATTTTCTTTTTCTTTTCTTTTAAGGAAGAGGAGAGGCAGCATTCAGTGGCACTGCTCTTATAGATACTGAATCTACACACTGTAAAATATCACCCTCTGCTGGATATCTGAAAAATATCTCTACACCACCTTGAACTGTACATGTAATTTTAAAGACTTGTTCGGCTGTTCTTTGTTTGGAGAGTTGGGAGGGGAAATCCAGTCAACTGCTACCTGGGGTGGGGATTTAACCACACCTCCAGTGGCATTTACAGCTTGCCTTTGAACTCACCATAAGAAGCAGACCTGGCATAATAATATGTCATGATTTTTTTGAACTTTCATATATATGTTTTCTTCACTATCCTCTTGGTGCACAGCCTGAGGAAGATGGATTAATATTGAAAGCTAGCTGTTTCTTTGTTTTTAGTGGTCTAATAAAGGTATCACCTGCTCTAGCATTTGTATTGTGCAAGAACGACACACTCTTCTGTAATTTTGTTCTGAAAAATACTGTGCAAACAAGGCAAGACAATCACAATTAGGTCTTCAGTATCTCCATGAGGTAATGTAAATCTTCTGAAGAATTTACTTTAAGGGTTAGGATTGTAGGATAAGCATTGAACTTGGCTGGACTGTGCCAGATGCCCCCTTGGAGATGGCCAAACTCAGCAACATCATTAGGTGGTGTACCTTCATGCCTTGGTATCTATCAAAAAAATAATAATTCAAGAGAACTTACGTTCAGGACTTTAAAAAAATATGGTGGGTTGTGGTTTTTTTTGCAAAATCTTGCATCTACAGCATATTTCTCACCATTTTTATCTAGAGGTAAGTCATTCTGAGGTCAATGTAATATCCTCTCAAATAAAATGCACCAACAATATACACCTTAGGCAGCTGTGAAACTTATAGAAGGGATTTTGTTTGTATATTTCAGTTTATTTCAGTCCTTGAATTATGGTTTTCCATACAACTTGAACTGTACATGTAGTTGCTAAGAAGCTAAGAACTGCCCTTTCGGATCAGACCAAGGGTCACATCAATGGACTGATCTCCAGCAATGCCTTTCCCAGTGCCACTGGGAGCTCACAAGCAGGAGCCAGAGGTGATGGACTTCCTCCATTATTTGTCCCAAATGTCTAGCAGACAGAGGTCAATTGCCACTTAATATGCAGATTCCATTTAAAGATGGTGGCTCACCATCGAAAGAAATGCCCCCTATTGTTTTGTTGAACTATCTGTGAACATAGAAAGGTGATTAACACATGCAAGTCATGAGCAGATGCTGTTGTTAGCAACAACTGAACAGGATTAGCTGTGTTCTCCAAAGCATTAGATTTACAGGTTCTCTCTCACACACACATATATACACATATATACATATATACATATATATATACAGTGGACCCTCTACTTACGTAATTAATCCATATTGGAACGGTGGCTGCAAGTCGAAAAGTCTGTAGGTCGAGGCTCCATTGACCTACAATGCATTGAAAACCGATTAATCCCATAACTGGCGGTTTTTGTTCCATTTTTGTTCCATTTGGGGTTTTTTTCTGGTCTGGTCTGTAGGTCGATTCTCCGGCTGCAAGTCGAATCTAAATTGTATATTTATATATATATATATATATATATATATATATATATATATATATATATATATATATATAGAGAGAGAGAGAGAGAGAGAGAGAGAGAGAGAGAGAGAGAGAGAGAGAGAGAGAGAGAGAACAATACTCCACCAGTTGGTGAAGAAGGTAGCAAATGCAGCCACCCTGTAGTATGCATAAGGCTGGAGCAAGAAGAAAATCTTTATGGCCAATAGCAATATATAAAAATTTTCTTCTTGCTCCAGCCTTATGCATACTACAGGGTGGCTGCATTTGCAACCTTCTTCACCAACTGGTGGAGTATTGCCTTGCTAAGCTAGCAAAAAAAAAAAAAAACATGGCACAAAACCTTTCCTTGCAGAGGATGTCCTAATGAAGAATGGCCAACACCTTAAAAACACTGACCTTGTCCAATTTAGAAAAGTAAACAGGTTTTGGCCTGGTTTTAATGTGGATGGAAAAATCACCAAGACATTTCAGATATCTCCGGGTACAACTAGGAAAGAGTTTTGCCTCGCACTCTGGAAAGCATTGCCATTCAGAATTGTAGTTTGCTAGATGGACAACTGGTGTGAGTTGGAGTATGACAGCTCCCCATGCCCTCTGATGGTATCTAGACAGCATCTTGCAGCTCCTAGAAACCGTAGCTAGAATTGCCACAGGGAAGGATCCATAGGTGTTACAGCCCAACAATATCCAGAAGTTGGGTTACATTTGTTCACCTTTGTCTTTTCTAGGTTGTCAACAAACATGCGATTTTGGACCATAGATACTAGTGCATTTGTCTTGTTTTCAGGGACTTGTGCATTAAAAATACATAATAAAATTGTTAGACAAAAATAACATTCTACACAAACAAACAAAAATAGAGATTTGACATGGTTGGTTTAAAATATATGCATCAAAAGCTATTTAGAAATTCCAACTTGGAAACATGTTCATAGTATTAGCCATCTTCATGAGCAGTTTTGTCATTAAGAGGACTTCACAGTAGTCATTACAACAATTCTGTTAGGTAGACCAACATTAATATTCCCCTATAGACGAGAAAGGACTAATGCTGATAAAATAGTGGCTTGTCATCAAACTAACTTGTGAGTTAGTTCATGGATGAGGTAACATCTGAACATTCCCGGGACCTCCTTGCTGAATAGCTTGAGGTGGTTGAGGTGTGCATCCAAAAACGCACACATAATGTGAATCAAAACCAGTCAAATGTTTTCCAGCTTCCTCTAAATGTAGCTGGGGAGGCTTCCAGAACTGCTCGATATGCCCCCAGGGACATCAGAACAAGCTTTCAGATCTTTCTAAAGAGAAGCAACATGGTTACTCCCTCCCAACAGAAATCCTTCAGGACATTTGTTGAAGTGTGTTTTTCACTCTTTGCTAAGGTAATGGTTGACCTGTTCCCCTGCTCCCACTAGGGCTTTTCAACTGCAAAACTAGAATTGTGACACCATCATAATTCATCTGTAGACATTTCAGTTCTGAGGTTACAGGTATAACAAATGTTGCTTCTGGGAGAATAGCTTCAGACTCTTTGGTAAAGCAGGTGCATGCTTGATACTGCAGTTCCCTGTGCGTACTGGGGAGGTCAGGTGTAGGATGAACTGCATAGAGCATAAGCATGAAACCCGTTAAAATAAACAAGGCAACGATCTGCAGGAGAAACGTCACAAATGTGAAAGGCACCATTCATCGAGTTGTACAGGTCTGCTCAAAAGAATTGAGAATGCAGCATGCACACTCACTGATATGCTGACTTGCATCTGGAATGTCCTGACAAAACATCCGGACTGATATTTCTATTCTGTGTCTCCTATGCAAAAGGAGAAGACGCGTATATTTAGATACAAGGCAAGTGAGGAAGAGATTAAACAGCAAGAAAATCCAAATGGGAGTAAGAATCTGGAAGAGGACAATGGATATGTGCATTCTAGAACCAAAATCCTATTACTTACTTACACCTGCATAAGGTAAATGGCATAACTTCCAGTGGCTTTGCACAAACAACTAACAAGTTGCTGCTGGGATTTTCAGGTGCATTAGCATAGCCTCCACCCATTTCTCTGGCGAGCAAAGACATATTAATTCAGGCAGGCCTTTGGTTACTGATTGATGAAAAGGTGTCTTTTAATGATGGGTGTTATAGTTCTTTTTAATTGTGTTTCTTAAATGGCCCTGAAATACTCTTCATTCAATGCTTGTTTTAATGTGATAATCTGTTTAGAGCTGAAATTTATTGTGCTCTTTATATCTGTTTTATCAAATTCATGTTGTAAGTCACCTTGAAATTTAGTTATTTAGGACCGAAATGTATTGTACACTTTATATCTATTTTATAAAATTCACTAAGTCACCCTCAATATTTTGAAATTACAGTATGACCCCTATATCTGCTGAGAATTGGTTCCAATCCCCCATGGATACTGAAAACCATGAATAATAATGAATGCTATATGTATAACATCATAAAAGGAACAAAAGAGAAAATATATTTTTTCAGATGCATTACTAGAAGTGGTCACAGAGGGCTCCAGAAACCTTGCTATGTATTCTTCACTAACTATTCATACCATGGTCTGTTGCTCCATCTAGTGGCTGGTTCTGGTAATACATGTGGGGAAGTAATTCTCTTAATGTATTCGCAAAGGCTTTCACGGCCGGGATCTAATGGTTGTTGTGGGTTTTTTGGGCTCTTTGTCCGTGTTCTGAAGGTTGTTCTTCCTAACGTTTCACCAGTTTCTGTGGCCGGCATTTTCAGAGGACAGCACTCTGTGCTTGAGAGCACTCTCAAGCCAAGCTACACCAGAGCACAGAGTGCTGTCCTCTGAAGATGCCGGCCACAGAGACTGGCGAAACGTTAGGAAGAACAACCTTCAGAACATGGCCAAAGAGCCCAAAAAACCCACAACAACCAATTCTCTTAATATTTTTAATATCAGTGGATACTGTATTCTGTGGATAAGGAGGTTTTATGAGAAGGAGGCTTATCTAAAGGCATCTAGTGAGTGCACCACAGAAGTAGGGCTGAACCAAGGATTTAGGTATTCACGCTCTATTCGTTTTAATAGGTAGCTGTTCCCATTTTGCATTTCTGTAATGAGGTGGCTACACTGCAAAGGGCTGTATGAGCTGATGCTCTGAATATGGGTTTTCTATTTATTAATCACTGTGTTGTCTTCCTTCAAGGTGGCATCCAGACTTTTTCCTCCATTCTTGTTTTTATTCTTACAACAACTCATTGGCCAAAATTCTGTTGCTTAACATAAGCCAAATTGGCACTTGTGGTCTATTCCTTCCCAGTAAACAAGTTGTCCCTACAGCAATTTTCAGGATGTGCTTGTGCATGCACCAAGCCAGTGTTTACATGCCACCCCAAAGAATCATGGCAAACACTTTTGTTCTCCAGCGAGAGACAGACAGAAAGTTACAGTACAGTTTCACTTGCTAAGCAAGAGCATTTTGTTTGTTATAGTAAATGGAACCAGGTAAGAGCAACTGAACTAGCCCAAAATGTCCACTGAATTTGAAAGACCAAGCAGGCCTCTGAATCCACATCTTCCCCATCTAAGTGACACACTCTAACTACCACATTATCCTGATCACTCTACTTTATCTGATTTTTATAACTTCTTTACATAGTAAGGACAGATCTGCACCAGGAATAATTAACAACAATTCAGTTTCTTAACTTGGATGGGAGGCTATAAAATGGAGGGTGACCCGCAACAAGGAACTCTGTCTAAAGGTTACATCAGCAATAACCAGGAGACCAGCAACGAATCCTTTGAAGAAAGACAGCCAAGCAGCAGGAGCTGGATCGGCATCCAAAAACAGAAATGTGACCTTAAGGCACAGTTACATCCCAAGAGTTTGCCTAGCTGCGACGTGGTCCGTTTAAATGCAAACACCTGCGCAAAGTGAAGGACAGCATGTTATGGACTTTCGGGAAGACGTGGAGAGTGTGGCCTGGAATGCTAAATGAGTGCTTTGCGATGTATCTTCAAACACCAGCTGGCCTTGACTTTTGAGAAAGAGGCCAGCTCCTGCCTGCCTCGGAGCATATCTTGTTTCCAAAGCTCATGGTTGTGAGGTACAGAATAAGACAACTCCACCTGTCAGGAAGGACAAGCAACTGGTCAAGAAGATAATTTACAGTTAATGTAAACTCACTCAGCAGGATTACCAGCACATTTATAGGCTTACAAGCATGCTTGAGTGGCGTACAATGCTAATGGATGTTAAAAGGAGCCCTGCATGATGAATGATGGTAATTAATGATTGGAAGCTTACACAACATGTTCAAAGGGAATGCCACAGAAGCATCACAAAGTTCAGCAACAGTAGCAGCTTCAAAAAGGTGTTTTAAGGCGCTTTAATATATAAAAGAAAACGTGCTTCACCCCAGGCCTTCACCTTGCCATTTATATAGGAGAATTAATAATAGTTACAAGCAGATGAAGGGGCCATTTCAAGATTCTGTCACTTTAAACACACTTGGACACACACAGTCGGTTTTTGGAAAGTCATGGATTGCCTTTTTTTTCCTCGCAGCTTTCCAACAAAGCATGCCTTTCATACCATGCAAAAATTTCCATAAAAGCTGTCCCTTGGGTTATGACACCAATTTATATGGGTAATTATTCTTCATTACTAAGTAAATTGGCTCCATAGGACATGGGGCAAAGTATTTGTCCTACTGATATCTAGAAGCACTGTATGTGCATGTGTGTGTGTGTGTGCAGGGCAAGAGTGAAGAGATGTGGAGCACCTCTTATTTATTTTTTAAAATATAATCCATTGTGTTGAGCAGTGATCCCCAACCTTGGGCCTCCAGATGTTCTTGGACTACAGCTCCCAGAACTCTTCACCACCACTTCTGCTGGCCAGGATTTCTGGGAGTTGAAGTCCAAGAACATCAGGTTGGGGGCCACTGGTATTGAGGATGTACTAAGCATCAGATGTACCACCAACTCGTAAAGCAGACCATAAGGTTATTTCACATTTTAAATATACAGGGTGCAGTGAAAGACTGGTTCCAATGTGGCAGCCCCATGTGGAAGAACATTTGAAAGCAGCACAGTTCAGTCAAAACACTGAATCGCCACAGCAGCCGGCAGGCCCCTGAAGTGGTGGCATGCACAAACCCTGCAGCCTTTTTTCTACTTGTATTCATTTGGAAGTAATCCTCATTCCATTTTTCCATCCTACCCTTTCTCGGGGGGGATTCAGTTAGCTGGCAACAACAGAGCTGATCCTCCCAACAGCCAGAGAAAGCAGGTTTTGATTGAAAGGCTAAGGGCAAGCTGGGTTTATTCCTTGAATTTCATGTCTGGGCAAGGATTTGGCTTCCCAATTAAGTACGTTTAAGACTGGAGCCCTTGTGTATTACAGTATATATTAAGAGGAAATGAATGAGCTGTATGAGAATATGATTCCTTGGGATTCATTGGGGGTCAGACTAGGATCCTCCTGGTTTTAGCATGTGTGTTGTTGGTGATAACTTAGTTAAGACTGTAATGTAAAGGAAAAGGGTGGGGCCCCATGGGCCTTGTAGGACAACTTCCCTCCATCCAGTGGCCTGGCTGTAAATTCAGCCCACTTGTGGCCTTTTCCATGTGGGTCTCTAATGCTGGACAGCCTTGCTGTTTACTCTTTGAATCAAACTAGACATGACATGGGAGAGCTATAATTAAACCATCAAAGCTGTATCTCTGTTGAAAATCTTATCCTGCTGCTGCCATTAGCTGGGCATTTTGGGGCTGGTGGGGGGAGAGGCAAAATATAAACATTTTAGTTTCTTTTTCTTTTTTTTTTCTCCTTGGGTTTGGTTATCCCTCACCATACAGCTCCAGTCCAATCCATCTTCCTAGGACTCTCCACAGGATTTTTTTTCCCCAGTGGGGCAGCAAAGCCACATAGTGGCATGTTTAGATAAGGCTCATGTATAACACCCCTCACAACAACACGGTGTGTCTTTCTGTTTACATTAAAACATACCAAAAAAATATAGGATTCCAGACCTCCATCATGTGGCCACCCACATCCTTCTGGAGGGAAAAACTTTTGGCGGGTTGATCATGGATCTCCCTCTCACATCTGCTCTACCTTGCTCTTAGTTTACGATCTGCTTCTCTCCTTGGCTTGGTCCTCTCTGAGATATAAAAATGTGCCAGAGTTTTATCATTGCAAAATTCGGTTGGAGGCTTATCTGGCTGAATTCTCACCACCCCCATACAAAAATCCACACATATAGAACAGCTGTAGACTTGCTTTCTCTCTGACAAGCTAGTTTACTATATGTGCCCAGGCATCATCCTATATGCCCTCACCAACAATGGTAAGTGGTACATACCAGAGATTTTACCACATCCATAGGAACTTCAATTGCTAGGCTACCTATCCATCTGTCTTCCACCCACTTCTCTGGTAGTCTCATTTCAATGGTCTCTGGTTGGATTTATCAAATCAACCCCTGGCCTCAAAACAGCTTTTTCTAAAGATTGTTGCTCCTCATCTACCTCAGTGCAGACCTGCTTCTCAAGTTTTGCCCAGACCCTCTTGTGGAAATGCCCTGGCAGTCATTTCTGATTCTCTTTCCCATTATTGTCCTCAGCTCTTAGGGCCAAAATGGAAATTACAAATAGCCTGTCCTTAGAAGAAAGAATCTTTTAGGTGCTGGTGAAATGTGATTCTCACAGCAGGATTCCTAGCTCCTGTAATATGCAAATTGGCATCCTTTGTTTTATGGCTGGTTTTCAGCCTACACGCATGTTCTTACTTTGTCAGTCTGTCTCCCAGACACAAAAGGCTGCCTCAGTCAAGTCTTATGAACACTAATATGATTTCAGCTCTAATCACAGCTTATCTCAAATGCATAGTTTAGCTTTCAGCTGCCCAACATACAGACATCATATGTGCATTATCACTGAAATGGTGAGCATATGTGCTAGAACAGCTTCCCTGAGAAGGAAAAAGTAAAATATGTAGGGCTTCAATGAGGACATAATATAAGATTTATAACATTATGGACACTGTAGAAGAAATGGACAATGAGATTGATTCTACCACCACCACTGGTGAATTGCACTTTACCCAGCGCAATTCATTGGTTACAAATCTGGAACATCCAAAATAAAGTGTTTCCTTCTACAGTGCTCAATTGATGTATGGAATGACTGGTGCTTATGGTGATGAGGTTAGACGGGTACTTGGAGGAACGTCCCAGGGGAAGACTAGTTGCTCGTGAATTCCAAAGGCATTTGGTTGGCTGTGGCTGAGTACTGAATGCCAGGCTAAACTCATTTGGCCAAACGGAGCAAGGCAAATGCCTAAGTTCCTTCATGTCAGTTACATTTCAAAAACAGATGGAGATGCTGTGGCTATGAACTCAGCATCTCATAGTTACATGCTCTCATCCCACAGCAGGTGGAGTCATTCCTTAGCACCTTATACAGTAAAGCCGGACTGTTATCGGCTCCATTTTTAGAAGTGAAGAAATAAGCACTAAGAATTATTGCTGGCCACGGTGCCAAAAAACGAAGGACATTCAACCTGCCTGCTTACTCTCCAACCCAGCCATCTTTAAAAGTCAACTTACAGTACATGCGTCCTGGAGGACCAGGAGCCAAGTCTGGAAATGTAGGCATGTCGCCTCCCGGCAACTTAGTGCCACAGACAGCTGCAGGTGGGCATTCAAAGATCCTCACAAGGGACATCGCCATTTCTATCACAGAGTCAAAAAAAAGTTGCCACAAAAGGAAAAGGTAGCCAACACACACTTCTGTCATGAGGGAGAAGGCTTGAGGACATGCTTCGGAAGGTTGTTTTCCTTTTTGAACTAAACTACAACATTTTGGGACTTCTAATGGAGGCACCCAACATATATGTGGAGAAACTGGCAAGGTTTTTGTGCAGATCCCATTCACTTTGGTGGGGTTTGTACAATTTCCAAATAGACTGTGGGTTTAAAGTACTTCTGTTAATTAATGGAAGGAAAACAGATTTTAAATCTGTAGCAGCAGATTTCCATATGGTTAAACAGAAATTATTAACATAATTTCTAAAGTCAGCATTGGCATAAATCTAGAGATCTGTCGCAAAAGCAGAAAGACCAGGATCGTTGATTCTGTTCTAAATGAGAGCAGTGGTACAGAATAGGGACTTGATTACACATTCTCACTTTCTGTGCTGCATTTTCCCCAAACTGTTCTCCATTCTTTTCCACTGCAGTAAATCTCCTTAGAAATCCTGTGTATGGTGGTTATTCCTAAAAGCTTTAATACTAAATTACATCACTTGCTGACCTCTTGGTTCATTGCCATGGGGTGAAAGGTCTAGTCAGAGACTCAGGAAACAGTGGAAGGGGGTCAAGTTTTGTCTCCTCGACTCTCAGAAATATCTTATAAAGCTTACAAGTCACCTGACTCACATCTAGATGAACAGAAAGGGTGATGACAGTGAAGTCTACCTTTGAGGGCCAGTATCTTCCTCTAGGGGTACCCAATGCGGGGTAGTGGATAGATGGAGACCTGGGTTCAATTCCCCATTCAGTCATGGAAACTGACTTGGACAGTGGAACTGCCAAAACCATTCCTTACATACCTCACTTACTTAGAAAGTCCTATTAGGATCACTACATGTCCATTCCAGCTTGACGGCACTTGACAACAACAACATCTTCCTCTAGAGTCCATTTTGCTAGGGCTGGACAACTTCAAGCAATGATGATGGGCGTGGCCAGGCTCTCTGAGATTTCCCTCCTTCGGTTACCTGGAGGCATCTTGGCAGTATCACTCCAGAGAGTGTGGTTGCTTTGTAGGCAGGGAGCTGCCATAAGGGAAGAAGCCTTCAAAGTCTGATAATGCATGGAAATTCTATTCATTTATCTCTGGATCCAATCCATTTAAAATATAGGTTTTTTCTTCTTCTAATAATGAGTGTTACTCATCTATTCAGACCTAACATCTCACGCTTCTTTTTATACTCCCAGAAGTCACTGGACCAAGGTCAGTCACTGTCGTCCATCTACTGCTGGCACAGGGTGCATCAGTTGCCACTAGCAGAATGAGGCTTCCATTTAATATTCCTGCTGTAGCCATTTAACATGATCATTTCCTAGTAGCAAAGCATTCCAGTCAATTTTTAAAATCCGATTTACTGGTATTTTTCAAATTTGATTTACTGTCCTTTTTTATTTTTAATTTTTTTTTTTTTGTAATTCTCCTGTTCTTAATTGTCAGCCACTTGAACATACTAAAGAAAAGACAGCAAATACTAGCATGCATGACATGTATGCCATTTAATGCTTCCATGACGAGTTAACACTTTTGGATAGGGCTCTTGCCTCCAATTGTCGTTACTGAGTCCCTGGGGCATCGGCTCTTGTGACAGAGAGCATGCCAGATCACTATTGTTCACAATGGTTTGACCTACCAAACCTACTGAGTTTGAAACAACCAACCCATGCAGACATCATAGTTCCTGTAAATGCAAGAAGGGGTGCTTGTGCAGGGCCCACAGTCTCCTGGCAGTAGCGTGGCTCTCACTGGCTTGCAAGGAAATGTTGAATTGTCAGTGAAGGCATTCAAGCCACAGCAATGTTGGTGTTCCATCTATTCTATTTTAGTATCTTGTTATAAGGCATAAAAATGTTGGGAGATGATGGATGGGGGCTGTTGCCTTTCCTTTTCTGAACAGATGCACCATCTATCGCAAGCTAGTCTCTCTGCACATGCACAATCTGCCATACGAGCATACAGAGGTGGGGTCCCAGCAGCCCCATTCCTATAATTCATTGAAGCAGGAACACTCAGGATCAAATGGAAAGTGGAGTTCAACAGCTCCCAGTGGCAATGTTACCAATTACATTTTTAAAAAATAGAATTAGAATGCATTTGCTATTCTGACTTCGTCGTCAGAGTTATAGCAGGTAACATTCTGAAAAGCAGGTTGTAGCCGTCTATAAGAAATAAATTAATCCCTCTGACTTTTGAAATTGAGCCTATTAGATAGCAAGTACATTCGTTTCAGAAATATGTCCCAATCTAGGCACATAAGGAGTCACCGGGCAGCTTTCAACGGGCAAAACATGGTATCCAAGGTAGCCCAGGTGGCCTGAATTGGGTATTTGGTATCCTGTGAAGTACCAATCTGCAGCAACAGTGGCATATCCAAGCTTCTTTCAAGATAAGCATTAGGGGCCAGATAATGAAACTGGTGTGATGGACACGTGGATGCCCTTACAGTGTCGATACATCATTTCTTCACTGCACCATTGCCTCTGGCCAAAGAGGTTTCACAGGTTTTTAAGTGTGACACAAACCAGCAATGTGCCTTCACTATAGCATTAAGGAATGGGTGCATTTACACAGCACATCCTTTATGATCTTTAACACTGAAAATATTACTCTGTCACAGCCAGAGCATAATTTTTCAAGCATCAGTTTTGTGAGGAGGGAGAGGGGGAGGGGAGGGGCAGAGAGGAGAGGATGGGGGGAAGCTGTAGCTGGTCTTGCTACTCTACACTAATCAATACAGAGAGAGATCCTTTCAACACCATCCCTCTTACTTCTCCGAGACAAGAGGAAGCCAGAGGTCTTTCCCACAATCAGTTTCTTGCACAAGAAATGTGAATGTTTTCCTCACTTAATCTTTGAGTGTGCTTATCATTCCCCAAGGGTACAATTCGCTTGCGGAGATACTACATTTTCTGGCCATTCAAGCACAGTCTTTTGTGCTGTGGAAAATGTGATATTCCTGAAAAAGTGAACATTCATTTCCAATAGAGTTGCAATTACTTTTCTCTCAAGCATCCTCTTCTGTAGACCTCTGCTCAATATTCTCTGAGATTTCAACCATATTAATCCAATATTTGATATCTATGTTTGACATACAATATTTCATTTTAAATATTTGATCTCTGACTTGCACAATTGGTGGCATATATTAAAATGTAATGGCACTTACAGGACAATCCTATGTATGTTTTCCTGGATGCAAGTCCCATGATTTTAATGGGACTTACTCCCACGTTAGTGGACACACAATCACTCTCTTACAGAGCAATCCTACAGAGAAGAATTGGGTCACCTCTAGGGGCTGCACACAACCATTTATGAACCTTGGAGGGTTACACTCTCCGAAAAGTTTATTTTAAAAAATGAGCTGGGTTTCTGCCAGCTGCTTTGGTACCTGGAGCAAGCAGCACTATCTCCCACCAACTTTGTCATGAAGCATTGACACAAGCCCTATCAAAGATAGAAGGAGAATCTGGTCTCTTCTCAAAAGAAACAGAAAGTTTATGGTTAAAAAAAAAAAAGAATAGTCCCAGAATTAGGGTCACTGTAATTTGGTTTCGACTTGATGGCATATAACAACAATAGAATCGATATATGGGAGCTTGGATATGTTACTCTTTTACAGTAATTTGATCCTGAAGAAGGTGTGGGGGTAAAAAAAGAGGATCTGCCCATCGTAAGAGAAAGGACTCAAGTGCTTGGTACTCTCAATGGACTATGCCAATACTAGCACTGAGGCTACCTCTGGAGCAGTTCAGGATTTCTTAGGCATTACAGGGCTATTTCAGATGGTCACTGAACCATCACAAACAGAACACAGCATACTCTTGATTAGATCTTCATTTTAAATGCAAAGATGTTATCTGAAGGTAAGCAGAATCTTTCAAACCCTGTCCCCATCAAGATGTTTGCACTGTGGTGGCAATTTATCTCTGCAGAGCTAAAGGATTTAGAAAGATCTGCCCTCAGAGATAAATAGAATTCAATGGATTTATGAATGCTTGAGGGGAGCTGGCTTGAATTGATATAGCATGCAATCCTGCCAACGTCTTACAGTGGAATGGCAATGAGTAGCAGACAGAGGTACAACCACCCAAAGAGTCCTCTCTGCTGCTGTGGAAATTCCTCCTGAAAATTCATGGCCAGTGAGACAGGCTGGACACTGACTAGAGTTCACGTGATGGAAGCTTCATCAGATTACTGGCTAAACATTGGTTGAAGCACGTAATTATGCTAACCAAGAGTCAGTCAAGTCAGCTGATCTTGCTATCTCCGTTAGGTCCTCAGGCAGCTGCAGAAGTTAGAGCTGGCAAAGAATTATGGACATCAATGATGGAACTGGGCCTCTGGCCACCTCTGAGACCCACTGTGATATTTTTGCCAAGCCCCATGAAGACAAATATGATTTAAGAAACAACCTACATGCTATTATTTTAACAGTGTCACAACAAGAAGCGTCCAAATTCATATATAACTTGATATTATGAGTTCAGTTTTGGTTATTGTAAGCATTTGGAGCAATGTCACCATTCACATAGCCCGAACAGCCATCTTGACTTTGGATGACAAGATCTAGTAATGACTGAGTGAGTTCATGATATCGTGAGGCATCTTTCTCCAAAGGAGTTGGGCCTCCTGCCCTTAAAGAAAAAGTACAGTGACCACCCTTGAAGAAGCCCATCCTGAACCCAACTCCAACCCCCATGTTCAACAGCTACTTCTTGTACAGTCAAAAATAC
Source organism: Pogona vitticeps (assembly GCF_051106095.1). NCBI lineage: Eukaryota > Metazoa > Chordata > Lepidosauria > Squamata > Agamidae > Pogona > Pogona vitticeps. Next base: position 113,638,644 of record NC_135785.1, read on the forward strand.
TCAACTTCTAGACAAGGTGCTGGAAAAAGCAATGGCTGGGCAACTGCAAATATTCTTGGAAGGTACTGATTATCTGAATCCATTTCAGTGCGGCTTTAGAACTGGCATTGAGAAAGATGGGTTACTTTTATCAAGTGAAAGAGGGGGCATGTGTGATGTGCCCCTATGTCTCCCCAGATTATTTCACTAGCCTGAGGCCCACGATATGTTCCCTCCTTTACGCTGCCACCAGTTGATCTCTGTCAGCAATGCTTAATTAGAAAGATTGAGGTCCATGCTGAGTGTAAATTTGAACAAAACAGGTTTATTGGTTAAAGTTCACATAAAAAGGTTCTTCAAAGACTTTAAAGTATTCAATAGCTTAGTAATAACTTCTTTCACTCTTAAGTCTCTATAAGTTCCACACTCTTAACTGCCTCCTTAACTCCTAACTCTGCCACACCTTCTAATTCCCACAGACAAACTCTTCACTTCAGATTCTCATCTCTGACTCTAACTGACTGACTGACTGACTCCTCTGATCTGACTTACCCCTCCTTCCAGGTTTCTCTGGCTCTGCCTCCCAACAGCTCTCATTGGTGTACGCAAATAACTTCCTATATGAGCCAAAGTAGGGTGGTCGCTACAGCATGTCAGCCTGCTGCTTTACCTACTGCTTCTTCTTAGTTCCTCTGTGTGGCTTTTCGTACCACCTTTGCCAATTATGTCTATGAAACTGGCCACTTTTTTCTGGCACTGTGCTACAGCAAGCTATTATGGAAGCAAGGCAATAAAGGGACACCTCCAACTGCTGGCACCATGTTGCAAGCCAGTCAAAAAGTGAGTGTCATTTAGCTAGCTCTGCAATGGAAATGTGTTCCTACTTTTGGCTGACAACATAGTGCAAAAACTATGTGACATTTCATGTCCCACAGTCCCTCAGATTTCCACTCAACCACAGCTGAACTACACTTTGACTCATTAGTAATTTAAGGCTGCAGCCCTAGAAACCCTTACCTGGGAATAAGGGACATTGAAATCAGTGGGACTTACTTTTGAATAGATTTGTCCTTTACAGAGCCATGAAGCTCAGTGAGCGGTGTGGAGCAGATCACTGTCTCTCAGGTGTACTACCCACAAAGGTGTATGCTGAATGTCTTTGGAGTCATCATAAAATTTATTCTACTCTGTGTTGGAGTCAGTAAAATAGAATCCCAGATTTGTTGACCTTTCGTGGTTGCAAACTTTCTAATGACTAACAATCTTAGTTGGAAAATATAACTTCACTTTCCTTACTAGTGCCAGATAGTGGGCACTATGGGACATGAGTTCAGACATTACCGGTTTTAATAAGGGAGGCAATCACAGACCCCAAAATGATGTGGAGTGCCTCCTGCCTACCAGGATTACTTGTTCCTTGAAAGAAGGCAGTGGGTAGAAAAACCAGCGAGGCACCTATTGGGGTATGGAAAAAAGGATTTATTTAACAGGAAAGAGCGAAGGGAGGAGAAAGCAAAACCATCATTCAAATGAATAAACTATTTAAAGTAAGTCCCAAGACAATGTACTGGAGAGAGCAGAATCCAATAACTATATGGTCCACAAATGGAGCGTTATTAAGATCTGTCTAGATTTGCAAACTGGGACTCAGAGGTAGTTGTAACTACAGTCATTGGTTGTTGAGCAGCTGCTATCCGGTAACTGTGGGCAGCTAAAATGCTGCTGTGGCTGCTTTTCCTCCTAGTCTCTTCCCAACACCACCAGGACCTCTTTTCTGTGGGTGCCTTTCTATGCAGCCTACTCAGAACCTCCCCTCTACAGTGTCCCTGGAACCTTTCTTCATAACATCTTGCCTGCAGTCCAGTTTTTCATTGTTCTCCTCACGCTCTCTTCAGAATCAGCCTTTATACACCTTAGCTCATCAGGGTCAAAACAGGCCAAGCTCCAAGATGTCCACCACAGGCTACACTACATAAGGTCCTACTAATAGACTTACTACATGTCTCAGTTGTTACATCCATGAGTTTCCTCTAATCTTGCCTTCTTTAGCTGTGTTATAGTGCTACGCAGAGGAGGAGGAGCGCATCTATAGTTTGGAGAAAATGGCTCTTGGCCAGACATTTGCAATCCATCTTAAGTAATAGTGATGACATACTCCCACCTCCAGTATTACAGTTTAATGAAATATGATTCCATGCCAAAAACACTAATTTGCTGGCTGGTGCCAAGGAACATTAAGACTGTACCTTTAGAAATAACATTATGTTACATAAGATGTGGAATACATTCCTTTCAGCTTCCCCAGTCAGGCACGTTCTTCAGCAGGGTAAAAGAGATGTAGCTATGGATACAGGAGTAGCCAATTCCAACAGGCAAATAGAGCCTTAGGTTAGAATAACAGAACTGTAAAACAGGCCACAGGGAACTGATGTGGCAAATAGTACAAGGTGTAGGCCCAACGTACGCATTACATAAAGGTAACAAACTGGACAACCAGATAGTGCAATTGTTGACATTGAGCCAGACATTCTGGAGAGTAAAGTCAAGTGGGCCTTAGGAAACATGGCTAACAACAAGGCCAGTGGAGGTGGTGGCATTCCAGTCGAACTATTTAAAATCTTAAAAGATGAAGCTGTTAAGGTGCTACACTCAATATGCATGCAAGTTTGGAAAACTCAGCAGTGGCCAGAGGATTGGAAAAGATCAGTCTACATCCCAATCCCAAAGAAGGGCAGTGCCGAAGAATGCTCCCAACTACTGTACAATTGCACTCATTTCACATGCTAGCAAGGTTATGCTCAAAATCCTCCAAGGTAGGCTTCAGCAGTATGTGGACCGAGAACTCCCAGAAGTACAAACTGGATTTCGAAGGGGCAGAGGAACTAGAGACCAAATTGCTAACACGCGCTGGATTATGGAGAAAGCCAGAGAGTTCCAGAAAAGCATCTACTTCTGCTTCATTGACTACGCAAAAGCCTTTGACTATGTGGACCACAACAAACTACTGCAAGTTCTTAAAGGAATGCGAGTGCCTGACCACCTTATCTATCCCCTGAGAAATCTATATGTAGGACAGGAAGTAACAGTTAGAACTTGATATGGAACAACGGATTGGTTCAAAATTGGGAAAGGAGTATGACAAGGCTGTATATTGTGTCCCCACTTATTTAACTTATATGCAGAATACATCATGCGAAAGGCAGGACTGGAGGAATCCCAAGCCGGAATTAAGATTGCTGGAAGAAATATCAACAACCTCAGAAATGCACATGATACCACTCTGATGGCAGAAAGTGAGGAGGAATTAAAGCATCTCTTAATGAAGGTGAAAGGGGAGAGCGCAAAAAATGGTCTGAAGCTCAATATCAAAAAACTAAGATCATGGCTACTGGTCCCATCACCTCCTGGCAAATTGAAGGGGAAGATATGGAGGCAGTGATAGATTTTACTTTCTTGGGCTCCATGATCACTGCAGATAGTGACAGCAACCACGAAATCAAAATACGCCTGCTTCTTGGAAGGAAAGCAATGACAAATCTAGACAGCATCTTAAAAAGCAGAGACATCACCTTGCTGGCAAAGGTCTGCATAGTCAAAGCTATGGTTTTTCCAGTAGCGATGTATGGAAGTGAGAGCTGGCCCATAAAGAAGGCTGACTGCTGAAGAATTGATGTTTTTGAATTGTGGTGCTGAAGGAGGCTCTTGAGAGTCTCCTGGACTGCAAAGAGAACAAACCTATCCATTTTTGAAGGAAATCAACCCTAAGTGTTCACTGGAAGGACAGATCCTGAAGTTGAGGCTCCAATACTTTGGCCATCTCATGAGAAGAGAAGACTCCCTGGAAAAGACCCTGATGTTGGGAAAGTGTGAGGGCAAGAGGAGAAGGGGACGACAGAGGATGAGATGGTTGAACAGGGTCACTGAAGCTACCAACGTGAATTTTGCCAAACTCCGGGAGGCAGTGGAAGACAGGAGGGCCTGGCATGCTCTGGTCCATGGAATCACAAAGAGCCGGACACGACTTAACGACTAAACAACAACAAAGGTAACATTTGGATTGAGGCGGCTGCCACACTGCTAACAGTCACCTGCAGCCATGCTTCTGTTTTATTCCATTAAACCCAACCAAGCCAACCATTTTTCTGACTCCAGGATAAGATATGGAGGTAGACGTACAGTGGTGCCTCGCTAGACAGTTACCCCGGATGACAGTTTTTCACTAGACATTGACTTTTTGCAATCGCTATAGCGATTCACAAAACAGTGATTCCTATGGGGGAATTTCACTGGACAATGTTTGGTCCCTGCTTTGCAAACCAATTTTCACTAGACAACGATTTTGACAGCTCCCTCCGCGCTCGCAAAACGGGTGTTTTCTGGACCTAAGCTTCGCAAGACAGCTATTTAAACAGCTGATCTGCGGTTCGCAAAGCGGCTTTCCTATGGCCGATCTTCGCTAGACAACGATGATTCTTCCCCATTGGAACGCATTAAACAAGTTTCAATGCATTCCAATAGGGAAATGCTTTTCGCTAGACAATGATTTCGCTAAACAGTGATTTCAGTGGAACGCATTATCATCGCCGCCTAGAGTGGTCGAAATGACTAGATAGGCAGGGTATAAATAAATAAATAAATAAATAAATAAATAAATAAATAAATAAATAAATAAATAAATAAATAAATAAATAAATAAATAAATAAATATCGTCTAGAGCACTGGTTCTTAACCTTGGGTTACTAAGGAGTTTTGGACTGCATCTCCCAGAAGCCTTCACCACCAGCTGTCCTGACTGGGGTTTCTGGGAGTTGCAGTTCAAAAGCATCCGAGTAACAAAGGTTAAGAACCACTGGTCTAGAGAGGCACCACTGTATGGCAAAGACAAGAATTAAGGCTGAAAATTACAGATTCTAGATTTTATTTGAAGCTTCATTTCATGGGCTCATCCATATGTTTTGTCTCTTAATAAGCCTCACAAAGAATAAACGCTTATAATGGTTCATAAAATCTAGAAGAAGAAAAATTATATTAAGTTTTTTATGGTGATTCATTTATTGCAATTGTGTTGCCTTCTTTACAAAAAAATCAGTGTTTTCAAAGAGGAATTACCTCAAGTGGTATTGAAATTTCTGGCAATACCTTATTTTCCTGTTTGTTGGCTGTAAAACATTCTTGACATTCAACATTATTCTGATGCTTTGTTTCCTTTAGAACATCTCCAAAGATGATGCACCAGCAATGTTCATGCAGCAATGATAGCCTTCTCTTCTGATGAGTCTAACATCCTGAACCTGACAACAGTGAAGTCCATGAGCACTTCATGAAGAATGTTGAAAATAAGACTTTGCATTGCCAAACTTCTCCTTCTCATGACAGTCTCTGTAAACTTTGTCATGTCCTGAAACAATGAGAAACCTGACCAAGAAGAAACATAAAGCAGAGGTGATGCAAACACAGGATAATCTAAGGAGTCAGCAGGCTGCATGGTGACTCCATAATGACTCTCATTTTCAGGGAATATTATAGAGCATCCCTTGGAAACCTTAACATAGTAGCAAGAAACTTTTTTGGAGAATCTTGACCTCAGAGGAAGAGAAAGAAGAAGAGTCATAGGGAATCTCAGTGAGTCAGAATTTCTGCTTGAGCGCAACAGTACTGGTAACTCCTTCTTCACTAAGATGTTATAGACAAATCAGGCTCCTGGCAAGTATTCATTGTTGGAGTTGGCAATGTTGGTGTGAGGAAATTGTTGTGTGGCTTAATTAAAAAGAATAATAAACTTCTTCTTATTACACAATGGATAAAATGGTTGTCAGGAGCCTACAAAGCAGAATGAACTTCAGTCTCCCTTAGTAGACCACCACTTATTTGTTAGTTTACCTCAATTGTCACCTGTTTCAAAACATTCACTTAGAGACTCTTGTAAATTAGAAACAATAAAATGTTTCAGTGTACTCATAGTTCTTCTTATATAAAAACAAACATCATATTGTGTGGAAAAAAATTAACTTGTTACATCACCAAACTGGTTGATTAGCTTCCTTATTAACTGACTGGTTGCATAACTAACTGACAGAACACTTTAACTGTTCACTTTTGATTCCATAGCTAACACTGACAGAACACTAACTGAACCCTGACTGGATTAGAGCAGGAAAAAGAATCTGAAGTAGAGAGAGAAACAGTTAGCTGTTACTGAATTGACTGACATTCGCTGCAGCTCCTTCCCAGCCAAAACCTCTCAAAGGCATGATATGATATGAGAGTACAATATATCCAACCATCATGACATAGTCATTTCACAAATGGATCTTAATTTCTTTAAAAAAAATTTAAGCGTGGGATAACAAAATATGCCAGGAGTTTCAGAACAATTACCGTATTTTTCTGTTTATAAGACACCCCCATTTATAAGACACCCCACACACACTTTTCTAACCCCAAACTTAAGAAAACTTAGCTTCAAGTATTCAGCCTCTGGGTTCAGAACAGTTGAGTCCCTGTTGAATCTGAGCCTACAGGCTCCACCTCCAAGGTATGTTCCAGTTGGTTTGTACAGCATCAGCTGATGTAAGTTCCATAAGGCTCGTGATTGAAGGAAGCTAAGCCTCATGACTGAAGGAAGACTGTTTACAGAGGCAAGGTATGTGCTGTTTTGTTCTCTACTCAGCTATCTCAGCTTACTTCTGTGTACATTTTTAATGTAATGATTTTAGGAAAAAGTAGGGTCTTTATACATTGAAATATACAGTAAAAATTGTGTACATTAGACATGGGCTATTTGTATTCATATTACTGGGGATATTGTGACACTACAGGCACCACAGAGACCCATTCCCACCCCAGACAACCAGCCAGTCCACTCACCAACCTTCACACAGCACTAGGGTCATTCATCATTGTGCCAATCCATGAAGAAGCCCAGCCAGCACTTCCCTGCCTCCCCACAAGGCTGAACAATCTGGTGAGGAGGTGGGACAGGGAGTCTCCACATTCAGCTGATGAGTGGTCAGTTGCACAGGGAAGTGGGAAAGTACTGGATTCCTTCCCAGATTGGTGTGACAATGACAAAGGACCCCTGCACTGCATGGTGACTAGTGAGTGGATGGCCGGTGGGGGGGGAGGGAATAGGCTTCCGTGGCATCTGTGGTGCCACAATTTGTATCCATATCCCAAGGGATAGGAATATGAATTGCTGATATCTACTGTATACGCCTCCAAGTCCTCCATGGAGAAGGGGGTGTTAAAAGGACCCATGGGCTTCACATAAGGTTTAAAGTCAAAGCCTCTTTTGCAACTCAACTTTAATCATCAAAATCTACAAGATAACTACAAAACTACTGTAACTTTTCAAGTCCTTCTTTAGTTCACCCCAGTCCAGTTCTGAGCAGTCCAAAGACGGGGACCAGTTACTTAATCCTCCCAGTGCAAGTCTCTGGCAGCTTAAAACTGGCCTCATTTCTGCTCTCTATTAAGAGAGGAGGAGATGAGGCCCTGGATGGCCCTACATCCTCCATCACTGCAGCTGTGTGGGAGTGGGGGTCATCAGGGCAGGTTCTGCCGGGGATAGCCATCACCTTTTCTGATCTATAGTGTCTTGTGGCCAACTGAAGATCAAGGCTTGGAGAACATACTTGAGTGGCTCAGGCTGAGACCACTCTGTCATCTCCACCCTTCATTGTCTTCTTCCATGTTCTTCTCCTCTTCCATTGCCTGTTGCCATCAGTCCTCCCTATTACTACCTTCTCCCTCCCCTTTTATACCCTCAAAGTCTCCTTCCTCACTTCTAGACTTTTCAGATCCTGCTCTTTGCTCTGAGCCTCACTCTTTCCAGAAGATTCCTGCTCTCTGGATTCTCCAGGCAAGCCCCTTCTGTCCTTTTCTCTTCCAGCAATTCTGGTGGAAATGGTGGCTTCAGAGTCAGTCACGTGGCCACTTTCCAGGGATAGGATGGCTCTGGGGACATCTCCTGGGGAAGACAGTAGACGGCCCAGCCGTGGGACCATATAGGACCCCCTCACAGAATGAAATAATAATAACAATCTTAAAATACACACCCGTTCATAACATAGTTTGTGCTATTGACTTAACAAGAGACTGCTGGAACTATTAATTTTGACAAAAGGATCTTCTGTACATGTTGTCGGAATGAATGAAATATGGAATACAGAATATAAAGCCACTCTGTGCAATAATCAAATATGAGTCAGTTCACAAATACATATGTGGTCTATTCATGGGTGCAAAATGTGACCTACCTCAACTTGGTTGTGTTGGTTCCTGGCTCATGTGGAGACCTACATGCATACAGTTACATGTATTCAGCCTCCTCCAACCCTGCAGCCATTTGCAGTGCATGTTGGTAGACAATGGGGTTATGACATCATAAACCCAGTGGTAAGGGTGAGGATGTGTGGCATGGTCCCATACATGTTGAGGTAACCTGCATTATAAATTTGTTGTTGTTTAGTCATTAAGTCACGTCTGGCTTTTCATGACGCCATGGACCAGAGCACGCCAGGCCCTCCTGTCTTCCACTGCCTCCCGGAGTTGGGTCAAATTCATGTTGGTCGCTTCAATGACACTGTCCAGCCATCTCGTCCTCTGTCGTCCCCTTCTCCTCTTGCCTTCACACTTTCCCAACACCAGGGGCTTTTCCAGGGAGTCTTCTCTTCTCATGAGATGGCCAAAGTATTGGAGCCTCAGCTTCAGAATCTGTCCTTCCAGTGAGCACTTAGGGTTGATTTCCTTCAAAATGGATAGGTTTGTTCTCTTTGCAGTCCAGGGGACTCTCAAGAGCTGTCAGGATTTTGTTCTTTTGGTGAACAGGGAGTTAAATTTTAATATTGTAATGGAAGTGCAGAGTCAGGAATGTAAGGTAAAAGCCAATGTAATGACTAACAGCATACAGGTGTAACAAGATGATGTAATGCTTGATTGTTAAGCAGGACCAGCTGTAAATGGTGAAATGAGATTGGTTGTTCTGGTTATAAATGTAACAGAGACAGGACAGACCTTTGCCACTCAGCAGTAAGTTTTGTGGTCATTTACTTCTATGTTATAATTGCTCTGAACATTGTTATGCCAAATGTATCTTGCCTTGTATACATGTATATATGTGTAGCCATATCCAATATTAAAGGGACGTGGTGGTGGTGTGGGCTAAACCTCAGAAGCCTGTGCTGCAGAGTCAGAAGACCAGCAGTCGTAAGATCGAATCCAGCAACGGAGTGAGCTCCCATTGCTTTGTCCCAGCTCCTTGCCAACCTAGCAGTTCAAAAGCATGTAAATGGAAGTAGATAAATAGGTACCATCTCGGTGGGAAGGTAAAACGGCATCCCCTAGTCATGCGGGCCACGTGACAACAGAAACTGTCTTCGGACAAGTGCTGGCTCTACGGCTTGAAGAACGGGATGAGCACCGCCCCCTAGAGTCGGTATCATCTGCATATCGGAGATTGTTGATATTTCTTCCGGCAATCTTAATTCTGGCTTGGGACTCATCCAGTCCTGCCTTTCGCATGATGTATTCTGCATATAAGTTAAATAAGCAGGGAGACAATATACAGCCTTGTCCTACTCCTTTCCCAATTTTGAACCAATCAGTTCTTCCATATCCAGTTCTAACTGTTGCTTCCTGTCCTGCATATAGATTTCTCAGGAGATAGATAAAGTGGTCAGGCACTCCCATTTCTTTAAGAACTTGCCATGGTTTGTTGTGGTCCACACAGTCAAAGGCTTTTGCATACTCAATGAAACAGAAATTGATGTTTTTCTGGAACTCTCTGGCTTTCTCCATAATTCAGCACATATTAGCAATTTGGTCTCTAGTTCCTCTGCCCCTTCGAAATCCAGCTTGTACTCCTGGGAGCTCTTGGTCCACATACTGCTGAAGCCTACCTTGGAGGATTTTGAGCATAACCTTGCTAGCGTGTGAAATGAGTGCAATTGTACGGTATTATAAATAGATGGATATAACTATCTGGATAGCCTGATTGTACGTTTGTTTACTTGGAAATCAGTTCCACTATGGTTTACAGGTTTTTTTCCAAGTAAATATTATTTGTATGTTTATGGATTTTGTATGGCATTTGTTTTGATCTTTTTGAGTATTTGTATACACACTGTTAGGGATGTGGTGGCGCTGCGGGCTAAACCGCAGAAGCCTGTGCTACAGGGTCAGAAGACCAGCAGTCGTAAGATCGAAACCACGTGACGGAGTGAGCTCCCGTCGCTTGTCCCAGCTCCTGCCAACCTAGCGGTTCGAAAGCATGCAAATGCAAATAGATTAATAGGGACCACCTCGGTGGGAAGGTAACAGCGTTCGGTGTCTAAGTTGCACTGGCCACGTGGCCATGGAAGATTGTCTTTGTACAAAATGCTGGCTCTATGGCTTGGAAACGGGGATGAGCATCACCCCCTAGAGTCAAACACAACTGGACAAAAATTGTCAAGGGGAACCTTTACCTTTATACACACTGTTGATAACTTTTATATTGTCTTTTAATAATGTAAGCTGTCTTCGGTCCTTTAAGGAGAAAGTCAAGGTAAAAATATTTTAAATAAAAATAAATATGGATAGGATTAAACTGTTAATATTTCATTATTGTCAGATGTTCATATCATGAGAACAATATGAATGCTTTACATTGCTGTTGTTAGATATATTATATATTGTTCCCATTTTCCCTTCTTCAATCTAAGCAATCATTTATTACCCATAATGCAAATGCCTAGCTAATCTAACTTTAGAAGCACAGAATTAGCTCACTCACAAAGCACCCCTCAAGAAACAATAAGGCAGTATATGCTTTAGAAACATTCTCTGCTGACCAGCCAAAGAGAACACAAGGTCTAAAGAGCATGTGTAACCTTGATAAGCGGATGGGGGAAGTAATGGCCACCTAAAGATAAGGGCTAGGTCAGCAATCGAAGGCAAAGGATACATGAATGTATGCCTTTGAATTCTCAAAGGTTCCAATTGTCCAAACATGATCGGGGCAAACCCAACGACAGTGTCTGATGCCGTGTACAGCAACGTAACTATTTCAAAGGGTATATGTAACTTTATGTAACTTTAAACAAGAATGCTTAGGAATAAACCCAGAACTTGTCAATCTGGGAATGACAGCATCTCTTGTTCCATTGTTTTGATAAAGACTTCTATAAAGTATGTATGAATCTTTGCAAACTTTGAGCTGCTTTGTTTTGGTCACTGACTGACAGCACCCCGCCTTGCAAGATTCTTTGATTCTTCTTTTCTTTCTTTTCTCCATTAAACCTCTTACCTATATTTGCAAATTACTTGCGTGTGTGGGTTCTCTCCAAACTTTTTTATCTTTCAAGGTCCTTGCCAGGGGAGCCAAGAACCTTAAAATTAAAACTGTTTTCCATTTACAACACTGTGTTATCATTATAAAACTTGTTATCGTGTTCTTCAAAAACTGGCGGCTTCCTCATTTTGGCAGGAATGAGAGACAGAGACAATTTAAAAAACTGAACAGGTTCAACTTTATTCACATTAACTTCGGCATCAACTATATTAATTAGCCGCCTAGAGTGGTCATGTTACCAGATAGGCGGGAGATATATATCCCGCCTATCTGGGGATGGATAAATAAATAAATAAATAAATAAATAAATAAATAAATAAATAAATAAATAAATAAATAAAATGGGTCGAAACAACTCAATTCAGGTAAAGTCTTATAATTATGAATCTTAACATCCAACGTGAACAAGTCGCTCCTTACATCGGGGCCGGGCCAAAACACTCCCGATCGGTTATCACCCTCAAAGGGGTGCTCCTTACTGCAGATACTGTCCTGCAACAGGGGTGTCTCACCCAGTCCCCTTCAAGAGGTGGATTGTTGAAAGAGGGACTGGGGCGAATCCCTTTCCTCCCTCCACCTTGATTGCGGGGGTAGACCACCACCGTCCATTCTAGTGGTCTAACCCCCTTGCCTTCTTGCTTCGGAATGCTTGGATCCGGGAGCAACCATCCACCGGTCTTCAAGTTGGGGAATTCTCTAGACAGATCAGACCTTATCAGTGATGACTTCTCTTTCTTCCGTTTGAACCGCGCAATCCCTCGTATGTCTCTGTGTCTTGTCCGTTACCATCTTAAACTCCTGCGCCCTGCACACCTCTTTTATAACCTCTTCCCATACTATCAAGTCCTGCTCCTCCCTTTTCTCCTCCTCTTTATCTTCAGCTAGACATACTTCTAATGCCTTCTTCTCCCTCCCTTCTTCTTCTTCTTCTATCTCTATCAGCACTCCCTCTGTACATCCGTACGTCTCCTCCCATATACTTTTGTCTGAGGACAGCGCACTAGCCTCCTGTCCTTCACAATCGTATTTTAAAAGGAAAAGGAAAAAGACTATCTGGTTGGAGTGTTGTTAAATTTTCCACACACAGAGGCTTGGAACCTAGAATCTATGCTTAAAATATCTACTGATAAAATGATACATATTTTCTTCTATAGGAAAAGAAAAAGGGAACCATTAGCCATACAGCTCTTCGGCTTGAAATCAAGTCAGTGATGAAATATACAGTACTGAGCTTCTGAGCACCATTTCTAACTTATGGGTTCCCTTATTTCTCAGCTAAATATATTTCTTGACACATTTGGACATATGGAGGATTTCAGTCATTTTGAAGAGAGATGGATTCATATAAGACCCCCCAGAGGGGCAATAAAAAACGGCTGATCCCACCAGTAATATTGGAAGGTCAGACATGGCTAGAGAAAGGATTGCTGTAGAATGAAAGAAAATGCATGCATGCATACATACGCATCCTTACAGAAATGGCTTACCAGTTATCCTATATAGCTGAAATAGCTCAGTGTCAGCTATACAGGGTAAGTGTCCAAGACAGATGAATGGCATGGAACAAAATATCATACAATGTTGTGGATCACTATAATGGCATTGTGGCTCATGGAATCTCTTATGCACATAATCTCTTCTACTGCCCACTATGATAGTTTACTGCAACCCACCCACCCCAAACCTATCAATGTTATGTACAGAAAGATACAGGTGACCTGCTGAAACACCATTAACATCTTTTCAAGACAGAATATAATATCTCTCCTAGTGATGGAGAAAGGGGTGGGATGTTGGGAGAAAAGATGCGTGTGGAAATATTAGCACATACACATCACCATCACCACCATGGTTAGTTTTAACTTTCAGTGGAATATATGGATATGTTGACAAGACAGAATAAATAAAAGAGTAAAACTCTGAATTAATGTCACAAACCTGGAAAATGGTAGCTCTTGATGGTTTGTGGCTTGTAGTTAGCCACAAACAGCAAACCATGAGCTACAACAAACCAACCGGAAAACTAAACTGGTTCACAATTTGGTTTTTGGTTTGTGCAGGGGGGGTGGATACCTGTTCCTGTCACTATGATGTTACACTGCCTGTGGCAACAGCAAGGAGCTGGAGGCAGAGGCAGTGGCAGGGGGAGGACACACATATACCGTCACAGAAGTTATAGATTTGGGCTAAAGTCTGTGTGACTTTAGCCAAAATCCAAAACAAAAAACAAGAACTAATATCTCTGTCAGTTTATTCCAGCAACAGGAACAGACCCTCACATGGCCCAGAAATCAGACCATTACATTTTAAAAGGAATTTTGCTATAATACTCATTACTCATCAGCAGTTAGGTTACTGATATCATTATTGGTACTCTAGTACAAATACCTGGTTTTCTTATATATTCTTAATACACTGCATTGCTTTACCAGCAGGCCAGAATAATAGTGTGATATACTTTCCGGTTCCCTCTAGTGGCTACTTCTGATATTGTATATTAGAAATATGGAAAATATAAAAATCAACCCCAAAAAATACTTCACTTGCCAGAGAGGACTGACTAAACAAAAAAAATGACATGAAACCTGAAAAACATCCTGTCAAAATGCTCCAAAAAGTCTTTAAATGGCCATTTAAAGTACCACTGGAAGGTAAGGAGGTGCACATTCATTACCCAAAAAATAACTAGTGACAATTAACTTATGTTATATACAACTAGTTAGCTCCAGACTCTGATATGGATAAAACTTATACAGTTTATGATACATAGCTAGAAGCCAGATTGTGCCAAGAGTTCATAAACACATCTAAAGCACACACCACCGTGTGAGAAACAAGGCTATATTGTATGTGGAAGTGGGGGAGGGGAGAGATGGTAAAATTACAAAAGCCAATCTCACAATAAACATCTTCTGTCTTGAAAGCTAGGCTCCAGAATGAATAGCTCTAGAAACACAAGTACTAAGGCTGCACTTTTAGATGTCAGTAAATTCATTATTGCATTAACAAGGCCTAAATTATTAAAGCTTAATGATATGGGCTCTCTGAATGTGTTGGGCTTCATTTTCCCACACAGAATCAATGTTAAACATTAGAGTATAAATTAAGTAATACTTTACCCTGGCATGCTGCTGCTCTGAATTGAGTTAGCCCCAGAAGATGTATATTTGTGACTACAGGCTCTCTCTGGCCTCCTTGCAAGGATGGCATAGTTTATTGTAACAAACGAGCAGCAGACCTGTAATGACTTACATGATGTATCCATTTTTGTCAGGGGAAAATGTAGGAATAAGGATGCCATCCTGCTTACAGCAATGAGAAGCAAAGAGAGATCTGGTACGATAAATATAATTTCCACGGATGCCTGAGGGACCGTCTCCCTTTACGGGGTTTAGAAGCATGACGCATATCACAAAACATTTTAGGGTGGTTAAATTAATAGAACATAGATTCAGGCTAAAATTTGAAAAGGATAATTTTAACAGGATTTGGACTTTAATCCTCTTTACATTTTAAAGAGAATTCAGGGTGGAACAAAAGGCAGCATAAGAGGCTACAGAGCAGCTCTTTCCTCTGTCACAGGAGGACATACTGAGAAGCAGATTTTCATCAGAGGTGGAAACAGTTCTCTCTTTTTGGAGTAATACCATGCTGCCCCAGGTATTTTTGAAGTCAGAATATGAAAACACAAATGTTTCCATCTTTTACACGACAAAATCACTGAAGCCGAATACATCTCTGTTTTAGTCCTCGACTAGCAAGTTATCCATCAAACAACGCAAATGGCTTTGGAAAGAGGATTGTAAACATAGGTTGCTGCTGACAGGGCAATCATTTACTATCATCTAACATACAAAGGAACGTGGTGGTGCTGTGAGCTAAACCACAGAAGCCTTTGTATGCTGCAGGGTCAGAAGACCAGCAGTCGTAAGATCAAATCCAGCAACGGAGTGAGCTCCCATCGCTTTGTCCCAGCTCCTCGCCAACCTAGCAGTTCGTAAGCATGTAAATGCAAGTAGATAAATAGGTACCATCTCGGTGGGAAGGTAAACAGCGTTCCGAATCTAAGTCGCGCTGGCCACGTAACAACGGAAACTGTCTTCGGACAAACGCTGGCTGTACGGCTCGGAAACGGGGATGAGCACCGCCCCCTAGAGTCGAACACGACTTTCTAAAAAAATGTCAAGGGGAACCTTTACCTTTTTAACATACAATGGGTTTTGCTTAGATCATGCCTTGGTCTTGAGTGGACTGTCCTAAAGCATGGAAAAATTCCCATTTCAGGTTACAGTTCCCAGTCTCCCACCATCCAGCAGAGAAATGACCATCCTGCTTGTAGTATTCTGAGAGTTACAGCCTCCTCAAAAAGTAATGTTTCCAGTGTCTGAATTATCTATTTTATTATTATTATTATTATTATTATTATTATTATTATTATTATTATTATTATTATTATTATTATTATTATTATTATTATTATTATTATTATTATTATTATTATTATTAGTAGTAGTAGTAGTAGTAGTAGTAGTAGTAGTAGTAGTAGTAGTAGTAGTAGTAGTAGTAGTAGTAGTATCCTGCCTATCTAGCCAACTCAGGACCACTCTAGGCGGCTAACATCAGGTAATAAAAGTATACATACATACAACAACGTAAATAATAAAAACGTGACAAAAATAGAAACCAAGTGCAGCGGAAAAGAAAAGAAACATCAGGAATTGTCTGGAGGAAAGGCCTGCCGAAACATCCATGTCTTCAATTGCTTCTTAAAGATACCCAGTGAGGGAGCCCCGCGAATCCCAGGAGGTAGATTGTTCCAGAGGCGAGGAGCCACCGCCGAGAAGGCCCGATTTCTTGTCTTCTCCTTCCGGGCCTCCCTCGGCGTTAGGCTCCTCAGCCTCACCTCCTGGCTCGCTCGAGTGACACGGGTAGAACTCGGTGGGAGTAGGCGTTCCGCCAGATATCGAGGCCCTAAACCATTTAGGGCTTTATACGTAAGCGTCAACACTTTGAAGTCGATGCGGAATCGGATGGGCAGCCAATGCAATGCGGCCAGAGTGGGCGAGATATGTTGGGATTTTCTCACTCCACTGAGTAATCCGGCCGCCGCATTCTGCACCACCTGTAGTTTCCGCAGCAGCCTCAAAGGAAGCCCCACGTAGAGCGCATTACAGTGGTCTAATCTTGAGATTATGAGATTATTTAGATTGTCAGCAGCTCTCTAAAGATTCATGGCCATTTTTTTTTCAGCCTTGCTACTCAAGATTTTTCTCATTGGTGGTTCCAGGGACTGAGGCTTCCCACTACTTTCTCAGTAGGCTGTGAGTCTCCGCTAGGAAATAGGACAGTGTTTAGGTCAAATTACAAATTACAAAATTCCCTGCTCTTACATCTTTCCTCTAAGCATGAAGTTTGTGAAAAATGCCATGCCTGAGCAATCAGACTTACAGATGAAGCTTGTGTTTACCTCCTGGTGACTAAATCACAAAAGAAAAGCAAGCCAATACACAGCATGCACACATAAAGCAGGCTCAAGCAGAGCTCAAAATGTACGTTTCAATTGTATCATCTGCCTACTCTCCCATGTGAATTATGAATGCCTTTGGTATTCTGAATGTTTCATCCTTGATCTTCTGAGTAGTTTTCCTGGCCTCTTCCTGTTGCTGATTGTGGGGAACGCTCCGATTGCATTTTTAATTTGGTAGAGTTATTTCTAGGATGGGTTTTGCCTGGTGTGTGTGTGAGAGTGTGTGTTGAATGGATACTGCTTTGTTCTGGAGTTCGTATTTTGGTTGTGTGTATTGTTTGTGAGAATTGTCATTTATGGAGGGCTGTTCTTCCTGGTGTTTGTGTATGTATTTTGGGTACTACAGGTGGTGGACACATTTGTTGCCTAGTGTGTTTGTATGTGCATGTGCAATATGTGGTTTAGCAGGAAGGGGTTGCCTGAATTTTTAATGTGATTTCAGAGAGGTTGCTTGGATTTTCTGCACATTTTGCAAGGGTGAGTTTCTTTGAGCACCACACTGTGCTGCAAGAAACAGATATTTTCAGCACTTAGGACTCAGGCCTTATGTTGAGTTTCATATGCAAGTTATTTGTCTTTTATAACTAGACCACCCGCCCAATCAGCTGTTTTATAAACATGACAGTTTCCCAGGTCCTAGAATGAATCCTGGACATAATTATTCCTGACTTACATTTCTTTGTACATTTGTAGACACTCTTCTAGGTGTCTCAAAGTAAGTTGTGGCAGGTGTGAAAATTAGATATTTCTCCATACACGTTTGATGAAACTAGTAGACTGAGCAGAATGACTTTACCTGTCTAAATGGATTTATATGGCCAAGTATCCTTTTAAAACACGGGAGCTGCATTAATGTCTAGGTAATTTCATGGACTTCATTAGACAGGTATGTAATTCAAGCTCAGACATGGTAATTCTTAACTAGATAATTTATATTCTTGTTTCTAAACACACACCACCACCACCAGAAGATTAAATGATTTAGGGCCCAAAGAGAGGTTTACCTTTGACATTGAGATGGAAGAACTAGCTTGTCTACATGAGATTCAGAGCAAGCCAGGCATTCATAATTCAAGTGGCATAGCAAGATAAGCAAATATGAACAAGTCCTGATCAATTAAAGCTGTAAGCCTATCTCCACTTTCCTGTGATCATGCCGCACTGAGCCTTTTGGGGCTTCCATTTGAGTAAACATATGCAGGATTAGTTAGTCACATAAGTTAGACATGTTTAAAAAAATTAAGGAAATCATACAAGATGATGCAGGGTGGAGACCCTGAGCAGTCTCTGCTCAAACTGAGAGTTGCCGTTTATGAAATGAGCAGGATGTGTGCCTACCAACCCCTTTTTAAAAAAAAGCAATGTTTTCTGCTGTAGTTTAAGCTGCCTATGGCAAAAGGCCTCAGCAAGTTACACCTCCATAATAATTAGAACACACATAATTTCTTCCAGTTTCAGAAGCTTACTAGGACTAGGCCTGGAGAGCCCTGGCCAGTCAAGAGTCAATAATATGGTGCTAGATGGACCAGTGTGCTGACTCAAGAGTAAGGCAGGTCCCTACATGCATATGAGTCCCTTGTTCCAGGAAGGAACCGGCCAACAGGGCACATACTGTACATAAGGGGTCATCCTCAGGTCTAAAGGCGAGAGTGTTGGAGTGAGGCAGGGAAGTTCCAGGATCACATCTCTCAGCCACGGAGTTCCCTTGGAGACCTAAAACCAGCCACTATCACCCAGCCTCGCCTACTTCACTGAGCTGATGTGAAAATAAAATGTGAATGATTGGCATCTCTGAGCTCCTTGGACGTAGGGTGGGAAATGATAAAAAAAATTTAAGAAGAGAAGATGCTGCTATGTGCTACAGCCAATTGGAGAATGGGAAGAAATACTCCCCCCTACCCACCAAGAAGAAGGTGGATGGTTTCCAGCGGTTACCAAAATCCATCTGAACAGTTATGAGCATTGTTTAAGTTTCTGCATTGGCCTAGCATGTGACTGCCAGCTTTGTCCTCCCTGCCAACTACCAGGGGTGTTGCATACCAGTTTCTAAAGAGCTTTGTACTGGCTGCTGATGCCATCTGTTCTAGCTTCTGAGCCAGGTTTCTGGTCTTTACAGGGTGCTTGATGCTCAGAGACATATGTAGACTTCCTAGGCCTGGGGTAGTCTCCCGTATATCTCCTTATTCAATGTGGCCAGAATTGTGGGTTCCTTCACTGCCCTCAGATATACGATTCTCCCCAACCGTTAATAGGTATTTGTCCTCATCTTGCAGAACTCCATGTCTTTGGAGATCGCCCAATCTGACTGCAAGGTCCAGTGAGGGAAGTACTTAAAGCCCTCTATGTTTAGATAAGCATTTTATTGTAAATGATATTCCAAGGCCCTGGCTGAGACCCAGTAGCACAAAATCCCATCAGCCACTGCCATATGTTGTAAATAAAAAACTTCCTATCCCCACCACCCAAGTTTCCTCGGCTCTTTCAGGATTCCTTTGGTCCTGAGGAAGCCCTTGGGGACAGTGGGATGGGGAGGGAGTCTTCGATGTCTGGAAATCACCAAATCACTGGAAACGTTACATTGCTGGATTTCAGTTTCTGGGTCAGTCAAGGCACAAAGTAGAAACATGCCGGGGCAAATAAACAAGGCAGCTTGGCAATTGTCTTTTATCTCTTTGCAGGACACCATTTCACCCTTTACAATGCAAAAGGAATTGTACTGGACAATCAGAGAGCTAAGCCTACATTTACAGTCAAACATATTCAGCCAAGGATGGATGCCTGTTTAATAAGCTCTTGCCATTAGCTAATGTTAGTATAACTCACCTCCAGTGCTAGCTGCTAAGGAGTCACAACTGCTGAATATCTCTGTAGTTAACGCTAGGTAACTATGCTGCTATAGTTAGGAAGACAGACAGGAAACCTAAAACTGTATTTCCATTTAAATAGTGTAGTTGTGGCTGGAATTACTGGTATTTTCCTATTTCCTCTTGAGCTTCATTCCTGACTCATGAGGTCTTTAATCTACGAAGCCCTTGTGCAACATTATTCTAATACAGCAATTCAGGTACATACTTTAGTTGAAAGTTCAGAGTATGCCGTTTCCCTGTAGAAATTTGCTTTCTATTCACACAGTTTTATGTACCTAGAAAAGTATTCCCAGTGAGGTAATAATAAGCCCTTTCTTTGACCTGTTTAGTGGAGTCTTTTGCTGGCTGAAACAAAATTGTAACCTTTTGGTTTCATAATTCCTTGAATATAGAAATGTGTCATATTGGCTATTTGATTCCTTTCAGTACCCTGTTCTGCGGAACTGCCAGGAGTACATCCAATAGTGAATGTAAAGAAGAATATGAAGGATTTACTCCACAGTCAGCTGTTGAGGGAGAGGGACAAAGAGTCCTGTGACACTCCAAAAACTAAGGTATTTGTTGTAGCATGAGCTTCTCCGGATTCACTGAGCTTAGGGGCTGTACACACTGGCATATAGGTATGATCGATGGATCACTGATGGCATGGCTTGGATGGGGGGGGGAGTCCTTGTCCACAAGTGTTTCTACTTAGAACAATCCGTCCTTACTCTGTAAGAGCTGTTGTGCACCTTTTTGGACCAGCATTTGGGCATGCATTCTTTTGCCATGCTCATTGTTTAGCCTGTTTAGCTGGGAGATGGCAGCCTCAACTTCCAAGTGCTATCATGGCTGCAGATTCTGAGAGGGGGGCAATGGCAGCTCTGTGGGCAAGCAAACTTCACCTAGCAGAGCCTCTTTGCCCTTCTCTCCCAGGATAGAGTGAGAGGCATCAATTGTGTTTCTGCAATCCGAGAGGGGAGGGGGAAGGAGCAGATTATTTATAGCTGCTCCTTTCCTACATCAGCCTCTTTCGATGGCGCTAGTTTACCCCATCACCTGTGTCTCACCTCATTATTCCAGGATGGAGGGGTAATGAGGGAAGGGAGGCGGGGGGAGGGAAAAATGGAATGGCGCTGAAAGAGGGAGAGAGGATCAATATAAAAAATAATATTAATTTCACTTCTCCTGACCCTCTGCAAAGGATCAGGGGAGACACTTAACTGACAGTTTATTAGGCTATAAAGGTCATTAGCTGTTGGGAAGGGAGGAGCACACCAAATGGCACATTGCTCCTCCCCCCAACCTGAACAGACCCTTTGTAGCCCAATCCACCCCACACCCAAAAGGCCCTTACAGATGTATATAGTGAACATTGGAGATGGGACTGAAAACACTGAGGAGGGAAGGAAGATGAATGGAGAAAGACTGACAGTTATAAAATACTTTAACTCTGGCCATTCATAAAACCACTGTTCCTGATGTAAAGCAGTTGACACACAGTGTGATAATGAACTTTTGTCACAATTCAAACCTCTGGTAATAGACTGGACTCTGCTGCTGAACTGTGACTTCTGTCCTCTCACCTCCCCAAAAGTGTCTTTGTTCCAAAATGGGTACTTTAAGGCAGAGTGTCCAGGAAGACAGAAATTAGAGAAGGAGACTGACTATGCGTTCGCATAGAGTGCAGCACATATATTTGCACATTTCTGGACCCGCTACAAAGTGGGAAGGTCCGACTCATACTCAGGTCAGTTCATGTATCCCTACAAATCACTAAACTTTCCTCTGGCACATGGAGTGTTAAAATATTGATACTTGGGGAGGGGGGAATACTTGACACCAGGTGTGAGGCAGAAGAAAACTAAATTGATACTGATGTGAAAGAAGAAGGCACTAAAGGAGGAGATTGATGATGATGATCCACTTCCATGCTATGTAGCTTATCAGGCGGCAAGGATTATCCAGCTTATTTGGTCTTGTGCCTGTGTTTCGGTGTCTTCCCATGTAATATGTAGTACCTTCAGGTCATGTGTCAGTGTTCTTTGCTATGTTATTTGAGGGTGTCCTCGTTGTCACTTGGGGCCAGGAGGGTCCAACTCTTTGTTGCTTTGGGGATCTGATTGTTCTCCATATGAAAAATATGGACAGCCAGTTAAGAGTCTTTTATGTGCAACAATATTATGATGGTTACATGCGCCGCTCCTTCAGAGCACCTCCTCTTTGGTAATGCGATTGAAATACCGGATCTTTAAGATTCAGCAGAGACACCTCTGCTGGAAGATGTTGAGCCTCTTGTTGATAATTGGTGGCGCCTTCCAAGTCTCACTAGCATAAATAGCTGTCAGGATCACAATAGAGGCAAGCAAATGGTGCTTAATTTTCAATAATATGAATGATGAGGACCAGAATTTGTTCATCTTCCAGAAGGTAACTATCACCTTCCCAATACAGTACTTAACATCCACCTCTGCATCTCCATTCTGGGCAATCATACTGCCCAGATAAGTGAACCTCTCCACTTCCTCTAGCTGCTGCTGTCCGAGTACAACTCCCTGTATTGGGACCGTGCATGATTTTCGATTTCTCAGCACTTATCCTAAATTTTATTTACTTGCCTCTTCATCCAGAACAGTCATGGCATGCTGCAATTTCAGTTCATCTTCCTCAAGTAAGGTGATGTTGTCGGCAAAATCTAGATGGCCAAGATGAATTTGGTCAGTCCAGTAGATGCCAGTCCCAGTGCGTAGTACAGCTTGTCGCATGACATAGTTAAGGGCCACAAGGAAAAGGAGTGGGGACAAGAGACAGTCTTGTTTGACCTTAGTGGTAATCTCGAAGAAGTCCGCATGGCCATTCTCAATCTTAATGCAGCAGCTTGATAGTTGATACTAGTTCTTAAACATGGTAACAAAGGCTGCTGGCGCACCGTGCAGATGTAGGATCTGCCCAAGGAATTCTTGGTGGACACTATTGAAAGCTTTTTTAAATTCAACAAAGTTGATGGCTAGCGGGTGCTGTGGTGCACTGGACCCCCTAAAGGGCTACCTGCACTCAGTCAGAGAGTTCGACGGGTCACTTACCTACCACCTTTGTGCTGGGGCAAGTCCCAGGACCTCAGCAGTGCGTAGCACAAGCCCTTTGAACAAGTCTGACCTTAAAAGAACACTTTTCTCTTAACCAGTACTTTGCAAGTACAGACACATGGGCTTTGTGATTCCTTAGAACTCATTAAAGCTCAGTTAATATTAGGAGAAAGATTTCTTAAGTTTCTAACACCAGAGTAGTACCAAACTTCCTTCCTTGAAGTATAATTAAATGTCTAATTAGTGTCCAATTTATTTTCTTTCCTTCTCTTTATGTCTCTTCCCCCTCCAGGTTCACCGCTGCTCTTTAAGTGGTGAGGCTAAGATATACTTTTCTGTTATAGGGGTTGTCTCATCCAGGGATGGTAATAAAATAGAATAGTTATAAATATTTCTCACCCAATGATAATAATGCTGGTTCATCGCTTCTCAATTGCTGGCTGCCGATGACTTGCAAGCGAGCTTTTCAGCTGCTGGTTTCTGCCTGCTGATTGATTGGGGAGTTTCCTGGATCAAACACGGGTAACCACCATTGCCCCCATGATCAACAGGCGGCTCCCCCATTTCACCACCTCTTCGGGGGTCCCAAACAGGTCAGGGGACGGAGCTCCATCTTCCTCCTGCTGTTTTGTTGCAGTGTCAAGCTGGAAATCAGCATTATTGTCTTTTATAGTCTTGTCTTCTCATGATGAGCCCAGAGTATGATATGTTCTGCTTAGTCCTTTCTGCTTCTAGGGAGAGTTCTGGCTTGATTCAAAGTAGGGCCAAAATATTTATATTTCTGGTGGTCCACAATATCTGTAAAACTGTTCTCCAGTACTATATTTCAAGTGAATTATTGTTTCCTCTGTCAAGCTTTCACACCCATATACAGTAACTGGGAATACAATACTATGGATAATCTTAGCCTTGGTCTCCACTTACACATCCTTACCCTTGAGGATCTTGTCTAGTTCCTTCATAGCTACACTTCTGAGTCTCTCAATTTTCTTGTGATATCTTGGCTGCAGTCTATATCTGCTCAGAGTTCTTTATTTCTGTGTTTGTACTCTCCCTACCCCACATCTTGAAACATACGAACTGAGAACAAATCCGTTCTGAACCTCCATATCAGTTCACTGCAAGTCAGTCCTGATCTGTATGGCAAATATTTGAATGCAAAAGATTTGCACACTCTAGCTGAAGTCTTCTTCCATTGATTTTTGAACATTGCCATTGCTGATGTCAGCTTTGTGCCCATTTCAGTTCCCCATGGTAGAAAAGCTCTCCAAGCTCTCATATTGCCCGAAAAAGAAAATAAACAGGTATGTCACCCACACACCTTGTTAGGAGTAGAGATGCACATGGACCAGGAAAATTATGAATCAGGGTGGTTTCTGGCTACCCATGAATCACAAACCACCCCTGAAAACCAGAAAAAAATTAACTGGTTTTTGATTCATTTTTGGGGTTGTTGTGACAGGGGAAGGGAACCTAACACCCCCCCACCCTCATCCCCATCCTCTTCCCTTACCCCCTCTTCCTCCTCTACCACCTCCACCTTCAGAGACAGTGGCTCAGAAGAAACACTGGGCTGCTTTCTCTGTGCATGCACAGGTGATAGGCCAGTACATGTGCTGAGACAACAGGCCCAGCTCCCAGAAGGGAAGCCAGGCCACTGTCTCTGAAGATGGTGGCAGTGGCAGCAGAAGACAATGAGGTGGCAGGACCAGGTATGGGGGCAACGGGGGGGAGGAGGATGGGAGGGGCAAAGCCAAATGAAGCGCCAGGCAAAAAAAAGAAAGAGTTCAGCACTTCATTTCATTTTGGCAAAATGGAATCCACGAACTGAACCATGAACCACCCTGGTTCATGTTTTTTTCAGGGTTGTAGTTCGATTTGTGGCCACCTCTAGTCAAGAAACAAACAAACACACACACACACACATATTTGCAGATATATGAATATTCAGCATGACCAAGAAAGGGAAATTTGTATGAGTTTGCAGACAGAGAAAAGCTCAGGGCAAACCGATACAGCTGAAGGAAGCTTCTGCCCCCAAAATGTAAGCCCCCCCCACAAACCAATTTTCTCCCAGAGCATAGCTCTTCCTTTTTGTCCCACATCCCTGTCATATCATATTGCCTGTGCAGTGTGTTCTTTTCTGAGAGATTCTGACATGTTCTTGGAAGTAAATAGCTTTGCTTGTTCTCTGCTCCAGTTTTTCTTCATGAACTTCATGAAGGAGACATTAATAAATGCAGATAAATTTCAAAAGATGAATGAGCTACTGCACTGCCTTATAACTTATATGCAATAACAGATGTTATTTATGCACTCTGAAGATTCAGAATACCAGAGCATCATCATTTTATGTAATTTCAGATGGAATAAGTGAAACGCAGCATTTTGGTAAAATTATGGAGATGGGCAGAAGCTTGCCTTTTAAAAAAATCAACCTGGACATAGGCTGTATCAGAGGAGAAGCAAAAACTTTCCATAGAATAAGCCTTCTATAATCGGGCCTCAGAAGTGCATTAGATTGAAACTCCCATTAAGCTAATATGGCCAACAGCAAGAAAACATGGGAAATGACCTCTGCATCATCAAGAGGGCAAAATGCTGCCCCAGAAACATTCTGTGATTCTAACAAGTGGATGCAACAGTCTTTGTCATTTGACTAAAGATATGCCCATCATTTTGCTCAACGAGATGTTAAGGAGGAAGAGTCTCCATATTGCTGAAAACTATGGAAGTGGGCACATGTATCCATGCACAATGCACCTTTGTGTGCTCTGCACCAAGAGACTCACTGTAATCCATTGCCACACAGGATGTCTCTGCTAGGCAGTGACTACCAAGAGCAGAATGTGGATCTTGCATCTGCTGCAATAATGCCCCCAAATGCTTTATTTTCCTATAGAAGGAAGAAGAGGATATAAAGGCTACCAGTATTGCATGTCACAGCGAAGTCTGCATGGATCCCCTAATAATAATCATGTGCCATCAAGTTAATTGTGACTTATGGCAACTCTTTTTCAAGGTTTTCTGGGCAGAGAATACTCAGAAGTGGCTTATCATTCCCTTTTTCTGAGGGTGTCCTAGGACTCTGTAGTTTGGCCATGGGATATCAAATACCCAACCGCTTGCTCTGCATCCAGAGACCTAAACCCCTATATGCATTCAAATACGTAGTGTGCAAGGGAGACTGTGGTTGGTCGTGCCCCAAAGACTCAGTAGAATCACTTCCCTGCATTGTGCTTGGGTGACATGGAAAGGTGTTCTTTGTGTTCACGTGTGTGCGCGTACATGTGTGTGTGCATGGATGCTTCTGCAGAGTTCTTTCTGCTTCTGCAGTGACATTGCTCTCAGATGTCATTTCAACACATGGGAAGAGTCATATGAGCCACCCTAATTCATCACACCCAATGTTGTGAAGGTCCTTTATTTGTTTATTTTCGTCACGCTGCTATCACATAGCTTTTCCCTAGGTCTTCCTCTCTTCGGTTGCATGCCTTCACTACCCACTATTTCTTCAGACTCCTCCTTGTTCTTAATTCATTGACTCGTGTCATGTTTGTCCCACTTCCTTACGCTACCCAGCTCAGAGCAACTTCTCTCCCTTTGCCCTCCAAGTTGTTTTTCCTTTCCTAAAGAATGATGGGGTATTTCATTTTAATTTTTTATAGAGCTGAAATGTGGATTTTCAGACTTTACCAGATTAAGCTTCATCCCAATTTTCCAAATATGAATATTAAATCAAAGTTTGACATCAGCATACTTAAAATTGACTCTTTTGATTGAGGAAATGAAAAGAAAATGTACTAAATTCTATTCCAAGTTTCCCGTCACATATTATCAACTGTTGACTGCTACATGTTAGGCAGTTTAAAACTGTGATTATTATTTTATACAAGCTGTCAGATACTACCATTGCAAAGTTTTCATGTGAATAAATATAAAATATTCACTATTTGAATAGTCATATTGCCAAAGAATATATGAAGAATGTTCTCTATCATGTGTTTTTCTTAATCCTGTCTCTGATTTGCTTCCTTTTACCTCAACATGGTGTAATCCTCAAGCTACTGGTTAACTCTTTTCATCTTAGCCAGCTGTCCTGTCCTCAGCTTGCTCCATGAAGCCTTCTTTGTTCCTCAGGACTGCAGCCCTGTTCAAATACCTTGCGATTCTTTTCATGCGAAATGAAAATACATACAACGTGGAGGAAGACTTCATGGTGAGAAGTTCCACCAACCTCTCACCTCATTTGTAGATGCCATTATTGACTTTATCCGGAAGTTAAAGGGTCTGCTGTAAATTCTGCTGTTACATTTTCTTTGAAATTACACCATGGCCTACAGTGAAGGCTAAATGGTATGTTACAGTCAATCATTCTAGCTGTTTCAACAATGTCATTCTGGCAGACCACTGTGTCTGATAAATCAGACTTGCAAATAAAGACCTTTTTACAAGTAGAAGACTAATAACAAAACAACAGCAAGTTAATTTTCAAACTATAGGAGGTGTGAAAAGCTCCTGCCATGACAATCATGTTTTTCAGCACTCAGGAATTCACTGAGACTCAGAAGGGCAGCAATGATGGAATTAGAAAAGATCTTCAAGTGTAAGGATGTGTCATTGGAGACCATGACCAAGATCATCCACATTGTTCTGTTTCAAAACCCCAATGTAGTTTGTGTGAAAGCTGGACAGGAAAGGAAGCTGACAGGGGGAAAATTGATCAACTTTAAATATGGTGCTAGAGGAGAGTTTTGTGGATATTTTGTAGTGCCAGAAAGACAAACAAGTGAGTCCTAGTCAAATCTAGCCTGAACAATCTCTGAGGCTTTCTTACTTTGGGTGCATCATGAGAAGTCAAGATTCTCTAGAAAAGACAATAATGCTGGGAAAGGTTGAAAGCAGCAGGAAAAGAGGAAGGCCACATACTAAGTGGATTAACTCCCTAAGGGAAGCTAAAGACTTGAGTCTAGCGGAACAGGGCTGTTGAGGACAGGTCATTCTAGAGATCACTCATTCATATGGTCATAAGTCAGAGGCTACTTCATGGCACATCTTCTTAGGCATCCTTCAATCTTGAGAGACCATGGTAACCCATTCTGTACTAGTGTCCTCTCCAGAGCATGAAGCCTGGGTAGAATAATATGGAGAATAGGATAGGCTGTTATCCAAGCAGCAAATCCACCCTCTCCACATCGCTGAAATAGTCCAATGGAAAGGCAAGAGCCAATACAACTGGTTTCAGCAACGTCACAGGAGCTGACAGAATGACACGAACTGCCTCCGGGACTCCTGCTCTGGATTTTGCCTCAAGGTTACCTCCTGAAGCCTTTTCCATCAGTGGATACAGCCACAAGGCAGTGGAGGTTTGAAATCAGAGTTGTCCTTCTCCTAGATGGGGTGCCTTCCAAGGCTGACGAGCCCCACCTACCTGGTGGGTAGGTGGGGCTCATCATGGCACATAACAACAACAAATCTGGTCTGAGACTTTTTTTTATCATGTTCTACCTAACACCCAGCTCTCACTTCCATACATCACTACGGAAATATTCACTGCTTCTGTTTAACCTCATATCCAGCCCTTTAAGAAGTTCCTGCAAAATTTAAAGGCTATTTCATTACTTTTTGTTTGGTTGTAATTCCTGCTAAAGATATTAGTCTCTTTTGATTGTTTTACCTGAATAGACACACACAGTAGCAGACACAGTAGAAATACTCACTGGCTATTCCCTTGAGGAACCATGAACTGATATTCCAAAGTCAATTTCTCTTACAATTTCACACTCAGCAGACGAAAGCCAAGATCCTACATAATGCTGGTGAAGCCACACAAAAAAACCCCTCCCCATGGCAGCTGCATGAGACTTTCTAGACTATGAAGAAGGACCAAGGCATTGAATAGCAACCAGAATAGCCACAGGCCATTGTGGCAGCTGCAAAGCCCCTGTGAAGTCCCCAACAATCCCCACAAGTGGAAATCTTGGATTGTAGGGAGCAAGAGTTGTACCAAAAATGGCTCTGCAGTGAGCATTTCTTATTGATGTTGACATATTGACGTCACTAAGGGTTTGCCAGTTTTCTTTTCATATAAAAATGCATTCCCAGACCTTTAATTGCCTTAGTAACATGAAGAGGTTTTCAAGAAGAATATTTACTTCCTGTTAGTTGGAGACAGTTTTCCATATTATTTTTCTCAGTTGTTAGTGACTATTGAGGCAAGAGAGAAACACGGAGCTGTGGTTACCTGGTTAGGAATGCCCCCTTACTGATGCTGCAAAAAGGTACCATTGTTTATACAACTAGGAGGTGTGCAAGCATGCTTCCTCGGTAGCGTCCCAGTCAAAATAATAAATACCTGTAATCGCATGCCACCGAATTGATTCCAACTTGTGGCAACCCATTCTAGGCTTCTCTAGGAATAAAGAACTTAGAAGTGGTTTACCATTCCTTTCTTCAGTTTGCCCAAGGCCACACAATCTGACTTTTCTGCAAATCACAGGGAAAAACTGAGCTCTCAAACCCCGCCAGGGTGGACCAGCTGACTGAGCTATCTCGCCATCTGCCCTGGCCACAATAGCAAAGTAGCTCAAATATTTCTGGCCCATTGTAGAATCCTTGTGAGGTTTGGTTTTATTTTTAATCTTTTTCACTGTGGTTATGATGTGGGGACAAGGGTACAGCAGGCTACACACATTTCACAGAAAATTGGTTACAACGCATGGTTTTTTGTTTTTGTTTTGAGGGGTTGGGTTCTGGGAGAGGTGTACATTTCGGCACATGATAACTGTGGGGAGAGCATGGTCTTTGCCAAGTCAACCTACACAGTCTCCCCCATCCAAATTTTCTTTCACAGTCTATAGGACCAATATCCCTGAATATAATGGCAATTTGTCCCCTCTACTAACTGTTCCTCTTCTTTTGTCTAGGCACATTCTTGTACTAGTAACTACTGAGACACCAGGTCAAAAAGGAAAGCACAAACATCTCTATCTATCAAACCACAAGCCTTCATTTAACTACATAAGCACACTCTATTCTAGAAAGAGTGGGGTTTAACAAATTGTTGTTCAGACTGTACTTGCACCGATGTAAGACTTGTTGAGACTGGATGCTGAAAACCTCGTAAGATCTGCGCAACAGCTATAAAGATTCATGGAAATATGTTCACAGAGATATCCTCAGGCACAAATTCAGCCTCATTTACAGGTATGGCAGGGACAGAACCTGCTGTTTCCCCACCGTTTTTACATTTAACATGCCTTAAGTTTCTGCAGAAGCTCATTGAGCCTCTGACCAGACAATTAAGTTACTGTGAATGCAGAGTTGCTGACAGGTTTCTTCCATGAATGCATGCAGTCCATGACATAATGGTGACAGGTCATCCTTCATGTTTGAAGCTGAGATCCTACATAATACCAGCTATGTAAAAGGCCCTACAAGTGTATTGGCAGAAAATCCTAAACTATGAAGAAGTATCAACACATTTAACAATGGCCAGAAAAGCAGCAGGCTGCTGTGGCAGCTGTTCTACCACTGGGAAGTCCCCAGCACTCCCCACATGCAGCCAGAGAGTCGTGATCTTGGCCACTTCATCTCCACCAGGTTCAACACTTACGGGGGAAAAAAAGAAGCAGCAAGTGCTCAAGGCTAAGCAGAAGCATGTTAATGGAGACACAGGTGACTAACTAGTTCAATACCAGCCCAGAAGATATGGAAACAGTGAGAGCAGGTTATGATCCTGGGCTTGTTAGGCCATAGAGGAGCTACATCCTTGCTTTCTTATTTCTTTCTTCTTTTTGTGAATCTTGATTCTTGGATGACATCATACTAGCTTAACCAACCAGTGGTAGGAGCTCCACAGCCATAATTGCACTAAAATATAAATGCAGAGCGGCTATGTATATATTAAAATCTACTAAAATCTATTGGAATAAATTCCTAAAATCCATTGGAATAAATTATTGATGCCCAAGTGCACCTTGAAATGAATTTGTTACAGGACCAGAATCATTTTTCTATCTTCTCTGGCTTGTGCTATATTTTTATGAAAAGACCTTTCAGTTTTATAGCATGTCATGTTTATCAGGGAGATTAAATTATACACAGTAAGTTAAATGGTATTTTTAATATTGAATCCACTTATCATTTAATATATTACAAGCTTCCAAACATACATTAATTTTTCAAGCATAAGTGTTCAAAGAAAAGAACATGAAAGTAGAGTTGAGCTTCATTTTCACTTCTTTAAAATGGCCTTGAAATATACATTTTCAGTGAGTGAGAATTATTTGGAAAACAGTAGCCAAATTTCGGGGAGATACCATACTATTTTCCCAACACACTTCCTACTGTCCTCAATAGCAATATCTCAAACAACCATCACATGGGTCGACAACCAATCCAGATGCAGATGCAAGCAAAATGACTATGCTGCAATGCAAACTTTCTCAAGGTGATAATCTTAATCATTATAGTCATAGGTTAAGGAAGAAGAGGGTTACAGTTCTAACACTGGAGGATGCTATCTTCAGAAAGTAGCTCTAGGAGGTATCTCAGATACTCTCCTAAATTCCCATACTGTGGTCAATCCTGTGAACAGAAGAAGCATCCATGGAATAATAATATACAAGGGAGAATTCATATTGCTCCCTTGAAATTCCATGGACACCATAATCTAGGATGGCTGTGCATCTCTGCATCTGTTTGAAAATGTAGACCCCTATGACGGTAGTGTTCATAGTGTGGTACAATTTGAACCCATGTTTTCAAGTTTGAATGTTCTGCAGGTTCTGGTATGGAAGAAAATATCCATTATTAAAGAATGGTCATCATCATACTCAGGATTTCCAAGTAGTCAAAACATTTATGTGCATTATTTTATAAGCCATACAATGCCATAGGTCAGAATTAATATTGCTATATTGCACATGGGAGATAAGTCTAAATAAGGGTGGCTTTTCTAAGATTACTTAGCAAGCTCATGCCAGATGCAGGATTCAAACCAAAGACTTCCTGATTTGTTGCTGACATTCTTAGTCTTTGATCCCGTACTCTCTCATATGGGGTATGTTTCAGTGATCTTGGTGAGGCTTCCTTTTCAGCCCATATTATAGAATTGAAATGTTAGTTTCTAAGTTAAACCAGAGTCATCATGGTTTCCAACACCCTGATCACGAGAACTGACTCCCGGTGCTTGTACTTTGCTTTTTCCATCTGCGTTGCAAATATTCAACATGAAACTTCATAAATAGCAATCAGATTTCTAGAGTTTCTCTTTGTCTGCTATTTAGGCTACTCGAACCATAAGCAAGCATGGATTCAAAAACCTTGTTTGGTAGAAATATAAACTGGTTTCCATGCATTAATTAGCTCTGCTTTGCTTGGATTGAACTAAATACTTTGTTAATAATTTATCTGGTGTGGAAAAAATTAGTCACCATTCTCCATGACTTTGATTTCCAGAAATGTGCTTGATACATGAAATTATTTGATCTAGCTGAACACATTTCTGCCTGTGGCTTGCTCATACATTATTCACTACAACAACTAAAGTATTTGCTTTGTAATTTGCTCTTTTTTGCACTGCACTCATTCCTCAACTAACTTACACAGCATAATTTCCATGTTGCATGTATCCTAACAGTATACAAAGCAGTTGTGCAGGTAGAAAGAGGGTTCACTCATACTGAGGGCAAAGATCACCCACAGGATGGTAGTGAAACATCCGGTCATCCTCCTGAAGGACCAGAAGCAAAGAGCTAGGAAGCATCCTCCTCAGGAGAATGACAGGATGAGTTTGATTCCTGGGGCACCATGTAGGATAGCCCAACCATAAGCCACACTTCTGCAGCTAGGGAAAAATGTTCAAGCAAATTATTGCAGAAAAAAACTGTTGTGAGTACTTAGCCATGTTTTGATTGTGTTTGGCTTACGTTTTATGCATTGCTTTGCTGCACTCAAGCATTTCTCAATCATTGCTTCAGCAAAACAGGTTCTATATACTGGTAGGTAAGCCAAATATACCACCATTGAAGAAACCAGGAGGTAACTTTGCTATGGATTAGGCCAAAAAAAACACCACCTATCATTTACTAGATGCCTTTAAAGGGGGATAGGACAGATTCCTGGAGGAAAGATCCATCACAGGTTACAAGCCATGATGGAGATGTGTAATCTCCAGACTTAAAAGGAAAGTACTTCAAAATGTTTTATTGTAAGCAGCCCTGAGTAGACATTGTCTAGAACGGCGCGATATAAACCTAATAAATAAATAAATAAAATGCCAGATGCAGGGGAGGGGTATCAGGAAACAGCTATCTAGTTGTCTTCTGTGCTCCCAGAGGCATCTGGTGGGGCCACTGTGAGATACAGGAAGCTGGATTAGATGTGCCCTTGGCCTGATCCAGCAGGGCCTTCTTATGTTCTTATGTAAGAGCAAATAGCAGCTAGATAGGCCGCAATTTTCCAGCAAAAAACAGCCACAGGCTCCCAATCAACTTTGCCTTTGTGTGCCTGAACCTTCAAACTCCATTAATTTAAATGCCATGAAAGCCAAATTGGAGTGGTGATTAAAATTGTGGGTGATCTGAGGTACTTTGATCTTTCTTGCTTTGTCTTTACTTTTTGCCTCTGACTTTCCAGCACGATTGGCCATTAGAACCAAAAACATCGAGATCTATGGGTATTTTACTTTCATACACCCAAATCTTGGAATGAATCCCACTGAAGTCAATGGAACTTGCTATCCAGTGAAGATGTAACGGATGCCACAAGTCGCATTCTTCAACTTTCACCTCAAATTTATATTATACTTAATTTGCTACTTCTTAACAATCTCCTTGAAATTATTTTTTGTACCACAAATTAATATAAATATTCATATAATTATTTAACGATTCATATAAGTTACGTTGGTCATAAATAAGAAATGATTTCATGGCACAGAACAACCAGTTTAACTATGATGAATTCCGCTGGTAGAAGAAGCATTAACCTGAATTCAAAGGTTGCTGGTTCCCAGACAACGCCATTTTCATTCCGTCTGAAAAGTCAAACAGGGAGAGAAATCATTAAGTGTAAGCGAGCATATCACGTACACAGGCTTTGACATTATGAAAGGACAAGACTACAGAAAAATAGCAATTAAATTATGGGGCAAGCAAATAAATGAAAATACTTTGTAACTGCAAGATGAACACTGTGATCACACATTTAATCAGGCAAAGACTGAAATGTGTCAGAGAGACATATTATATTTTTAAGCTTATGTATGCTGATGAAGCATATTAAGTAAATTAAGTCCATAGGCCAGTAGTATCTTTATTGTATGGCTTAATTCCTTTATTGTATGCTTATGTAAGTGTTGTTTTAGACATTCCCTTGCTTACTAGTGTCTATATAAATTGGTCCTCTGCACTGCAAAGAGAACAAAGCTATCCATTTTGAAGGAAATCAACCCTGAGTGCTCACTGGAAGGACAGATCCTGAAGCTCCAGTACTTTGGCCATCTCATGAGAAAAGAGGACTCTCTGGAAAAGACCCTGATGCTGGGAAAGTGCGAAGGCAAGAGGAGAAGGGGATGACAGAGGACAAGATGGATGGGCAGTGTCATCGAAGCTACCAACATGAATTTGACCCAACTCCGAGAGGCAGTGGAAGACAGGAGGGCCTGGTGTGCTCTGGTCCATGGGGTCACAAAGAGTCGGACAGGACTTAATGACTAAATAACAGTATAAATTGGTTTCTATTCATTCAGAGACAGTTTTATCACCTACCTTTGGATTACTGAGATTCTCTTTGCCTACAGATGCAATAACTCAGGTCCTGATTACATTGATAAAATAACTGAAATATGAACCATGTTTATTTGTAAATGCATCAATGTTAAAAAGTTGATCACACAACGCACAGTGGATATTGGTTCCCCCCCCCCATGTTACTCTGTTTGGAAACTCATCTATTTACCTCCTCCTGGCAGGGTTGTTTATTTTAGCTCAGAGCTGAATTGTGGTCTTATGCCTCAAATTGCTCAATGTGCCTTGCTCTCCTGCCATAAATTGCTCCCTGCCTGATTGCCCTCGGCCACCCGTTCTCCTTGCCTCCTTGTCCCCTCGCTTGTCCTCTCTGCCTGATCACGCCCACTTATTTGGGTAATCAGCAAAGGGAGGAGCAGGCAGTAGCAGCAACCAGAGCGATGTGGAGTGGGGGGAGGGAGGAAGGAGGGAGGGGTAGGTGCAGGGAAATGGAGAGGAAGGGGAGGACATGGTCAGTCCAGTACAGGGTTGGAGGAGTGAAGAGCTGTCTTCGGCGGGGGGGGGGGGAGGATCAGAGGCACAGATCCTCATGGATCCACATGCTTTTTTCATCCCCATAACAATGTCAGTCATAGGAACCATCTCTGCCCACAGATTGGACTGTGGTTTGGGAATGATCCCATTTTAAAACCCACACTTGGATCAGTGTTTCTGCACCACTGTAAAGCCAGGCACCCCTT
Source organism: Pogona vitticeps (assembly GCF_051106095.1). Lineage (NCBI taxonomy): Eukaryota > Metazoa > Chordata > Lepidosauria > Squamata > Agamidae > Pogona > Pogona vitticeps. The sequence continues at coordinate 113,673,908 of NC_135785.1, forward strand.
ATTTGACACCCCCCCAACTGGCTAATCTCTGTCTGGCCTTGAATCATTTCCCCAACAATTCCTGTCCTCCTCAAGCAGAAGTACTGTCCATACCAACAAAGCTACTCCATAGGAAATATTCAGATATACAGCACATTATTACAGATATACAATGCATTATTACAGACTATAGGTGTTAATAGTATAGTACTGACCACCCCATTTTATTGGTTCATCCACTAAAGTAATTGGAAATCGACTAATTTATTGGTTTACTACACACTGTAAATTAAAAGATGCCACCCAACAAAAGCCAAATATGCAAATTTTATGAAGTATGCAAATGCAATGTGTTTGATAAATACATATCAGATATGATTTATTGGACAGGAAAAACATTGTTCAGCATCAGCAAATGTGCTAACTGCTTATGTAAGACAGTTTCACTGGCATGCTAGGTTAGGCACTTTGTCCTAATTGTATAACAGGGTAACAGAGGAATAGTAAAACATGAGGAGGAGCAGGACTCTTATGAGATACTGGGAGGCAATAGGAAGGAGGGTTTGAAATAGAACCATAGGGACACAGGGTTACAGTGCTGTGAAGTGTGAAGAACCAAGATACCCTTTCAGGTTTCAGCAGCAGAAGCAAGAAGATTCTGGGGAAGAAAAGATTCAAAGCCAATTTGGAAGGCCTGATCTTGGCTGTCTTCAAGATTTAGCTGACAGCAGATATGGGTATGAAATGAACCATGAAGGGGGGGAAAAAAACACCCACGAATCAGGTCATTTCGTGGTTTGTTTTGGGGTGTTTCAGGGAAATGTGCCTGTCCAGAATGAAACAAACACTAAACTATTACTGGCATTGCCAATTCATCTCCTTCATGGCTCATGCAGTTTGGGACTTCTAGCAGCAGCAGAATGGTCTCCTCATGAGTTAGAGATGCCAAACTCAGCTGACTCTCCTCTCCACCCCCTCTAAGTTTGGTGAAGATTGGATTTGGGATGTCTGAATTACAGCCCTCCCAAAGCAGCCCCCCTCCCAGGAAAGTGCTCTTTAGCACCTGGCTAAAGAGCAGGAGGGAGGGGAGTCAGCTGAAGATTCACTGTGAGTCTGGTGTCTCTAACTCAAGTGGAAACCGTTCTGCTGCTCCTGGAAGTCTCAAATCATATGAACCACAAATGGTTCATTTTGTTAGAAAGTCCGTGAAAGGTCCGTGAAAGTTCATGGATCATGGTTCGTGAATAGTGATGAACCACAAACATCACAAATCTCAGTTTTCCCAGTTTGTGCCCCTCTCTAGTTGGCAGTACATTGTAATTTAGGATACCCAATGTGATGTAGTGGATAGACCATCAAACTCAGACTCTGGAAAACAGGGTACAAATCCCCACTTGGCCATGAAAACTGACTGGGGGAGTGCAACTGGTAAAGCCACTCACTGAATATTTCAGGCTCTGGTTACACAAGGGAAATGTTCTAATACTTTCCATACCTCTGTTGTACTGATTCTCGGTCATGTGGTGTATATACCAGGATGAACGGCCCAAGAATTTTTAGCAGTAACAATTTATTTCCTCCTGTTTGAATCATTATTGTCGGCTACACCATGGTACCAGTTTATTTCCTCTCTTGTTTCAAGGGGCAATTCAGCCCCTCTATAAGTACAGTAGATGGACCAATGTGATTCTGCAGGAGCAGCCAGGAGAACAGAGAACATGTTCCCAAACAGAAACCCTTTCCCAATATATAAATGTATCAATAAATATATTTTTATATAAATATATTTTATATATACAGTGGTGTCCCGCATGACGGCGATAATCCATTCCGTTAAAATCACTGTACAACGAAATCGTCGTCATGCAGCGAAAAACCCATTGAATGCATTGAAAACTGGTTAATGCGTTTCAATAGGTAAATACCTCCTCGTCCAGCAAAGATCGACCATAGAGAACCGCCAAACAGCTGTTTAAAATCTCTGTCTTCCAAAGCTTCTGTCCGGAAAACAGCCATTTTGCAAACGGAGGGAAGCCATTTTGCAAAGGGAAGCCATTTTGCGAAGCCAGAAAAATCATCGTTTTGCGAACAATCGGTTCGCGGAGCAAGGACCTAATCAACGTAAAGCGGATTTCCCCCACAGGAACCATCGTTTTGGTTGCGATCGCAAAAAAGTCATCATCAAGCGTTTACTGGGGCAAGCGTCTAGCAGGGCACCACTGTATATTGTTTTAAATATATATTTATTGATACATTGATATATTGGGAAAGGGTTTCTGTTTGGGAACATGTCCTCTGTTCTCCTGGCTGCTCCTGCACAATCACATTGGTCCATCTACTTCCCCCAACATCTCCTCTGCCTTTCAGCTTAATCTGGCATTCCCTTCTCCACCCCCCACAATCACCCCCCCCCCGACTGTCTCCTCACAATGACTGGTGCAAAGCAGCGTGTCGAAATTTCTGGTAAGGAATGCACCAATACAACAGAGGTACAAAATAACACAACGCCCCAGTGGAAAATTAACTGCAGTAACACTGCTGGCCAGGAAAATGTTTCGATTTTGACCGCATCATGTGACCACAAAAAAAAATGCAACAATCTAACTGGGGGATAACTAGAGAACATTTCCCTCATGTGATCAGGGCCTCACTTACCTTGAAAGCCCTGCTAGGGTTGCTGTATGTCAATTTCAACTTGACAGCACATAAAAACATTGTAACTTAAAAGCATTGTTGTGGCTACTTTTTAAAACCCTATAACAAGTACAATAATGCTTTCAGCAAGAGTGCTACACCTGCCTTCTTTGTACAGTGGTGCCTCACTTAAAACGTTAATTCGTTCCAGCAAAATCGCTGTAGAGCGAAAACGTCGTAAAGTGAAATAAAAAAGCCCATTGAAACGCATTGAAAACCGTTCAATGCGTTCCAATGGGCTGAATAACTCACCGTCCGGCGAAGATCCTCCATAGGGGCGGCCATTTTCGCTTCCTGTAAAGTGAGGAATCCATCCAAAAACACAGTGAGGAGCCATTCTGAGCAGCGGCGGCCATTTTGAAAACCCGACGATCAGCTATTTTGATCGTCGTAATGTGAAGAATTGGTTCCCGAAGCAGGGAACCGATCGTCGGGAAGCGAAAAAAGCCCATTAAAACATCATCGTTATACGGGGTAATCGTTAAGTGGGGCATGACTGTACTTCTTTGGTTTTTCAGTCAGGCATGTGAAATCTTTGGTCTTCCAGACATTTTGGGATATCTAAATATAAACAGTGCTGTTGTTGGGGCTTCTGGGAGTTGAAAGTCCAAACTATCTAGAATACCTCTGAGATGCACCCCAATGCATAGGCGCCCATCGAGTTATTGATCTCCACAGCCATTGTGAGTAGAAACAGTGGTTTGGCCTCATCAGACCTGAAACATTTCTTTTTGGAGGTGATAGTTCCACAGTTCATGCCAGCTAAAGGATTATAGGAGTTCTCATCCCCCAAAAAATGGCTTTTTAAGTTTTTATGGGGCTCCTTAAGGGTAATCACATGTAGTTGGAAGGACAGCCTATACACAGTTTCCTGTCTCATGGTGGCATCATGACAACAACACCTACCTCAAATTGAAAGCTCTCTTGCACTAAGATTTGTTAAAGTCTGTTCTTTCCCATATCTCTTCACTTTATTCTGCTTGTCGAAAATTACAGCCATGAAGGCTAGAAGGTTGTGTGGGTGTATGGGTGTTGTTTGTTTGTTTTTAAAAGGAAAACTGGATTTGTGTGACTAGAGTCATCTGGAGCACCACTAAGGAGTTCAAAAGAAACTGACAACACATGTACAATCTTTCCAGTCACATGGCACCCTACATCTAACCACACCAAAATGATTCCAGAGTCAAATTCGGTTTTCAAAAGGGAATGTTTCTTTCAATCTCCCATAATTCTTGGTGATTCGTCTGAATTTGGGATTCTGAGAGGCAAGTTAAAGGTTGGTATTAAGCACATGGCCACAATCCATTTATTCACTGATAATTAGTTGAAATGAACTGGAATTTTTTAAGGGACAAAAATTTGCATGCTGTAACAGTAATGTATTACAGAAGGGTGGCACTTTGTTACATCCATTTGTTAGTCAAGACAGCCAAGCTGCAATAGAAATAAGTACAGTAGAAGAAGGGGGGGATTAAATTCTGCATGATCAGCAAGGTTTCGAACAATCGCCAGCCAACTGAAGTGGGTGCCATATCTATAAGTCATTTTGTTTTATAGGCCATTAGGATCTCCTGAGAGAGGCTGCATGGAGACCGCTGCTTTTTGTTGAAATTAAAATGTCAGAGAAAAAGAAATAGAACAAAACAGGGAATCTGCAATTAATTACAAGGCCATAAAAATTCAATAATCAGGAGGCAGTCGTGCTGTAGGCACAGCGGTATCTGATTCAGGCTAACAGGAATGGAATACATTAATCTTTTCAAATTAGTTTTTTAATCTGACAGGGATATATAGTGACGTGTTCTTTTACTGTTCAAGCAGGGCTGCTGTCTAATATATAATGCTGAGTGTCTTGAATTAGGACATCTAGAGCCATTTGGTGACTACAACATTTTCTCGGCATTTATTCAACCCTATCTGTACACCTGTCCTACAGCAATCAGGCACAACATGCTGAAAGTTCACGTCCCTGATAGTGCCATGAGGAAGAGGGGAGAGAAAGGAAAAAAATCTAAATGCCAAGAACAAAGACAAAAACATCAGCTCTCTGAACAGGCACACATGAATTCTTAGACAAGACAGCCTGTTCTTTAAGAGAAGAAGATGGGGAGTAGGGGAGAGAGATTTTACATGTCTGTGGAATCATCCTGTTCTCGTACATCCTTCTTCGTAATATTTCTCTTGTTAACATTCGCACCAATATACATACGTTTAACACATCTTTTATCCAGAATTAATTCATATTCTGTAGTGCTGTCCATTCCATACAGTTAAATAGCATTCCTGTAAGTAGATTTGTAAATAAGGCTAGACAGGCAGAATTTACTTCCATCATAGTATTTATGGGATATAAGGTGTTGGCACTCTGGAATCAGGAACTCAGGTTCATTACTCTGTACTTCTAGGGTAGCTGGCCAAAGGAGAGAGCTGTTGGACGGCTCTCTAACCCGAGGGTGGCACCGCAGCTACCATCTCAAATGTCAGGTGGCACCAAGAGGCAAGATGGGACCGTCTGGCCCTATAAAATTCCTGGGCTCATCTCTTTGGAGTAAGCTATTGTTGGACTACCAATTCCTGTTTGCATCTAGACCAGTGGTTCTTAACCTTGGGTTACTCGGCTGGTTTTGAACTGCAACTCCCAGAAATCCCAGCCAGCACAGCTGGTGGTGAAGGCTTCTGGGAGTTGCAGTCCAAAAACACCTGAGTAACCCAAGGTTAAGAACCACTGATCTAGACAACCAACACCTGGCATTAGTGTTAGTGTTCTGTTCAGTTGTTGTATTTTGCTTTAGATTTCTGGGGACAGGGCACTTCTTCTCTGACGGTTGCTGACAGCAGATATAATCTCTCTCTGCTCCTGACCTCTGCCATGCAGCTGCAATGGTGGAATAAGGCTCCCCACATGGCTGAGGCTAGAATTCCTTTCTTTTATGCTTCCTTACTCTTCTGACTGTAGCTGAAAAATCAACCGTGAACAAACAAGCTGGTTGTAGTGTGATTTATTGCAAACAGGGGTGGATTGGAAGATGGATTTTTAGCTGTACTCTCTCACATTTCCCTGTGCTGTAGCTGGTTTATCTTGTACTTTATGCCCTGCTAACAAAAATCAACTAAATTCCAGAAAGAAAGAAAAGAAGAAGCATGTCCCTAAATTCAGCTGTGAAATGTCAGAGACTTCATTCAGCAGAATTTTTCTCCTCAGAGTGTGTGTGTGTGTGTGTGTGTGTGTGTGTGTGTGTGTGTGTGTGTGTGTGTGTGTGTGTGTGTGTGTGTGTGTGTGTGTGTGTGTGTGTGTGTGTGTGTGTGTGTGTGTGTGTGTGTGTGTGTGTGTGTGTTGCAAGCACAGAAAGGCCAGAGGTAACATATTTGCTTGTCCTGCAGAGACATGATAACAGTCCTGGGCACAGAGAGACAGAAAGTGTGCTTGGACCTTAATCTTCTCAATAGAGCTTTTTACGGCTTTGGTAGAAGCACTGGAGGGAGGATCTGGATGAGGGGATATCAGTAACTCAAAGGCAATGCTCAGTCAAAAGCTGAACAAGCCCTTGCCTTGCCTGTTATTCAGCATTTCTACTACAGCTGTCAACAGAATCCCCTCTGAGTGGAGGACATTTTGACTTCACTATTTTGGTTTTCAATTGTTGGATCAGTTTTTCTGACACTTCACACCAACCTTCCCTCCATAATATTATGTGATTTCAACACATCTGCTACAGCCTACCAGCCCTAAACTGTGACCTTCTAGGAGTTTAACCACCATCTTAAAACATTTAATAGCTGAACATGAACACATACAGCCACCTACTCACACATCACTGTATTTTTTTTTGCAATCTCAATTGAAACTGAAAATCAATAACTTTTATCAAGAGTCTCGTCATCAAAGAGTTTCTTTTGTTAAATTCTGTGCCCTAGAGAATCCTGCAACATGGAAGACAGGAAATAGCTGCCACTACCCCAGAATATTTCAAGATGAAAGCTCTGCCTTATTAAGGTTCGTGGTCATGGAAGCCTTGTCAGCATGTTTAGCTTAATGTATATCTGTAAGATTCTCAGTCATCCAAGTGAGGTTGAATGTACTTCCATGCTTCTCTGTAGACCTTCATGCTAACCACATTGACTGATTTCTTGATGAAGAGGAGTTCATGGTCAGCAAGATAACTGCAAGGTGCCCAAATCACTACTCCGCCACTGTGTTTGACAGTTGTTTGTGCTGATAGACTGTGTTTGGTTTTCAGTAAACATGGCACTGTGCATTATGGCCAAACATCTGCACTTTGGTCTTGTCTGTGCAAAGGACATTGTTCCAGAAGTCTTCTGGTTTGTCCAGATGCAACTTTGCCAACCTAAGTCATGCGACGATGTTCTTTTTAGAGAGAAGAGGCTTTCTCTTGCCAATTCCTCCAAATAAACTGTACTTGTTCAGTCTTTTTCTAATGGTATTGTCATGAACTTCAATGTTTCACATGCTAACTGAGGCCAGTAGAGTCTGAGATGTAAGTCTTGGGTTTTTTGCAATTTCTCTGAGCATTGCACAGTCTGACTTTGGGGTGAATTTGCTTGGACGTCTACACCTGGGAAGACTGGCAACTGTCTTGAATGTTTTCTACTTGTGAATCATCTGCAAAATGATCTACTTTAAATTGTTTGGAAGTGGCCTTATAACCCTTCCCAGATTTATGGGCAACAACTGCTTCTCTATGATCAATGCTGATGTGTTTCCTTCTTGGTGTGTTAACACACACCTGAATGCTCCAAACCAACACACTGCTAAAACGTCAACTTTTATAGAGGTGGTTACACTTGCTGATGATCAATTACTCAAGGGCATTTGGTTAGCAGCACCTGGCTGCCACTTAGCCTCTTAATTCCTATGGAAGCAGCAACGGTGTACTTAGTTTTTCACACATGGCTTTTCCATTTTGGCTTTATTTTTGTTAAATAAATTATGGCACAATGTAATGTGTTATGTTATGTGTCGTTGTTCATCTGAGGTTGTATTTACCTAATTTTCAGACCTGCTAAGGACCAGATGGATTTTAATATGTCCTGATCCATAAAACCTTAGAATTCAAAGAGGGTGTACTTTCATTTCCACATGACTGTACATTTTGTGTCATTATTCTGTTCCAGGAACCAAACGTGAACAATTTTTTTGCAAACAGGGTAATTATTAACATGCAGTTGTCTTTGAAGTTCTAAATGGGCTGTAATACAGCCATTGCTTTTAGTACACAGGTTCCGGGATTTTTCGTCCTATTGTCTCTTCTGGCCAAAAATGTTTTCCATCTTCTTCTTTTTTTAAGTTCCAAGAATATCTACAAAATATATTCAATCAAATTACATAATGGGAAAGGGGGTGAGGGATTCATTTATAACAGAAGACTGGTGAAGGCTGACAGATATCCAAATGTGACCGTCAGCATTAACCTGTGCATTTCTGAGAAACAGGGAAATCTGTTTCTGTTTTTAAGCATTCACAACATTCGTTTGGGAGTGTACAAATCATTGCATTTTGAGCATTGACTGTCATCTGGGATGGATGGATAGATAGATAGATAGATAGATAGATAGATAGATAGATAGATAGATAGATAGATAGATAGATAGATAGATAGATAGATAGATAGATAGATAGATAGATAGATAGATAGATAGATAGATAGATAGATAGATAGATAGATAGATAGATAGATAGGGGATTGACTGAAAACACAAATTCAGGAAGAACTGCTAACAGTGAACAGATAAATCTCTCTGTAGGGCTGTAATGATCTCTTCTCCCACTGAAATACGTCTCCTCCTTCAATTTACAGCAGAGGATGTGAAGGGTGGAATGTGGCTAATCAGTGAAGAGAATAATCAATTCTAGTAAATTATAGGGAACAGCTGTAAGAGATTTATACAGAGAGTGTTTCAGAGTAACACGCATATACCATCCTTCTGATATTGAGAATCTATGTGTCATCCATGTACAAATAAAGATAAATATATCCCCAGGTAGTTGACATTTTGTTGCAGTTGGGAGGGGGGAGGACTCTTCCAGTAATTTAAGCACGAGCTTCTCAGAAATGATTTATGAACCCATGTGATCTGATTGGTACACAGCTTGTGAAATCTTAACAGGCCCCCATTTTGAGAGTTCATGTGTCCTTCTGAAAAAGAATGCAAGAATGTGTTTTATGATTTTGCTTTTATATTTATTAAATTGTCTTTCTTCCATAACCACTCCAAAATCAGTTCACAATAAATTAATTCAACAATATAAACATTTAAAAAAAAAACTGAAGAAATACTGTATCAAGTGACAAGTATAAAGCTTTGGGTTTAGCATTATACAGACAGATACAGATGCCACCCACAGATACAGCAGCACAACAATGTAGCAAGTGAAAAAACCACAAGTCCTCACTTCAAGGATCAAACCAGTTCTGGGATTGGCTAAATGCTGCCTAGGGAAGGTCTGAAAGCTCCCTTTCCCAGGCCCAAGAGCAAGAGCCGGAGGGAGCCGCCCAGGAGTTTCCTTAGCCTGCCTGGGGCTCTGAGGAGGAAGAGGAGGGGCACGAGAGCCCTCGCCCGCCAGCCACAACCCCCTCCGGCTCCTTCTTCACTACCACCACCACCAGCAGCAGCAGGACAAAGAAGTGGAGAAGGGAGGGAGAGCTGGCAACCACCTAGCGGGGGAGGGTTGGGTGGAGGAGGGCATGACATAAAATTTAAAAAACCCTCACAGAATCGCCTTGCCAAGGGAGAAAAGCCCCCATCGGAAATTAAACAGCATGGGGTGGGGGGCCCCGCAGGCATGTGTGTGCACCCATGCGCGCACACACACATGGAGGTCCAGTAACCTTCCTCTGTGGGCCCCCCTCAAAAATAGGCGCACTCAGCAGCAGCAGCTACCCCCACCATGACAGAGGAGCACATTTTGCCAGGCGAGCCCAGGCAGCCTCCAGAGCTGAGGCGGCTGAAGCAGGATGAAGAGGAGGAGGAGGAGGAAGCACCGCTGGGTGCTGAGGCTGCCGCTGGCCAGGCTGGTGCTTGGGGGTGCCGAGAGAGAAAGAGAGCCAGAGAGCCACTTCCCTGGAAAAGGCGGTGGTGGCGGCAGCTGCTGTTGGCGGCTTGGAGGCGCTCTTCAAGGACAGGACAGGAGCGAGCTCCGCTCTCAGGCAGCGCATGGTGGCGGCTCAGGCTTCAGGGGAAAGGGCCAGCACCACACCTTGCTTACCAGCTCTCCCCCAAGACAACGCCTCTTGCGCCCTCCATCTTGAACTGCAGCCAGCCAGCAGACAGGTGGGCTGGCTGGCAGGCTGCAGTTCCGGATGGAGGGTGTAAGAGGTGCTGTCTTGGGAGAGAGCCAGCGAGCGAGGTGAGGTTTTTTTTATTCTTGACAGTAGAGGACGCGTGGGCGCTTCGGGGGGGCAGGCAAGGCGGGGGCCACAAACTATCATCCGGCGGGCCATAAATCGCCCCTGGGCTGCATGTTTGATACTCCCTGCCCTTATGCCATTGTGCATCTGAGCCATCTTTGAGCATGCATGGTTCAGAGCAGAAACGCCTCATGGACCAGACTAAGGGGCACATTACCCCAAAATTTCAGATGGTGCCACTCCCCCATCCATAAGCTGCTTTAAATTAAACCCATGCAATCTCTGATATAAGCATGAAACTTGTCAGAAAAGCATCAGAATGACACAGGCAACATATAGCTCAACATATGACACAAAGCATCAAGCAGTGAGTGGATATGGAAAGAGATATAGAAGGGAAGATTTCGTACTGCCAGCAAATTATTTTTACCTCTCTATATTTTTGCAGTAGTTGAACTATTTTGACATGACTTCCCTAAGCAACTAAATTTATAACATCCAGATTCTTTTCAGGAAACATGAGACAAGGCCTCACTTAATTCTAAATAAAAGGTCTTTTGGTGATGATGCTGCAAAGGAAGTAAGTTATAAATGTAGCTACATTTTGACAGTAAACTTATATTCGTTTCAGAGGATCAGAAGTTATGGGCTCGGTTACAATGTGAGCTGCAGAGCTATAAAAATCTAGAAGTGATTGCTCACACTGATATAGCTTTTGAGCTTTTGGAAATGTGTATATTTCAAAATTTCAGAGAGGGGAAAAGATTTCACTGAGTCACAGAGAAATGGCTTCAATTCAAATTCTTTACTGGGAGAATTTAATCATGATGATTTTTCAACATCCAAGGAAAAATATAAGAGTGGAGATACTCCTGTGTCTTCATACAGATGAGAACAAATAGCTTTGTCTGTTGTATATAAAGATCTATCACAGTTGTAAAACATAGTTGTAAAAGTCAAGGAAGTAGTTCATTAAGTCGTTATCTGTTCAAACAGCAGAAATATTGCAGGATTTGATAGCATGATTGAGGATCAAATGATAGTGAATCATTAGAAACTGAAATAACGTTAATATTCCAGAGACTTCAGACCTTTATGCTTGAGCAATTATCATTGCAAACAAAACCTGTGTTTGCCTTCAAGTGAGAAATCTCAAAGCAAAGCAATGTATAAACTACAGGAGGGCTTAGAAGCTTGTGCTTTGTTAATAAGACATCTCTCAGCACTTACAGAATTTCTTCTGATGATGTGACATCTGTAATGTAGAACTTAGCCCTGAGAATTCTGGGTAACAGTCTTGCAAAACTGCATAAATGTATCAAGGTGAAACAGCCACACAGCAGATGCCTCTGAAGGGTCTCATTCAGCCACGTGAATATGTGAAAAGGTAGATCACACTGCACTTTAAACTCAGCTTCTCTGCTAAAGTGTCAGTAGCTGAAGAGGTGGCTTCAAATATATCTCTAGGCACACATGTGTTTCTTCCTCTGCACCCAACCTGCATATTCCTGCAATTTTCCATGCACAATATTACAGATACGTTAATTGGTATGTGTTTTGAATTGCTTCTTTTCAAATATTGTCCAAATTCAATGTTTCATTGTAGAGAGCCATCTGAAAAGTTGCAGGCCATCATGTGATATAGGATGGGATTGTTACCCAATTTTAGGCAGGGACGGTCCCTGGCGGAAGAAAAAGAGAAAAGATCACATTTTCCATCCCAATTTGAAGCACTAATGCCCCCATACCAATTCAATCCAAATTGGACCTTCTCAAAACAGCCCTAATGAGCCTCCAGGCCCAATCCAGGAGAATTCAATTAAGAGTTGATCTGTGATGACTATGTGGTGATAAGGGACTTAAAGTTCTCCCAACTGAATGGCAAAGTACATGCATATCTCTAGCCAGAAGGAGCACACCCAAAATCACCACTGGCAAACCATAATAGTACACATACAAGTTATCACATAATTTTCTGTTTGGAATCTTATAGGTAGAGCCACGTTTCCCACCATATGGGTTGCAACTAAGTACAAAAAAAACCCAAAATGGAACAAAAACAGCCTGTTACGGGATTAATCAGTTTTCAATGCACTGTAGGTCAATGGAGACTTGACCTACAGACTTTTTGACCTGCAGCCACCGTTCCAATATGGATTAATTCCTTAAGTCAAGGGTCCACTGTATAAGGAATTACAAGCTTTAATCAGCTTCATTCAAAATACCTCCATTGCTCTTGAACAGCTAGCTAACGTAATGAACGAGATCACTGAAGAAATTCAAACAGAAATTTCATCCCTTAAAACATGGTAATTCAAAATAGATTAGCCCTTGACCTGCTCCTGATAGCTCAAGGAGAGACTTGCATTTTTATTGACCAAACTTGTTGCCCCTTTCACAATGAGACCAAGGGTTTGATCTTAGATCATGATCAAGTAGTACACATCATTTTATCATTAGAACAGGAGCGTAAAAGCCTCCTCACACCAACCCAAGAATTATCCTGGGTTTGGAGTTGGCTCATTTCATGGCTGCCCAACCTTAACCGGCTGCGACAATTCTTTAATGGATTTCTTTTATTAGTTTGTATATTGCTTTTTGTTTGCTGCTGTATTCAATTGTCTTCCTTACATTCTACAATGTATCCCAAGATCCCAAAGACCCTTGGCTGACTCTTCAGCCTACATGGTTCTCTCTGGCCTACCATCAACAACCTCCCAAGCCAGCCTTGATGATGCAGGACACGTACTTGTTAAATGAATAAGGTTGATATAAAGTTCATCAAGGTGTCCGTAAAAGCGACCACATCGATGAACGAAAAAAGGGAGCAATTGTTAGCCTTGTTGTTAGCCTTAAAGTTACAAATTGTCTGTATCTTGGGGGAGGGGTCCATGAATCGTGGGGCCTGCCTGTGTCTACGTGCCTGTTCTCATGTATGCCTTTAGGAATGTTTATTGTTTTAATTCTAGGGGGGGGGGAGAGACAGGAGGGTGGCCTCCCCTCTGGCACCACCCCAAATCCCGCCTTAAGTAGTTTAGCATAAGGAATCTATAAGAAAACTATAAGAAGTGGCTTTTGCCTTTGTAAGGGACTTTTAATCACCTTTAGATCATAGCCACTAGTGTGTATCTCTTTGCTTTAATAACATTATGTTGAACCACGCTGGTCTCCTTTTCTTGATCTTCCACCAGGGACTGTTCTCTCCTAAAACTGGGTAACAGAATGGAGCTCCTGTTTTCTACTCAGCTACCTCTTACCTCCTGCAGCTTCTTATACTGGTGCATCAGAACAGCCTTTCTGGATCAGACCAAAATTCAACCTCATCTAGGTTCTAACAGTGGCCATCCAGATGCCCTCCAGTGGCACATCAAGTAGGGCATAAATGCATCTGGCTTCCCTTATTGCCTGTTGCCTGTCCCCCAATAATTGTGATTCACATTTAATTTAGCTAGTATAGTTAATTTCTACCATTAAGCCTACCCTCCATTAATTTCTCCATCCCTAGAGCTGGGAACCTTTATTTTTTTTCTGACTGAAAGTCCCAGAATCCTCCAGGCAGCATGAAGGACACAGCTAATATAAGAACATAAGGAAGCAGAACAATGCAGGAAGCGTTTTATGATTTGATTCTACTGAATGTATTGACTGAATCTCAGGACTACACCAGAAACATAGTTACGCACAAGTTTAAAAAAGGATGCTTAACCTGACTGCTATCTGGAGGAAAGCAGACTGGGGGCCTGTGACTGGTTTTTTTGTTGGGGAGGGGGCTGGAAAATTGATGCCTATCTGGCTGCTATTTGTTCTTACATAAGAACATAAGGAAATAAAGAGAGCCCTGCTGGATCAGGCCAAGGGCCCATCTAGTCCAACTTCCTGTGTCTCACAGTGGCCCCACCAGATGCCTCTGGGAGCACAGGAGACAATGAGATGCCTGTCTCCTGATACCCCTCCCCTGCATCTGGCATTTGGAGGTACCTTCCTTTTAAGCCTGGAGATTATACATCCCCAGGATGGCTTGTAACCTGTGATGGACTTTTCCTTCAGAAATCTGTCCAATCCCCTTTTGAAGGCATCTAGGCCAGATGCCATCACCACATCCTGTGGCAAGGAGTTCCAACAGACTAACAACACACTGGATAAAGAAATATTTTCTTTTGTCTGTTCTCACTCTCTCAGCACTCAATTGGAGTGGATGTCCCCTGGTTCTGGTATTGCATGAGAGGGAGACTTTATCTATCCCTTGCATCATTTTATGTCTCAATCATGTCCTCCCTCAGATGCCTTTTCTCTAGAATAAAGAGCCCCAAATGCTAGCCTTTCCTCATAAGGGAGGTGCCCCAGCCCAGTCATAATTTTAGTCACTCTGTTCTGCACCTTTTCCAGTTCTACTATGTCTTTTTTTGAGCTGCGGCAACCAAAACTGTACGCAATACTCCAGGTGCAGCCTTACCAGCATAGATCCCTACATGCATCTCTAGAAGACATTTCTGGATAGAACTGCCCCTCCACTTACTGCAATTTTTTATCACTGACACCCTTCTCAACTTCTTCCCACCCCCCAGTTACATTTAATGAGGGGGGAAAGAGGGGAAATTGCTCTTTTTGCAACTTTAGCCACATTTTGTCTTGTGGTATTTTAGCTCTCAATGGACAAGAATATAAGGCAGCTTCATAAACTCATAACAATATAGTTAGTGGCAGGAGGGGAAAAACATAGGACACTTCAAATAAGTAGCAACGATTATAGTCTAAGAAAAGAGAGGTGCTCATGAAATTAAAATGAGACACATGTCAACTGATCGCTCAATTTTAGAGCTATAAGAGCAGCCCCATAATTAAGGTGACTGGCTTTTTCAGTACTCTGCCACTGTAGACTCTGAGCTTTATTCTTATGTTGTCCCCGTTCTTTTAAATAGGGCTCATACCCTAAATGAATAGAAAGGTAAAAGATAAATGAGAGCTTGGAAAGTTACTCTTTTTGAAAAAGAACTGTCAAAATCTTCAAGTTACTATGCTGTCTGGGTGATTCTGCAAATTGGGGTCCAAGAAAGTAACTCTTCCAGGCTCAGAAAAGAATTGTCCATTATCTGAGACTTTTCAGTCTGCTGCATTCAGGCACAAATAAGCTAAACAAGTAGACAGCTGCTATTCCTATTTATACACACACACCACAAACACATTCTCTGTTCATATATTTTTGTTTTTCATGAACGTTGTGCTACATAGTTCCCAAACACAGCACATTTTGTGATCAAGTGCAACAGCCTCCTTTGTGACTTATAATCTTAGAACTGCAGATCTGGAAGGGACCTTATGTGTCACTGAGTCAAGCCCCTGTCAAAAAGGCATAGTGGGAAATCAAACTCCCAACTTCTGGCTCCACAGCCAAGTACTATCCAGCAGTTCTAACTTGACCCAAATAATTTAGTATGGTACAGCTGGATTCTCAGTGTGGCATAGTGGATAGAGTGATGCACTAGGACTCTGAAGAACAGGGTTTGAATCCCACTCAGCTATGAACACCCAGTGGGGTAGGGGAACTGGTAAAACCACTCCTTAGATATCTCACTTATCTTGGAAAATCTTATTAGGATTGCTATAAGTAGGTTCCAACTTGGCAGCACAGAAAATACACACACACACACACACACACACACAGCTGGAAACCCACCTGGCATTCTTTTTCCCCCACTGTTCAACAACCTTATCTAAATATTCATAATTTCCTCAAATACATGGGTGGTCTGGGGTCTATCAGTTCGGCATTGAAATGTAGACCACCCAAAATAATATAGTGGTTTCTGTGTACTCAAAGGACTTATAGTTGGAAGCAAAACTCCTTTTAAGAGCCCCAAATGGCTTAATAAGTATCCACGCTAAGTGAATCTTACAACCTATGGGATGTTGAAGGTAACTGAGCCAAACATTTAATCAGGTACCTTTGCAAGGTATTTGAAAATAAGTTTGTTTATAGATAGGCCATTTGTAACATGGGGTAAAGAAACAGAAAGAAGAGGAAATTAGCCTTGGATTTAGAGCAAAGTGCATGTGCCATGTGAGGGATAAAGATGAGGTAAACCAGTTTTCCCTTGCAACAGAACAAACTGCTCTGATCTCTGGTTGGAGATGACTCTAGATGAAGCCCAGTGTATTTTTGTTTGTTTATGTTATTTATAAAATTTATTACCCGCTTTTTGTTAAGAAATTATCCCCAAGCACTCCACTTCCCATATGTTCCCAGTTAACAGTAATAAAGAATTCCTGGTGGTTGGGTCACAAATTTGTTTTCCTATAGAAAATTACAAACATTGTTGAGTTGTTCCCAAGAGCTTGGAATTTGTCTTTCATTAAACAGCACTCTGTAAAATAATATTGGACCTGACCTAAAAGCACAGAGCAAGATAATCAAAATAAACTTTGGTCAGTCTGCCAGGCATCAATATTTTTATTCATGAAGCTGACCTAACAGAATGCCAATCTCAATGAAGATCAACGTTAGGGCACAGCTTCCTTGAATCAGTCCCAACCACAGTATTTGTGTTGGACAGCTCCAACAAAGAGAACAGTCACTTAGATAGATAGGACTTGGGAATGACGCCCAAAAACAACATCCCGTTGGGTTGCGTGGAATGCAGGGGTATGAAGGCCAACCAGGCCAAAGGAGTGGGGCTGGAAGGAGTTAAAAGGAAGCAATCTTGTCATAGCCGCTCAGAACAAGGAAACATTCTGATCACAGAACACACCACAGAGCTAAGGCAACACTTAGGAAGGGTCTAACATCAGGGGTTTTGAGGCTTTCACTTCTGGGAACAATTTCCATGTTGTCTTCTCTCCCACAGAGTCCTTACATTTTGTGGTGGATTATGAACCATACTCCAGAGTCTAAAATGATCTTGTGCAAGTTACTACCCAGGTCTATAGGGCCTCACCTCCACAACATGTGGATGCAAAGTACAGTATACACATGAGCCTACCTAAACCTCCCTTTGATGTGCAAAGAAGATACACTGTTATTTAAGTTTTAACCTGTAAATCTCCTAAAGTAGTGTTTGTACTAATGGGGCCGTATATAAATCAAATAAATAAACAAATGTATATGCACCCGCTGAGAGAAGCCAGGGAAATTCTGGGAGAAAATTATAGCTCAAATAATGCAGTTTTCCAATGCTCTGTTATTATTCTTATTGAGAAACTGTGATGCACTTCTATAGAATCTTAAAATTTCAACAAACACAGTTTGAAAATGAATATTCTAGAATATAATACCTTTCTCAAACCCAGCTGTACACAAAGAATCTGGGAATAATTTAACAGGTACTTACTTGAGACAAGTATGATTCCTT
The DNA here is from genome assembly GCF_051106095.1 of Pogona vitticeps. Taxonomy (NCBI): domain Eukaryota; kingdom Metazoa; phylum Chordata; class Lepidosauria; order Squamata; family Agamidae; genus Pogona; species Pogona vitticeps. The sequence continues at coordinate 113,691,294 of NC_135785.1, forward strand.
GTTTCCCATTTCAGTCAGATTACAACCCTCAACATCTCTGCCCCTCCAGTACATGTGTGCATACAGACACAGACACAGACACAGACACACACACACACACACAGAGAGAGAGAGAGAGAGAGAGAGAGAGAGAGAGAGAGAGAGAGAGAGAGAGAGAGAGAGAGAGAGAGAGAGAGAGAGAGAGCATATTTGAGACAAATCATTGCTCAGGAAGTTTCTTTATACCCTAGGGCTGTAAATGGCAATTTTGCCAGGTTTGGAGAACACCTGCTCCCCTGGGTCCCACACACCCCCCATGGATTTTCAAAATATGCTTTTTTGCCACTACAAGGTACAAGGATGTTTTTTCAATTTTTTAAATTAAGTTTTCAACTCTTTTTTCCCTTGAGACATAAGTCACTGGAGCTGGTGTGGCCCTCCTGGGTCACTGGGTTTCTAAAATTTCCCCCATCCCGATGTAAATGATAGCTGGAACATGTATTACATTTGCCTTGAAGGGATCAACAAATAAAGTTCCTTATTGGTTCCTTATTCTTCCTCCCTCCTATTAGTTTTTCCATTATATCCATCAGATTTGGGTCATCATGTTCTGAGTCCCCACACTCTTTTCCATGGTTATTAGGAAGATGGAGTCAGAGTATAGAGACTCACACAAAATAGTAGTTGTGCCCCCATATGCAAACCAAATTTGAATGTATGTTTCCTGGAATAAAATGGCATAAGTTGCAGGGGAACATTGCCACTAATTAACAAATGTCGGTTACATTCCTGGTTGCACAACTGGAATCTGGCCTACAGAGTGTTTTACATATTTTGGCATGTTCATCGCATGGATATCACTGAGTTATGTGTAACATTTATTTCAACCTGACGTTCAGGAGTTAATTTTTTATTTTTTATTTTTTTTTTGGTAAAACTATGAAACATGTATGACAGTGAAAATTTTAATGAGAAATAAATTTTACTAAGGAGATAATCATATTAATCATTTGCTGCAAAAATAACAAAGAATCTTCTGGCACATTAAAAACTAATTGGACATGAGCTATTGTGAACCTTAGTGACAGTATATTTTTTTTAAAAAATAGTTTAAGGTGTTAAAAATGATTAAGGGATTGTAGGGAAAAGATGATTTTAAACTGCTTGGAAGTCAAAGTACAATTGAATAGTGCCTTGTGAAGAGACAGTTTACATTAGTTGTAACTGTTTTCTAAAGATGTCAATCACTTACCAAAACACCTAGTTTATTTTGGAACAGCATGGCAGTGGAATCTCAGTTTGTGTGAGTTTTTGCAAGAAAGAGTAAATAAGGATGCAATGAACATAGAACAAGAAAAAAATGAAATACCTCACTCCTATAGTCAGCTGCAAGTAAGGAAGGTCACTGGTTGGCAGGTAGACCCCAGCTGGTCATTAGGGTGCTGTCAAGTCTCACAGCTCTCTGCTATCAGTGAGGGATAAGAATTGTGTGGGTTATAATAAGGCACCCATAGGGTATAAATATGGGGAAATATCACACAGTGTTTTTAAGGCTTGAGACATCTTATCTAAAGAGGAAGAGAGAGAGAGGGGGAATGAGAATGGTGACAGGTGAATATCCTTAGAGCAGCAGAAAGATAACAATGTGGAACTAGAAAGCCAACAATGGATTTTACCTAGACCTATAGCTGAAATCTGGCTTAATTGGGTGAGAACATTCTGCATTGATTTTGTGTGTGTTAACAACATGCTTAGAGGCCTAGAATTGTGTGTGTGTGTGTGTGTGTGTGTGTGTGTGTGTGTGTGTGTGTGTGTGTGTGTGTGTATATACTGTATATATATATTATTTTTATAAGAATGCTGGTGTTCTTTCATGTGTTTTTAAGAAAGTTCTTAAAGTTTTTGGAGTTATACTGCTTTTTATTTTCAAATGAAATGTTATAAAAAGGCATTCTATTTCATACGCTTTTTCAATGTGTCTTTTAAATAAACTCCTTTCTCTGATTTAAAAATGACTAAAGTTCTTATCTGGACTTTCTGTAGTTAAAAGCTTGCACTTGAGATGTATGTTCTGATTGAAGGTGTTGCTGAAAACTTAAGTTCATTTATCAGATCTTTAAGCACATGTCTCTACAGTTTTTTTTCCTTCACAACTGTAGAAGCTATGTTGAAATACAGTGGTGCCTCGACTTATAACCATTTCGAGTTACAACCAGCTCCAGCCACAAAATTTTGCTTTGACTTGCAACCGGGGCTTTCAGTTACAAACAGAAAAAGGCAGAGAAAAAAGGTGGGAAATTCGAATTCCTAACCGTTGGTAGGCGAAGAGGCTGCTTCTTTGTAGCTCTTTCACCCCAACGGTTAGAGTGAGTGTGATTGGAGGAGGATTTGGACTGCCTGGTAAGGTAAGGTGCTGCTTTCTGCTTTTTAAAAACTGTTCTGGGTGGGTTTTGCAGCATGGTTTTGGGCTGGGGTGTTATGTTTCTGTGCTGTGATGGGTCTTGGGGGGTTTGTTGGTTGGTTGGTATTTTTTCCTCCATTTCCGATGGGTCTTGGGTTTTTTTCTTTTTGTTTTTTGGTTTGGTTTGTCTGCTTTTTCTTTTTGTTTTTTTTCCCCATTTCTGATGGGTCTTGGGGGGGTTGTTTGCTTTTTGGTTTTTTTCCCCCCATTTCCAATGGGTCCTGCATACTTTGCTTGCTTTCTGCTTTGCTTTTCCCCCATTTCCAATGTGTCTTGCACATTTGGCTTGCTTTTCTTCCTCCCCCCTCCTTCGGCCAGAACAGATTAATCGCGTTTCCGATCGATCTTGCAGTGCTGGTTTTTGTTATGTGTTTTTTGGTGATTTTTTTCTTCGGCCAGGACACATTAATTGCATTTCTGTTATTACAAGCATGGACCATGTGTGTATTTCCTAATAGAGTGTATTTTCACTTATTTTACAGATATTTCATGCAGGCTAAACAACCTTAAGAAAGCAAGTGTCAAAGCCCAGTTGCTTAGAAAGAATAAAGAAAGCAATGGGTCAAAGCAATTTATAAAAGAAATCAATGCATTTCTTTTAAAATACTATTGATGGAAATCAGAAAATTATACTAAAATCACCTACAGCTGGGAGATTCTTGGAAATGTGGTCCAGAAAAAAATGTTTGCAAACTCTGATAAGCCTCTTCCTCACTCCCTGCCATTATCATGAAGATGTCCTTATCGGAACGATCCAGTGCAGATGTAGTAAAAAATAGTTCTCATTGCAGTCAAACAGTTAATCATTTTGATACAGTACTTGTACACTACTATTCTGTTCTAACGATCTCTGGGGTAATGAGCATATTTTTTAAAAAAATTCAATAACAGAACAAAACAAGTACAAAGATGAATATCTGAGGGAGTGGCAACAATTCTGTAATGAGGAACCACTGGTGGCATACTGGAATGTACACATTTTCCTTGCCTATCTAATATGAAACAAGGATGGTCCAACATTCCTTTAGGGAACTCCACAGCTGGGGTGTTCCTCAGTGTCAGAAGGAACTACTAGGGGGCCACTTGACACGAAGGCAGGAACAAAAAGGTGGTACAACTAACATATTTTTGAATTATATTTGGACTGCACATTTTTATTTAAGCTAGTAGAATCATAACTACACAGAACTACTATAATCTGAGTAAACATCCTACATTGGGATATAATTTACTAGCATGCTTGTACTAAAAGCAAAAATGTTCTCTTCTTTACAGTAAAGCTTCACTGACAATAGGAGTAGTGTTTTATATTAAGATGTGTTATTTAAGGTAGATAATAAATAAATATTTAATTCTCATTTTAATAAGAATTGGTCGCTGCACAAAATGGAGTCACTCACTTGTGCTCCTCCTCCTTGTGCTTTGAACTTTTAAGACAAAATGCTGAAGAGTATCCAGGAAGGAAGAACTGAATGGATATAAAGCATGATACAAAATCTTCTGTGACCACAATTAAATTCCTTGTCAGATGTGTATAGAACTCAAATCTATAAGCCTGTCATAGTGAGTCTGTAAATCAAGAGCCCTATGAAGGCACTCAGATATTCCTCCACAGAATCTGACAACATCACTCATGACTTAGCTGGATGATGATATGGAAATTTGGCCACCAAGTCATCTCAAGGAGGCCAAGCGATCAGCTGTCCCCCCATCTCTCACTCACTGCCATTTTGCATGGCAGTAGTGGGTTTCACTTCATGTCTTCTCTAGGCATCCAGTGACTGCACTGAGTCGGGATGCCTCAGTCTGTTCTCCTGAAAAGGCATGGTCTGGCTATCATGGAAGTCCTTCCTTCCCTACCTCTATCACATTGCCAACAAGTCTCAAAATGAAAGACGGTTTGCCTTCAAATTGCACCCGTGGCTAATGTGGGAAAGATTCACATGCAGAAGCAGCAGAGCAGGCCATACTGCTAGTCCTGCCTCAATGGTGAGTTGGTCCACATTTCGAATTCACACTTTAGGGAGAGCCTTTGTATCAAGCAAAATACAGAGAGTAAGTCTGGGACTTTATAAAATCCAGGCCTTAATTACAGCCCCCACTTTCTCCCTTGTCCATGGGGAGAAGACCATGAATGAAAAGTTATTAAAATTTAAATTTCATAGAAGATTTGTTGTTATTTGTTGTTCAGTCGTTTAGTCGTGTCCGACTCTTAGTGACCCCATGGACCAGAGCACGCCAGTCTCTCCTGTCTTCCACTGCCTCCCGGAGTTGGGTCAAATTCATGTTGGTAGCATCGATGACACTGTCCAACCATCTCATCCTCTGTTGTCCCCTTCTCCTCTTGCCTTCACTCTTTCCCAATATCAGGGTCTTTTCCAGGGAGTCTTCTCTTCTCATAAGTTGGCCAAAGTATTGGAGCCTCAGCTTCAGGATCTGTCCTGCTTTTTCACTTTTCTTGATATTATGTCACATTGTGACACAGAACATTCCCATTTCAGGGATGAGGATTTCTCATGGATCATATGACAGAGTGAGTGTATGTGGTCATTACTGTTGGATGGTGAAAGCAAGCATAAATAGGATTATTTTATTAATACAGTTATTTACTTAATGTACTGTATATCCCACATTTCCCCTGAGAATAGAATTCAGAATATTTTGATGATATACACAATCTTTTGTTTTTCTTCCTTGTCCCTGCTTGGAAAGCAAGGATCATCTCGCTTGAGTAGGGCAGCCCATACGAAATCCAGACTGACTGAAATAATATTTTCTGTTTTGAGGATAGTAAGCATAAGTGAGGCCACCATATAAGTGTTTCAACGGGGCGAGGGAAGGTGTAAAACATACTATACTACAGTATGATCCTTAACTTTGGTATCAATAATGAATTTGTTATTTACAATCAGTTTAAGGTGTGGCTGCATTGGATTGCTGAATTAGAATGATTCAGTTTTGCAGTGATTTGTTTCATGGTATGTATTACATCTGAAATCACAAACAGTGCCTACACAGGGGATGCTGATTGTTTCAGGAGTTTCACATTCATGCTGTTGTGATGCAAGTTGCATTCCAGCCCACAGCACCTCTCCATTCCTTCCTTCTTTCCCGGTCCCACCTCTGCTGTTCCTTTAATGGCCTACAGCGCAGAGGAGTCCCCTACTCTAGCGTGGGAGGAGGTGCACCCGAGAGCTAAGGAAAATGTTGCTCCCACAGAGATGCCCATGCAGTACAATTAGACTTTGCTTGAGGGTTGGGGTGAAGCAGCTGACCACCCAAATGAGCTGTTTCAAAAAATCCCCCCAGATGGGGTAGAATTCTAATGTGTGCACCCTAGAAAGAGCCACAGGAGGGACTGGTGGATGTGTTGCCTGGATACCAAGATGCTTACCGGGGGGGGGGGGCAGGGATGGGAGAAGGGTTGCAAATGTCCCCTGATATAGTTCCGGAGGACCTAGAGGGAGGGCATGTGCCAATGCATTCCCCACTGAAACTTCACACTTCTGTATTTGTGAAAATCTTTTCTATAGAAATTTAAAAATAACATAGAACAGGTATTTAATAGTTTCAGAATACAGGACATCAAAGTTAGAACTGTAATTTTGCGAAATACATCATGATTCACAACTTGGAATGATTTCATTTGGGATCATCCTCTTCCCCTCACTCATTACTGCCTTCCCTTACTTTTAAGTAACAGATGCAGGAATTACTGATCTCTGGTGACATATAAATTAAAAATAATTTATGTTTACTCTGAGTTGTGAATCATGATATATTTTGCAAGATAACTCTTCAAACTTTTTGATTTTCTGTTGTATTATATGAAGTACTTGTTCCATGTTATTTTTCCATAGAAATCTCTGTGAAGAGAATGCTGGCACTACAGATAAACCCCCAATATTTACAGCATCTCCAAGGAATAAGCCTGATCAAATCCTCCTGTCCTGAAAAAGTTGTAGCACTCTAGAGGCAGAGGGAAAAAAAGGTGATTTGGCTTTCAAAAGGCTGGACCAATTCAAATAAGCTTTGTATGTGATGGAGGAAGTAAAAATAAAATAAAATAAAATTCACCTTTTATAAGCCGTGCAAATTTTGTAATAATTCACCATGTAGTTGCCCCCTCAGGAAGGTACCTAGCTGAGCTATCTGATCTCCATAGTTGTACAGATTTTTATCTGCTGTGTAATCCATTTATATTTTTTAAAAAATGTTTTACTTATATTCTACAGCATGAGGAATTGTTTTATATGCTGTGAGCTACCCTGTGTACTGTGTCTAGTGGAAAAGCAAGACTCAAATCCTGTAAACAGAAAAGTAAATAAAAAAATTAAAATGCACATGCTCCAGGCAATATTCCTCCTTTGAACATAAACTCAATTCCTGCATCCACTTTTAAGAGGCCAAAACAAATATTTAAAGGATATTGCAATATGATGATCCCGAGTGAGGTTTTTCAAGTCTTATGCTTGACTGAAATTTTTTTAAGAACACCCAGGTTAGCAACTTCAGTGTTCTGAGATATATTCCTCTTGCTGACATCCCATGTAGATACCTAATGTCAAAGGTTCCTCTATCATAAGTCAGTAGATCTCCCTGGTTCTTTTAAATCTACTGAGGTTCCTTGCGCTATATGTTTTTCTAAAACCTAGTTGTTCCACGACAGATCTGGGTTGTTGGGTTTCCTGTCTTCTAAGCAGTCTGCCAAGCGGGATACACAGCATTCAAACATGACTTCAAAGGCAGAGATCTGCTATCCAGCCTAGTTTCCAGGGACTGCTGAAATTGCATTTGGTTTGCCAGAGTACTTTTAGCCAATGGCTCTGCCTCTGGCAATAGCATCTTGATCATGAGTGTTCAAAACAACAATTTCCTCCTTAATTACAAGTGTACCTAAGACAAGTGAAGCAAGCAACTGTCATAAACGATTGTAAAAAAAAAAAAAAAAGCAGAAAATGGTAAAACAATTATAAGGGAGCATGTCTGATGGTCTTATAGACCCCCTTCCAACTCCATTATTTTATGACTGGGCCTATGTCTGTTTATCTGATTGCTTAATTCCTGAAAAATATTTTGAGCGCAATCCTTAGGAAGCTGCACTGAGTTGAAAGGAAGTACTAGTGCATGGCTCCTCATTTCAGCGGCATTGCACAAGCAAGCTTCCTGTTGCATTTTGTCCATGATAAATAGTGCCTTTAACCAATAGAAGGATTGTCAGAACACGGCCAAAGAGCCGGAAAAACCCACAACAACCAGAAGGATTGTAGTTCATCATCTGGATCATCGCCACTTAATTAAACCATTTTTAAGTAAATGTGCCTATAAGTCCAATCAACAAAATAGATGACATTTCCAGAAAACAAAAAAGTATAATGTAGTTTTAAAAGCTTTCATTAACTTACACATTATCCATCACCCTTAGAAAGAAACATCTGTAATGTTTTCTTTTTCATACTCGGTCCTCTAGGTAGCCTATAGTCCAAACACTGAAAAATGAAGGTGAATCTCTCCCCACTGCTCAAATATCAAGCTGTCCTCCATCAGCTACACTAATATTACAGAACTAAAACTGGCTAGCAAAATTCATAAACATGCCTCCCATTTAAAAACCAGTCCCCCCCCAATTGAGGACCTAAAACTTCAGGTGATTTTTACCACTCAAACCAATTCCCGTTTGCAGTCCTCACAATTGTTACTGTGGATCCAAAAATAATGCTCACAGTTCCTTCAGTATTAGTAAAAATTATCATTAAACCTGCATTCCTGTAAATGTTTACAGAGGAGGGTTTTTTTAATGCAATGGGATATAGGAGGGGGCTATGTTCATTGCAAGATTCTGGGAGTTGCAGTCCAAAAACACATTTTCAAGCTCTAAATTTACTTCTGAACAGAAGTGGTGAGGGCTCCAACACTGGAGGCATTCAAGAATCTGGTGTATTTCAGCTTGGATTTCTGCACTAAGCAGAGGGCTAGATTCAATGACCTTCTAGGCCCCATTCAGTTCCATTATTCTATGATTCTATGGTACGATACATAGAATTCCTGCTACTCATCCAAGGTAACTCAGTTGTCAGTAGAAGTACGAAATCTGTGGATTCCAACACTGACTTGGTTCTTCTCACATGGCCCCATAAGCCACATGTGCTTTTAATATTTGTACATTCCAAGCATCATAAGAAGGAACTACAAGGAGATCAGCAGCCTTGCTAAACACAAAATATAAAAATTGAGCCTTAGATCTGATAAAAGTTACAAGCAGCTATATAGACATAGTTGTGCACAAGTCCTCCTGCACAGCAAAAGCATATGTGACAACTGTGTTGATTTGTAGCCAAAGTTTCACCATAGCACAGATGGTGACATGAAGGGATGTCACAGTGGAGGCACATTTAAACCATTCTCAGAGCATTCTGGAGTGATGCAAAAGATCTTGAAATTTGAACCCTCTCAGACTCACAAAGGAGACTTTATAAAAGCTCTTTTGGTCCATATTGCACTGGTATTGTTGGCATTTCCTATTGACTGTCAAGTACCAGGAAATGCCAGACTAGAAAATATGTGGACACGATACTAGTCTTTTCTCGGCTTCCATGCATAACTAAGGCCAGAAGGGATTCAGCAAGCCACAAAATGGTGAAAGCCTGCAATCTTTCCAGTTCTAGGACATGAGGGTTCTCAGAGAGCTCACACTGGTTAACAGAGTTCTCAGATTTGCTGCACTTTTTCAGTCCAGGCAGGTTACAACTGAGGACAGGCAGCCTCCATGTGCACTTCATTCTCTTTCCACTCTCCAAAAAATCTGCATTTTAGCCTCAATGGCTTATAGCAGATCTTTGCTGAGAAGTCTGTTTTTGATGTCATGGGCAGTCACTTATCTCTTCTTCTTGTCATGGGTAGCTGTTTCTTCCAAAAATGGGAAACGATACTGAGCTCTCAAGCACGGAGTAGCTGTCCTATGACTCTCATTGTTGGTGTGTTTTCTAATCTGCTGTCTTTAGCAAAAGAATCAAATTCCAGTGTTTTCCATAAACTTCTTGCCATCATGAGAAGTCAGTGTAGTTCGTCAGTATAGCTTTAACAAGGCAGTACATGGGGCTATGCAAATCTTCATTGTATAATAATTTGCATTAAGCCTTCTTGCTAAATGCATATTGTTCCCATCAGCGAACAAACAGCTTACCCAAACGTCCAGATAATTTGGACAACATGTTATGGTTCCAGCATAATACGACAAAACAGGCAGTCACAGATGAGCGAGCAATATGCCAATAAAATGGAAAGAAATAAATTAGTATCATGGTAACACATGTGTATTCACAATTAATAAATTCCACTCCATCAGCCTATGATTTAATTATGCATTATGTATAGAGGTACCATGAATCATTCATGGCTACAGTTAACTAAGTGGTTATTTGCAAAGTATGTGATGCACATATTTACATTTAATTGTCAGTGTGGAAGGAAGTAAAAAATGTTGGCAATATTTTTAAAAAAGTTTTTTATTTAAGACAAAGATAGAAATTTCTGACACTGGAAAATAAGATTTGTAGACACATAAAACTAAAACAAGAGACATGCTTCAGTTCGTGGCAATTGTGCATGTAAAGTCCCCTTTGACTGCTGATCAAGATAACTTTTTATCTAGCCAGGAAGGTGACGTCTGTTGTCATTTTAATTGCACTAGGGCCTTGGGGTTGCTACTATCGCCTCCTGTAGTAGCTCGCTCTCTCAGAGGCGAGGGTAAGACTGCTCTTAGGAAAGTTCCCCCCCTTTCATCTTAGTTAGGCATCCTTCAGTCTCGAAAGACTATGGTAACGTGCTCTGTATGGAGGACTTGGAACAGCGCCTAGTGTGGCTGAGAAGGCCAATTCGAGAGTGACAGTCCCTTCCACACTGAAGACAAATCCAGTCTGTCCCCTGTCCGTCTCCCTGGTTTTGCTGCTTTTGTGACTTCCTCTTTGCCTCGGCCTGCTGGGCAAGGGTCTCTTCCAGGCTGAACGCTCAGATGTCAGGATTTCCCATCTGTTGAGGTCCATTCCTAAGGCCTTCAGATCTCGCTTGCAGATGTTCTTGTATCGCAGTTGTGGTCTCCCTCTGGGGCGCTTTCCCTGCACTAATTCTCCATAGAGGAGATCCTTTGGAATCCGACCATCAGCCATTCTCACGACGTGCCCGAGAAAAGCAAATTTAATTAATGACCCTAGGACAGGACTTTGTTGCAAACCAACTTTTCGGTGCCCTGGCAGAGGTTATTACGGCTCCCTACCATTGAAATTCCCTCCCATAGGTCTGGACTGGATGAATTTAAGAAAACTCTAGAGATGAAGCAGTGCTTTAGAGGGACAACTCGGTCCAAGTGTTCCGTAGTAAACTGATGACTGACTGCAGAACAATTGTACAGATACTGCACTTGAGATTTGTTGGCATGGTAACAATCTTGCACACACTAACCACTGGGTTTCAGTGGGAAGAGGTAGTTTTCACAAACTAAGGTGACTTTCTTCTGCCACTAACCTATTAGAAAAATCCTTTCCTCCTGGGCTTGAGGCAAGCCCCCACCTCCTCTTCCCACTTGTTTGCTTCTGGTTGTTTGTTTGCTGTCTTCTCTTCCTCTCTGATCCATGTACCAGAACAGATATGAAAATCTATCTGCTTCCCGACCTTCAGACCATAAGGTCACCCGGATTTCTTTGCCTTCCAGATGATTGAGAGATCTATCCTTCCTTTTTTAAATATCCGTTTACTCTTCTAAATATAACCAAAGTTTTACAATTGTAAGAAAATGTATGGTTTTTTTCCTCATGGCGCAGTGGTTAAACTGCAGTACTGCAGTCAAGACATTGCTCACAACCTGAGTTTGATCCCAGTGGGCTCCGATAGCCAGCTGACTCTGCCTTCCAAACTTCTGAGATCGGTTAACTGAGTTCCCAGCTTGTAAGGGGGGGGGGAGGGCAATGTGTAGACTGCATAATTAAATAGGAAACCACTCAAAGAGTGATTTAAGAGCCATGAGGCACTATATAAGCAGCACACTTTGTTTTTGCTTTTCTTTCTTTTCTAAACAAGCAACTTGTCAAGTGGTTCTCAAAGACTTTCACAGCCGGGATCCGATGGTGGTTGTGGGTTTTTCAGGCTTTTTGGCTCTGTTCTGGAGGTTTTTCCTCCTAACACTTCACCAGTTTCTGCAGCTAGCATCTTCAGAGGATGGGAGCTAGAACTCTGTCTGTGTTCTGGTGTAGTGTGTGGGATTGTTATTTGTAGCTGTGGGATCAGGTTTTTGTTCTTTTCAGGAGATTGGGTGTGATCATAGGAAACATCGATCCCCATCCTTCTTCTTCTTTAACCAACACTCACTTCCTGCTTCCTTTCCAGTTTTCTGATGATTGATATATCTTAGGAGAACCCAGAAAGTCTCTCAATTGCTCTGTAAAAAGGGACCAACTTCTTATGATATCAGCTCAGAGGTATAATAGGCAGGGCTGCGCTTTAATGCCATGTTAGCAGAGCAAACAGCCTCTGCTGCCTTCCATCTGTTTGTCTCTTTGCTCTTTCTCAGCCTCAGATTCTGGGCCATCATCCCACATCACCAATGTGACCATCAAATTTGGTATAGGTCATCTAGAAAGGCAGTCAAAACATATTGAGAGGTGTGGGCTGCTGGCACAAATGGGACTAATAGGGTGGATGTTGGAGGAAGTGTTAGCAGAGCTATGTGTAGGTGAAGGGTTAAGAACAAGTAGAGCCTGTTTCAAGAGGCAAATGATTTCAACAATGTGATGTAAAACAGAGGTTTGGGGTGGAGGTAATCCCTACAACACAAAAGCATTCTTTTGAGTCGATCCCTCCCCTGCTCACACAGCAGCCCATTGCTCAGTGACGGCAAAGTGAAATAATTTCAAGATCAGACTGTGTATCGGAGGCAAGTGTTCAAGAATTATGTTTTTGAATAGAATAATACCATTCTTCACAACATCATTAATCCATCATCATTTCTGAGCAGCGTTTGACCATCTATAGGGGCATCGATGTAAAGTTTTTCTCTTTCTGGACTAGCTGAGAAAATATTACTAGCTTTATCTCTGGAGAAAGCTCTTTAGTCCGGAGCCCAAAAGCATGTGATCTTTGGCTTAGCGGGATGCCTTGAAGCCCAAGGGCAAAATGTCTCAGCCAATTAAAGCCGACAAAACAGAAGGGAAAGGCTTGACAGTTTCCTGGCTGCGCCTAGCCCACAAATGTTATGCCGAAGTCTGCTCTAGAAAATCACTTCAGCAAAAAAAGCTACTTGATGTTCCTGAACTACTTTGGTTTCATGAAATATTCAAACACAGCCACGAGAAGAGAGCAGTTCCTATGTGGACGGTAGGTGGTAAAATGGTGTGACATTAATACCCTGTTTCCTTGAAAATAAGACCTAAGCTGAAAATAAGCCTTAGTATGATTTTTCATGATGATCATAAGCCCTACCCCCAAAATATGCTCGTTAAGTGAAACTCCGCCCTCCACCATTGTGCATCAACCAGAAGATGACATGACTGTATTTGAATAAATGTAGATTGTTGTACATGAAAAAAAATGTCCCCTGAAAATAAGCGCTAATACATGTTTGGAGCAAAAATTAATATAAGACCCTGCCTTATTTTTGGGAAAACACGGTACTACACTCTTGATTGCTTTCTCATCACTGGGTTTCCTCTCTGAGTTCTCAGTAGCTCCACTCCTCAGAGAAACCAGCATGAGAAAAGATTGTTAATAGTTTCCAAAGACAGCAAACTGCTTTGGTCAGTAAAAGATGTTCACTGGCCAGCTATGCCAGTGACAAGGAGGGAAAAACTGGGGAGTTAGTAAACAGTGAGCAACAGACCTGTAAACTACAAAAAAAGGAATGCAGATTTGTCAACACAATCTCAACTTCTCATGACAGACTTCAAACAGAACATTTCTTTTAGGAACACTTAAAGACTACTTGAGCATTCACTACTGTAATTAACTCACTGCTCAGGAAAAAAAATTAGGGAACATGTAAGATGCTTGCTTTGATCTTGACTGAGATAGAAAAAAAATTGGCAATGTCTGGAGAGAAGATTTTCTTTTCCACTTTACTACAGTATATTAGTCTCAGGCTAAAATATATCTCTATCAGACTGAAACAGTTAAAAGAGAGGATTCAAATGACAGGGCCCTGGTGAAATTCTGGAGGCCAAGATTCGAATCTTGTACCTTTATCTCCCCGTAGTGGTTAAGACAGATGGGTGAACACACAGACACACACACCATGGCATATTCATGGAACTTCAGGTTGTGCCAGTATTTGGGTGGGTGGGAATTGGTTAGAATATCAATGTATTGTTTCTTTATTAGTTTGTCTTTAAGGGGAAAGCTATACATGGCAAGTGGCTGAAATTCTCAGGGGATTGTTCACAGTTATGTATGTGACAGTGTTGGGAAATGTTTACACTGTAGGTTTAGTTCTGTGTGGATTCTTACAAGAAAACATTACTCTCTAGAGCAGCCATTCTCAACTTTTTTTTTCCATGAATGAACACAATATGAAAGAAATAGTGGAAGTATCAGTATTGTATAGATTACATAACAAATCTTACATGGCGGTGTATGTAGACTTGTTTGCAGTCTGGGCCCCCTTACAGTTCTGCCAGGACTCCCTAGAGGTCAAGGTGTTTAAGTTACATCCAGTGGCACATGACTACAGATTTGCCTAGCATGTCTCAAAATCCTCTTTAGGTGATACAGTGGGGATTCCAACTTCTCTCCTGCCTGGGTAACGCTGCAGTAGATGTGCTCTGGTTCATTCAGAATATACTGTAAAATTCTGCAGATTCCTTCAGATATCTAGATAATTGGGCTGCTTGTACTTTAACCTGCTGTTTCATTGAGTCAAGACAGTCAACAAGTTTAAGATTTATTCTGAGCTTTATTTAGCGGCAATGTTTCAAACTGGATGCTATTTTTTTCTAAGACTGGTCCTATGTCCTTCTTAACATTACTCACCTTCTACAATTGAGTAAATGAATTATTTTTCCTCTTTGACCTTGTCTTGCTCTACTCTTAACTGTGAGTCAGCTTTGTCATACGTTTTTCTCTCTTTGTGCTGTTCTCTGAAGATGCCGTCCACAGAGACTGGCAAAACATTAGGAAGAACAACCTTCAGAACACGGCCAAAGAGCCTGAAGAACCCACAACAACCATTTTCACTCTTTCTTTGATTTTATGTTCCGTTATGGTTGTGTAGTTTGGAAATACTGTCTAATGAGCAGTAAACCGTTAGGTGCATTGAGTACAGTGGTGCCTCACATTACGACGTTAATTCATTCTAGCGAAATCGCTGTAGAACGAAAAAGTCGTAATGCAAAAATAAAAAGCCTATTGAAACGCATTGAAACCCCTTCAATGCATTCCAATGGGCTGGAAACTCACTGTCCAGCGAAGATCCTCCATTGGGCAGCCATTTTCTGTGGCTGTCTTGCGAGGAATCCGTCCCAGAAAACAGCGGGGTGCCATTTTATTTACCCAGTGGCCATTTTGAAACCGCCTATCAGCTGTTGAAAAATCGTCGTATTGCGAAGAATCGGTTCCCAAAGCAGGGAACTGATCATCGTAAAGTGAAAAAACCCTATTCAGACCATCATTTTGCGATCACAAAAGCAATCACAAAAACATTGTCATAATGCGGTTTCGTCGTAATGCGGGGCAATCGTAAAGCAGGGCACGACAGTAAATAAATTTTTCAGTTTTTTAAATATAAATGCCATAATTCTCTGTTCTAGGAGTTCTATCTTGCAGATACCTTACTGTGGCTTACCTGTACAGAAAGACCTCAACTGGAAGGTTTCTAGGCCTAGCTCTGCCCACCCTTCCTGTTTCTGCCTCAATGCTAGCTGGGAGCTTTCTTTCTGAACAGGAAACTAGGCAAAGCTAGGCCTCAAAGCCTTCCAACTGAGCCCTTTTTCTACAAGAGAGTCATGTGGAGCTATCAGTTAGGTGTTTCCATGAGGTTACATTCCTAGAATGGAGAATTATAAGATCTGTAATCCAAAAAAATTAGAAAAGCCCATCCCTAGTAAATATTGTTCCTTTCATAGACAACGCTGCTTGCAATCCAATTTAGGTTTAAAATTGTTTTAGAAACATACTTACTCATAGTATATATTTTAGGGAAGAGAGATACGTTTGTTGGTAAGGCTCCATCAGGTTTTGCAAGGCTGCTGTAGAAGACTTCTCTTACTTTCTGCAAAAATGCGTTGTTCTCTCTTGCTTCTCACAGATTGCCAAATAGGGATTTTTGCCATCATAACCTAAGGTTGTTTTTTAAATTGGTTAAAGGACTGCCATGTTCCTATGGGAAACGCTCTTTGTCAAACATTTTCTAACCTCCTTTTTATGCCTTCTTTGTTTAGTTGTGTGACATAATTGTTTTCGATATGATAGATACACTTACTGTATGCCCTGCAGTATTCTGTTCTGACAAGGGGTGTCCTTGGTGTGCATCTGTATGAGCTACATGCAGCTTTTGATTCCATCCTGGTTTTTCTAGGTCTTGACATTTATTAACATTATAGAACAGGCAAACAATCTCATCCTTATCTTGCTTCAACCAATTTATGTGCCCAACCATTTTCTCGTATACTCCTCATCCATTTTCCAGAGTGCCCTCCTTTGCAGCTTCTGAGGGCAAACTTGTTTGTTTGTTTGTTTGTTTGTTTGTTTGTTTGTTTGTTTGTTTGTTTGTTTGTTTGTTTGTTTGTTTGTTTGTTTGTTTGTTTGTTTGTTTGTTTGTACTACCCATCTGGCCGAGACCACTCTGGGCGGTTTACAACATATCAGTATAACCAAATACAATTTAACATAACAGAAAATAGAAATAATAAAATATGAATAAGCAGTAACTCAAAGCAAAAATAGATCAAAATAAAACATTCAAAACATTTAGAACATTTAAAACATTTAAGATGGTGGACTTGGTCAGATAGGCTAATTAGATAGCTGAGTTTGGAGGTATGATGTTTTCAAACACCTGCCTAAAGAGCCAGGTTTTTAGCAACTTTTTAAAAATCGCCAGCGAACGGACCAAATGAATTGCAGGGGGGAGTTCATTCCACAGCCGAGGAGCAACCACAGAGAAGGCCCAGTTTCTCGTCTTCCTCCAGGCCTGTCTTGGGGTTAGCATCCTCAGCTGGCCCGCTTGGGATGTTCTTGATGGGCAGGTCCTGTTGGAAGTAAGCGTTCTGTGAGGTACTTGAGTTCCCAAACCATTTGGGGCTTTATAGGTTAAAATCATCACCTTGAAGCTGGCACAGAAATGGACAGGTAACCAGTATAGACAGCCAGAATTGGTGTGATATTTATTCACTCAATAGTGTGTGAAATCGGACCCAACCAACAAAATCACAAAACAAACAAACATGCTGATCAGGAGTTCCTCCCTGCACCCCAACGTCCTTCAACAAATCTGCAAGACAGAAGCTCTCCCACCAAGACTATATGGACTCCCCAAAATTCACAAGGACTCAATCCCACTCAGGCCCATTGTAAGTGCCATCAGCTCCCCAACATATGAATTAGCCAAATACCTAGTGACCCTCCCACATTGGACAAACCTCATCCTACATCAAAGACTCAGGACATTTCATAAGCAAGATCAACACCCTAAAACTCAACCCTAGGGACAGACTGATCAGCTTTGACATAATATCCTTGTTCACTAAAGTACCGATAAAGGACACCCTGACACTCATCCAGCAGATCTTTCCAGAAGACATCAAGGCCCTTTTCCAACATTGCCTAACAACCAGCTATTTCCAGTGGAATAATGAATTCTATGAACAGACAAATGGAGTGGCCATGGGGAGCCCCCTAAGCCCAGTTATAGCAAACTTCTACATGGAGCATTTCGAAAAACTTGCCCTGGCTTTGGCACTCCTCGCACCCACAGTCTGGTTCCGATATGTGGATGACACCTTTGCAATTTGGAGCCACGGTGAAGAAAAATTGGAAGAATTTCTCAACCATCACAACAGCATCCACCCAAATATACAATTCACCATGGAAAAAGAAATAGGGGGCCAACTCCTGTTGTTAGATGTCATGGTCGTACGCAAAACTGACCTCCTATTAGGACACAAGGTCTACAGAAAACCCACCCACACAGACCGGTACCTACACAAAAACTCCAACCACCACCCACAGCAAAAAAGAGGCCTAATCAAAACACTGGTAGACCGTGCAAATCGGAACTGTGAAGCTCAGTTTCTCAGCACTGAACTCAACCATCTGAATTGGGCCCTACAGGCAAGTGGCTACTCCAAAAATGAAATCACAAGAGCCATCAAACCAAGAAAACAACACCAAACTGAAGAAGAAAAACAACCACCCACAAATAAAGTATTTCTGCCATACATCAAAGGGGTCACAGACAGCATGGGGAAACTTTTGAAAAAAACACAATCTACAAACAGTATTCAAGCCCACCACAAAAATACAACAAATGTTAACAGTCAGCAAAGGACAGAAGGAACCCCCTCACCACTGCAGGAGTATACCGGATACCTTGCAGTTGTGGCCAGGTATATATTGGAACCACAAAACAAAGCATCCACACCAGAATCAAGGAACATGAGAGACACTGCAGACTAAAACAACCAGAAAAATCAGCAGTAGCTGAACATGCCCTAAAACAAGCTGGACATGAAATTCTATTTCAGAATACTGAAATACTGGACAACACCAGCAATCATTACGTCAGACTGCACAGGGAAGCCATTGAAATCCACAAGCACCAGCAGAAATTCAACAAAAAAGAGGGAAGTTTGAAACTCAACAAAACTTGGCTCCCAGCTCTGAAAAATACAGCGTGCAAAAGGTCAATGAACTCTACCCAGCCACAAGGACCGGGGATCACTAATGACCAGCTAATGACACCCATCAATCACTAATGACCAGCTAATGACACCCATCAATCACAGTGACAGATAATCTCTCCTCCTTATCACAACAATACACCCACAACAAGATGCAATAATCACCCATCTCCTGAACAGGAGAAAAGCCTATCTCACAGCCATAAATACTCCACTCCCAAGCAAACTACACCAGAGCACAAGTGCTGTCTTCTGAAGATGCCGGCCACAGAGACTGGCGAAACGTTAGGAAGAACAACCTTCAGAACATGGCCAAAGAGCCCAAAAAACCCACAACAACCATTATGAACATGACTCCTTCACAAGATTCAGTGAAAACCAGAAACTGTAAAGGAATATGTATTTCCCAGAGACTGCCTGATCCTATTCCTCAAGTGAGCCTACTGGAGATTCAAATGGGTGATGCTCTAGCAACAAACACTGGCTTGAAAGGAGAGAATGACTTTGACAACTAAATACTGAGGTATTAAGACAGATCTGCAACATACTGTAAAAGTAAAGCAGGAAAGGCTCACTAACAAAGGGGATGACAGATAATATGAAAATGATTTGACTGACAACTTATTTTGATGTGGAGTGAAATCTAAACTAGAAACACTCTTGAGAGCCATATGCATTTTCAGAGATAGGAGCTTCGTATTCCTATCCTAGGGATATACAAAACACGACACCACATGTGCTAGAGGTCCATTCCCTCCACCCAGAACCAGCCCGGTTCACTCATCAGGTTCCGTGCAGTGCACACGTCCGTCGGCCACAACATCGCGCCAATCATGGAAGTAGCTCGACCAGCTTTGCCCCACCTTCCTACACAGCCAACCGTTGAACAGCTAAGCGGGAAGACTCATCATCCTGCCTCTTCACTGGAGTGGTCAGCTGGGCAGAGAGGAAGGACAGAGCCAGTTGGGCTACTTCTGCGATTGGCACAATGTCGCTGCCGACACACGCATGCACGGTGCAGAACCCGGTGAGTGGACTGGGCTCCTTTTGAGGTGAGAGAATAGACCTCTGTGGCACCTGTGGTGCTGCACTCTGTACAGTGGTGCCTCGCTTAACGAGCGCCTCGCTGAGCGATTAAATCGCTTAACGAGGCGCTCTGGGCCATCGCTGGAGCATTCGCTCAGCGATGGCCCCTATGGGGATTTTTTGCTTTGCGATATTCGCTAAGCGATTCGCTTAGCGAATATCGCATAACGAAGCGGGGGAGAACAGCTGATCGGCGGTTCCAAAATGGCCGCCGGAAGGTCCGCGCCGCATTTTCACGCCCTGCCCTCGCTTACCGAGGGCGCGAAAATGGCGGCGCTATGGCAGAACCTCACTTAATGTTGAGTTTTCAAGCCATAGGAACGCATTGAACAAAGTTCAATGCGTTTCTATGGCTTTTTTTATTATGTTTAGCGATGTTTCGCTATAGCGAAGGTTAATCTGGAACGGATTAACCTCGCTATGCGAGGCACCACTGTATTTGTATATCCAGGGATACGAACACAGATCACCCAACTCTATATTTAATCATACCAGCAGGTTATCCAATGATCACATGTTATTTAACTTTTTTTGAAATAGAATATAATGAAAGGAATTTGTGTCTTGATCCATGGCACTGAGACCCACAAGACAGCAAGGCCAGCTACAATATATGTAGTTTCCTCTTGGCAAATGGTCACCATGATCCTGTCATTCAGTTGTATCCCATGGCTTCCTGTCATTGCCATGCACTATGAAGTCCTTTCCAATTTATGGTGACAATATGAATTAATGATGGGCAAAAGACTTTACTATTTGCAGCCCTCTTCCATTCTTATAAATTAAATGTTGTGGGTTCATTTACAGAGTCTATCTCTTCCTCTTTTCCTGATGCTCTCAGTTTTTTCCCTACTATTATTGTCTTTTCTAGTGAGCTTTTTCTTCTCATGATATGTCCAAAGTACAAAAAAAAAACTCTGTTCAGTCATTTCAATGTCTACTAAGAGTTTCACTTCATTTAATATCTGTAAAGCCATCATCCAACATTTTGAAAAACCCGATGATCAGCTGTTTTGATCGTCGTAATGTGAAGAATCGGTTCCCGAAGCAGGGAACTGATCTTCGCAAAGCGAAATTCTCCCATTTAAAACATTGTTTTGAGATCGCAATTGCGATCGCAAAAACATCGTGGTGAAGCGGATTCATCGTAATGCGGGGTAATCGTTAAGCAGGGCACGACTGTACTGCAGTTTTTTTCCTTCAAATTGAAATGTACAGTATATATTGAAGATTTCCACTCTGTGAACCATTATTTCGTTTTTCGTTTTTTCATATAGATTGGTATATTCTTGTTCGACCTTTAATAGAGTCAGTCTCTGTAGCTTGAAATAGGTCTATTGGCATCTCATTTAAGATTTATTTATTCCAAGTGCTTGGAAAGTAGCTTTCCCCTTTCTTTCCAAAACTCTAAGTCTTTCATCAAAAGATTCTTCTTTGAAAGACCTATCAATCTTGCATCTTTTCTGTATAGTTCTTCAGGATGTTGTTTCCACATTTACTTATTTTATTCTGATCAGAAAATATATTTCCTTGTTGATGTTTCAGCATCCCTAATGTTGTTTTAAATTTTCTTCAGTCTCTTGGATTTTATGGAAGAGATCTTTTGCTTTCCCTTTTTCTTATTCTCTTCTGTTTCTTTGCAATGATTACTAAAATAGTCACCTTTTGTTTCTATGTGGAAATCTCTGAACAGATGCATTTAGGATAATGACTATTTCTGTCACCTTTTACATCTGCTTCTAATCTATCATTAACAATTTTAAACTTTAATTTAGTCCTCCACGGAAGCTTTCTTTTTTTAAATTTCACTACATGTATAGTCTTTTTTCATTCTTCCCTGATAGCATTTGTGACGTTTACCCTTGTGGCCCCGGCTTGTCTCCCCAAACACAGAGCTCACAAAGGCAAACCAAAACCTCTTGACATGCTGCCACCAGTTGATCTCCTTTTCAATTTATGTTACTTAGGAAAGATGAAGCTCCATTCAGTACTGACTTATTAATAAAACAGGTTTATTGATTACAGATGGTTTCTAGGATAATTCATAAGCAAATTCTTTCAGTTTCACCAAGCATCAATATAAATTTTCTATATTAAATATCACAGGTTACTAATCATTCCTCAGGCTAATCACTCCTCAGCCCCCAAACTATCCTTCTCTCTGATTCCTAACACATACTCCTCTGACTCTCCCCTCCTCTCAGGCTCCGCCTTTTTAACATCTCTCTCGGCTCCGCCTCTCAACCACATTAGCATAGAGCATGAATAATACATGACTTATTACCTAACAAAGGCTGAATGCTACAGCATCATTCCACAATTATTCCGGTTTCTGATCAGCTAAGTTTAATAACACAAAGCAGTTCTTTATATGGATTTAAATTCACAAGGAATGTTGTTTACATTATATTTTGTCCCTATTGTTGTTTCATTGTTCTTCTTCGCCTTTATCTCAACTTGGATATTAACTGTTCATAATCTGTGCACTTCTAGTCTTGTTTTTGCAGAGAGAATAGTGCTTATCGATCTTCTGCTTCCAATGGTATAGTCTATTTGATTTCTGTATTGTCCATCCAATGAGGTCCATGTTGACAGAAATCTGTTAGGTTGATTGACACATATATTTGAACTAAACACATTGTTGACTTCACAGCACAGCCATTAATTAAATTTGCTCATGGAAACCACAAAATTTGTATTGATATTTAATTATTTGGCTAATGATTTGTTTAGTTCTTTATCTATTCAAATTTTATCCTAGGTTTGCAGTACAAGTAGTAATCAGGATGTCTAAGAAAAAGATAACTCAAGAAAAATAATAATATTATTATTATACCAAAAGCATTACAGTCGTGCCCCGCTTTACGATTACCCTGCATTACGATGAATCCGCTTCACAATGATGTTTTTGTGATCGCAAAACGATGGTCTAAATAGGGTTTTTTCACTTTGCGATGATCCGTTCCCTGCTTCGGGAACCGATTCTTCGCAAAACAATGTTTTCTTAACAGCTGATTGGCGGTTTCAAAATGGCCGTTGGGTAATTAAAATGGCTCCCCGCTGTGTTTAGGGACGGATTCCTCGCTATACAAGCAGCGAAAATGGCCGCCGTATGGAGGATCTTCGCTGGACAGTGAGTTTTGAGCCCATTGGAACGCACTGAACGGTTTTCAGTGCATTTCAATGAGCTTTTTATTTCCACTTTACGACATTTTCGCTTAACAGTGATTTTCCTGGAACAGATTATCGCCATTAAGCGAGGCACCACTGTACAGTATTAAACTGCAGAAGCAACTGAATAAAAACCCATCAATAAAATATATATAGATTATTAACTAATTAAAATCTATTTTGGCAAAAAAAAAAAAAGTGAGACTGAAAGCTAAAATTCTTTATCTTTGAATGCACGCTTATGGGCAACAGAAGGGAGAAAATTCCATGATCCCAAGTCAAGTTACCCTGAGAAACAGCATGTCATAATTAGAGCCTTTGCAATTTTCCTATCAAGTACTGTAGATATTCTTGACAAATCTGACAAGTGAATTGTCTTCTCCTTTCCTTTCCTTCCATATACATTCCCCATTACATTTTGCCATGGAAACCTACCCCAAAAGTAGCTGTTCTGGGGGTCAAGAATGGTCATTTATTAATATGGTTAAACATTAAAGACCATCACTGGACTGTCATTTGCAGTTTGAATTTACAGACAACTACAGTGGAATCTTTTACACCTAGCAATAAGCTTTGTCTGTCACCCAAAATAAATCTCTTCATCCAATTAGCAATAAATTAACTGAACTGAACTTCATTAGTGAGCAGCAATCTGACCCACCTACCCTAAAAAGCTGGGCAGAAAATATATCCTAGGCCAGCCACGCTGCTTTGATTGCAATAGCCACAGAACAACGGGTCCCTTCAGAGCCTTTCTTCTGTTTCAGAGAAGAAAGAGGAAAGGCGGCAGCAGCAACAACAGAGAATGAAGAAGAAGAAACCAGTGTATATGGTGCTTAACAGAGAAGCACAAATCATTTTTGTAAACGAAAAACACACCTAAGAAGAAAGCACGATGACAATCACACATCTTCAAACACTGAAGAAATTCCCTTTTCTAATGACGTGCAATCTGTAATGCATAATTTCACTAGTTACTTTTATTTTCAGAATAAAAGAACAATAGGCCCCAGAGTTGGAAAAAAAAAACCTTCTGGCTGACATGGAGGCACTACAGCAGTGGTGAGAGAACAGGGGTAAATTATCCCAAATGGGGTAAAAATGAAAATCCTGGGGGTAATGAGGACGGTCGCGGCAGCATGGCTGTCCTCATTACCCCCATGCATTTTATTTCTGACGATGCTGTGTGTAGGCGGGCATTCCATCGTGAGGAGAGTGAGCCACAGCAAGTAATTGCACAGGGCACCCGCCTGGCCTCCTCACCTCCAAAGTGGGGGGGAGGCCAGTGGACCGGGCCAGCTTGACTCTTTGCCCGGCGAAGCCCTGGCCAGGGCTCTCCTTCCTGCCCATGCCCGCCCGCCCAGTGCGCTGGCGAGGAGGCCCCCTTCCCACCCTGCCTCACCTGAGCTCATGGCCGGTGGACCTGTCGGCCTTATGGTGCCCGCCTCCCCTCGCCAAAGATGCGCTTTGCCAGTGGCGTGGCAGCTCCAGACTGGCTGCTCGGATGGCGGCCACAGGTCCCGGGTGAGTGCAGAGGTGGGGAGGGAGGGATCAGCCATGCACAGAGAGAGCAGAGGGGTGGTGCTTGGAGGGGGTGGGGTAATGTCAGCTTATATAAATATTGGGGGGGGGAGATAAAAAAGTTCTCTGACCCCTGCACTATAGCAATTTTCTGCTGAATATTGCACCCTTGTGCAACCTGTGGGACTCCTTGCCACAGGATGTGTGGCAATGGCATCTGGCCTAGATGCCTTTAAAAGGGGATTGGACAGATTCCTGGAGGAAAAGTCCATTGCAGGTTACAAACCATGATGGGGACGTATAATCTCCAGGCTTAAAAGGGAGGTATCTCCAAATGCCAGATGCAGGGGAAGGGTATCCGGAGACAGGTATCTTGTTGTCTCATGTGCTCCCAGAGGCATCTGTTGGGGCCACTGTGAGATACAGGAAGCTGGACAAGATGGGACCTTGGCCTGATCCAGCAGGGCTCTTCTTATGTTTTTAAAAGGTCAAGATAAAGGTTCCCCTTGACATTTTTTTTTGTCCAGTCGTGTTCGACTCTAGGGGGTGGTGCTCATCCCCGTTTCCAAGCCATAGAGCCAGCGTTTTGTCCGAAGACAATCTTTCGTGGTCACATGGCCAGTGCGACTTAGACACGGAACACTGTTACCTTCCCACCGAGGTGGTCCCTATTTATCTACTCGCATTTTGCATGCTTTCGAACCGCTAGGTTGGTGGGAGCTGGGACAAGCGACGGGGGCTCACTCTGTCATGCGAATCCGATCGAAGACTGCTGGTCTTCTGACCTTGCAGCACAGCGGCTTCTGTGGTTTAGCCCGCAGCACCACCACGTCCCTTCTTATGTTCTTATGTAAGAGCAAATAGCAGCCAGATAGGCAGCAATTTTCCAGCAAAAAACAGCCACAGGCTCCCAATTGACTTTTCCCCAGATAACAGTCATAAGGTTAAGCATCCTTTTTTAAACTTGCCAGTAACTATCTGTCCAGTGTAGTCCTAAGACTTAGTCAATACATTCAGTAGAATCAAATCAAACTCTTCCTGAATTGTGCTGCTCCAGATGTTTCTGTGGAAGAACACTCCTCTGCAAGTAGAAATCCAGCAAATCAGGGAAATAATCACAATATTATGTTCCATCAGGGAGCACTTAGCATTTAGCCTGGCAGATCCCTACCCTCAGTGGTAAAGTCTAGGAACAGCACTATTTCTTATATAGCATGTGCAAACCTTCAAATCAAAGCAAAGCATATTTCAATGAAAATTGCGGTGAAATACTGTAGAAGTATATTCAGCATTTATTTTTGGGATCTGCATCCTGATTGGTTGGTTGGTTGGTTGGTTGGTTGGTTGGTTGGTTGGTTGGTTGGTTGGTTGGTTGGTTGGTTGGTTGGTTGGTTGGTTGGTTGGTTGGTTGGTTTGGTATCACACTACACTATGCTCACGTAATCTGTTATCCTGCACCACCAATGTCGTTTCAAACTCCAAGAGTGACCTTTACTCCTGCCATCTTTATTGTCAAGAGGGGGTTAACTAGCAGAGACCACCCAGACTGCTTTTTGCCATTATTTCTTTAGTCAAAGGAGCTCCCTTGATTTTTACATGTGGAAAAATAGATGCAATTTGAGAAAATCAGCTTGCATAATGAGCAACCCTGATTATTTCTTTAATCAATTTGCAGCTCTATTTTCTGCAATGTGACAAGTTTAAATGGCATTCCAGTAGCTTTTCATGTAAGGTGTCACTCTGTTTTCTTACTAATGCCTGAGCAAGTGCCTTGCCTATTGTCAGGTTGTTAATTCTCTATTATTAAGTACTCAGGAGCTTCTTCCTTGAAAGGGCTGTCAGTTTCCCAGGTAGGATGGGTAAGCTTTAGAAACCTGAGGACGTGTCAGATGTTCTGTGCTTCCTTTTAACTGGCTGAAAATCCAAATTCCCAAAGCAGGAGCTTTTCTATTGAGTAGTCCCCTATATCATTTTAAAAACAACATGGATATAATGGGGTGAGTGGGGAGGAAGCAGCCAAAGAAATAAGAAACCATCACACATGCAAATCTTGAATACCCATCAGGAAACAAGAACAATTTCTGATCTATTTTGAGGGACAAAGGATCAAGTTTGCTGATTAGTAAAATGAAAACAGTTGGGCAGAAATCATGTGGGAACTGTTATGTATAAACTGGCAGTCACATGTGTGGAGGGCACATCTAGCAAGAGGTCTGTAGCGTGCTCAGACGTGCCTGTTGAAACTGGACACAGGGCAAACACACAACATAATGTAGAAACTGCTTGAGACTGTCCATTAGATTTTGGTCTGGAACGTAGGTCATCATAAAAAGTCTCTTGACGTTATAATTGGTTGTGCAGACTCCCCTTTGAACTGTGCAGCACTCTCTGCCATGAATAATACTCACTTAAAGGTATGCACTTTGGATTTCTTGGCACAATGAGCCTTTCCCCAACCTCAATCTGCAATATAGCGGTAGCAGTACTAACCTACTGACCAAAACTGCCCTAATGGTTTCTGTAATGATGAGCAATACTCTCAAACCTTGATCTTCACTCGGTCACGCATCAGTCTACACTAGATTGTTCCTCGACATTGCTGCCATGAAAATGTTCTTTATTTGAGTGTTTTGTATAAGAGAGTGTGTATGTGTGCATAATAGGAGGAAAAAAGTGAACACCAAGAGAGAAAAATAAGAGTTTCAGGTTGCAAACAAGGGTTAACACATACATAGGTCCCAAGTTTGCAGTAACACACTGAAGTGTTGTTATCAATATTCAGCATAAGGTGGCAGCATTGGGCCACATGAAACCTACCTCCCAAACCTCATGCAATGTGAAGTTATCATTTATTGGACTTTGTCCTTGAAACATAATTTTATCAAGGCATTTTCCTACTTCTCTTCTCTTCTCTCTCTCTCTCTCTCTCTCTCTCTCTCTCTCCTTTTCAAGGTGCACAGTTTTCAAAGAGCTGAGATGTTCAGCTCATCCGCATATGCTTCATGCTCTCAAGTGACAGTAATTTCCAACTGCTGCTTTTTAAAAAAATCCTGTACAGCATGACTGCTTTTCTCTACTTGAGAATGGTTTCTCATTCCCTTCATGTGCTTTTGTGTTGTACAAATTGCTACTACGTAAGTGTGAAGGCAAGAGGAGAAGGGGACGACAGAGAACGAGATGGCTGGACAGTGTCACCGAAGTGACCAACATGAATTTGACCAAACTCTGGGAGGCAGTGGAAGACAGGAGGGCCTGGCATGCTCTGGTCCATGGGGGTCACGAAGAGTCGGACACGACTAAACAACTGAACAACAACAAAAAAGCAAGAATATAACGCTCTGGGTGCCAAAGGCTTTACTTTATGTCCCTTGGCTTTGCACACCTTGGCCAGACCAAATGAACTTGTGTACCAAGAGGAGTACCCACATAAACACATTCAGGTGGCTATGTGCGCACATGTGTACATGTTTTCTAAAGGCTGCTTCGATAAACTACAAAGACATAGAGGCCAAATGATGTGGTTTGAGAGCCAAAATGAGCTCTGCAAGCCTGTGACATGCCAAGGGCTGTATGAGATTAACTCAAGGGCCACCGCTGGCCTGCCTTGTGCTCTAGCCCTGTTTAGGTATCTGTGGAAGTAACAGGGACACATTTGTGTCCATGGAGGTAACGGTGACAAATGGTGCATTCCTCCCCCCCCCCATTTGCTTTATCAACATTCTCAATGGTTCAGCTGCTGGACTGGGAAAGGAGGTAGAGCTCTTTGGCTCCTTTTGGCGATGAATTACTTGAGCTGACACTAGGATGGACATGTATTAACTAACAACCCCCTTTCCCCATGTTGTAGTTTTTGCAACCTCGCATGCTGCCTCTAGTAGGTATGGATGGGAGGGACCTTTCTGGGCTGGGGTGACTATCAATCTTTCTAGCACTAACCAATTTTTTCCTTCCGCACCTCTAATTCAAAGAGAGCCCCACCTTTCAGCTCTGAGTTTTTTTCCCTCTCTCAGTCTGCTGAAAACTGTTGCTGAAAGTCTGTCAGCCATGTTTGTCAGATTGCTGTTTGATATGTTTGACTGAAAGTTTTAAAAATGTTTTAATTCTTTCTCCTACTATTGTCTTAAATGAGTTATTGAGACTGTAAGTGACAGTTGATGAAAAAGGGGGACTCTTCTTTTGTGCAGCTAGAGGAATTTAACCAAAAATTCAAAATTCTGCCACATCCCATCCATTCTTTCACCTTGCCTTTGATTCTTCCTTTAGTTCAGGGCAAAGTCATGGATGATTGTTTCTCCTCCCCCTCCCCCTCCTCTGCTTTTATCTTCCTCTGGCTTTTATTGGGAGCCCCCAGACTCCAGCCACTTCTTCATTCCCCTTCCTTATTCACAAGTAGCTGTGGCTTCGCAGAAAACATTCCCCTTCCTCTAATTTTGCTATGTCAGAAGCACTCAGCTGCTCAGTTCCTGGGAGTCCTTTGGCTCCTTTTCCATACCAGCACTTCCAGTGTTGCTGGGGTGCTCTCTTATCAAAGATTCAAGGTTTATTGTCATAATAAAAGTACTGTTCTAAAAAAATGTACTAAAGGAGGAAGAAAACAAGGGCAACACTAAAAAAATCTTTTAAAAATATATATTAAATTAACAGAATTTCTGCAACTTTACCTGCAGTAGCAACTACACACCTCTAGGAGGGAACAGACCCAAGGAAAGATACTTAGGGTTGCCCACCTGCGCACTGCCTTCTCCCTATCTTCCTCACTTATAGACTTCCAGGGTTGACTTCATGTCCTACCACATACCTCTTCCTCTCTCTTTTCATTACGTGATCAACTGCTAGCAGACACTCTCTTTCTTCTATCCCAGATATTTAATTTCCTCTACCAAAATTTTCTCTTCGCTGAAGGTGGCTTTTTGCTGATGGTTCCAAACACGAACTATATAGTTGGGGCTGGATGTTTTACCTCTAATGTCTTTATAAACGAGAAGATCAAACAAGTAATGGAAGGAGTTCTGTGGCTGCTAGGAGAGATTCAGTTCCTTAACCCCCACAGCCTCTCCCTGAAGCAGGCTTCCTGGACAGCTGAAATTATCCATTAGGAGGCTTAAATCTCTTTTGCAGCCATGCTTGTAATGCCTCTAACAGCATGCTCTTTAAAGACAACGAGCTCGTACAAACAAATTACAGCTTGTTAAATAGTTCCTGGCTATGCCAAGAAAATGCCTGAATTGCAGGCTGCGTTGTCAGACCAAGGAGATTATGTTCGAGAAACCAGGCAGTGAATGAAAATGATAACTTACTGTTAATAGACTTGTAGGGAGCCCAGGTATTTGCCCCCATCCACCGGCAAGCAAAAACCATAATCCTGCTGTCCTTCTCCTCCTCTGAGTTCAGAAGGATGGGAGCAAAAAGGTCCCAGCTGCCAAAACAGCCTTCTGCTTGGGGTGGCGGCGGCGGCTGTGTGGTCCAAAAGGGTCCATTTGGTTGCTTGTCAACAGAGCAGCTGTGAAGATCCACATCTTACTTTCAGCAGTGAGTGACCTCTTCCAAGGACAGCAAATGCCTGAGCAGCACAGCCTGGGTTGCCTGCTTTCAGTGGGAAAACTTGAAGACAAGCAGGCTTTCTTTCCCCCTTCATGAATCAGCTTTTAGCACCAGGTGTGGCAGTTACTACTGTCCTGCTAAATGCCCAAGAAGAGGGAAGAAGAGCTTATGATGAGACAATGTCCCTCTTAGGCCTGGATTCAGCATTCATGAAAAGTCTGAAATGGATGTTCATCAGTATAATGAGGCTATCCTCTTCCTCATTTGCTGGCAAGACTCTGAACTTGCCCTGTCAAGAGTTGTCTTCAGTGTGCACCCCTTATAACAATAATTACAAATGTGATACTTGCATTCTTAACATTGCTGCCCACTAATGGCTCCAGGGCCAACCTGCCCAGAGATTGTGCTTTGGGCTCACAGTCATGCAATCAGTGTTTGTGGGGGGAAGACCAGCATGCTGTCAGATGTGCTCAAATCAGCTTCCACCACATAAGCAGGAACACTGGCCAATCAGATAATTCCACTTAGGCCTCAATTCCTCTGCATAAGGTTGTCCAAATACCTTGATAACGTTGCCCTCACCTCCTTCTTATTGACACCAGTGGAATTTTATCCTTTCTTCACACAGACACACACACCCCAGAACTAACCCCTTAGAGTCTGGAAACGTTGGTTTTCTTGGATTGGTTCAAAAAAAATTACAATTCCAAATTTAGTCTGAGGGGAAGGGCCAGAGACTATATGTCTGTATATCTATACAGTATACCTAAGATAGCTACAGACTTCCCAGAATATGCAGAAACCACTGTGCTTACCATTACTGTTAGTTAGTAGGTGACTGGTGTAGTCTAGTGGATAGAGTGACAGACGTGGATTCAGGAAACCTGGTTTGGAGTCCCTGTTCAGCCATGGAAACTCGTGGGTAGGGGTTAGAATTGGTAAAATCATTCCTTAAATATCTCACTTGCCATGAAAGACCTGTTAGGGTTTCTGCAACTCAATTCTGACTTGACAGCACATAACACACTAGTTTTAGAATTAGTATTTAAGTTGACTTGGCTTGGCTTCCAGACTGATAGCCATTCAACCTTAAAAGGTTGGTAGCAGTATATACACCTGGACCTGCAATACTTGGAAATGTATCTTTACTCCCAATAGAAATTCCATTGTCACCAAGTAGAGCACTCCACTTTTAGGTAACACTGTATTATTATTTATTTTCACTACCAGTTGGCATTCTATATGGCTACAGAGCATGGTCACTCCTCATTGGGCTGTTTAGAGTGTGTCGTTATTGTGCACTCTTAGGTTGTTCTTCCAAAAAAATATTTCTGGACTTCTACAAATCACCAAGATTTCTCTCTGTATGCTGATTCCGACCACTGTCACCATGCTTCCCAGAGGTCCTTTCTTGACTCTTAGAAGTTGATGTTCACTATCCCTTCCTCCCGTCTTTGAGGGGGAACATACAACCCAGTCTTTTCATGAACTAAGCAGTGGTCCCCAACTTTGGGCCTCCAGATGTTCCTGGCCTTCAATTCCCAGAAATCCTGGCCAGCAGAGGTGGTAGTGAAGGCTTCTGGGAGTTCTAGTCCAAGAACATCTGGAGGCCCAAGGTTGGGGACCACTGAACTAGAGCATACAAAGAAGTGGCCCACTTTGTATGCCAGTTACTTCATTCCACCATTTAAAGGCACACAAACATTACCTCCAGAACAACTCCCAGAAGTCCTAACCAGCACAGCTAGTGGTGAAGGCTTCTGGGAATGTTAATCCAGTAACATCTGGGGACCCAAGGTTAGAACTAGAATCATGCAAAACTAATGTTGTTTATTAGGCACATGTCCCCCCCCCCACTTAAACATGTAGAAATCCCCAGGGATATCTAACAACGCTGCAGGACATCTTCTCTACTAATGCCCCACACCTTTGCAAATCATTCTTTCTCTTTCACTTTCTGAACCACTTTGCAGAAGCCTGAAAAATTCATGTATACCAGGGAAACCTGCAAACTTTCCTCTTGGAAAAAGTCTTCTAATTGTCCACCCACAATAAACAACCACATAATGGAGATCTGCCACTTTCCTCGATCTAAGGAATCTTCAGCAAGGCACCTACCTATTCCATTCCCTTCTCAGATCTGTTTGCATGCCTGGCAACAAGCACCACTCACACTGAGAATATCACCCTGTTTTATGGGACTGTGGACATAGAGAACTCGGTAATAATTAACACGGTTGCTGTCTGGATGGAAACGGATATGGGAGACTGCTGTATTTTGGGAAGCAGGCAAAGAAGAGGGAAGGAAAGAATGAGGAAACACAAGGCAAGAGAAAAACAGTGACAAAACCAGACGGGAAGAGATGTTATGGCAATCACTGACTGCATTCCATGTACAGGCACAGCCCTATCCATTGCTGGGCATCTCACCCATAACCAAGAAGAAGCAACATGTTCATTTGTGGACTTGGAAGCAGCTTGACTTGGAAAGAAAGCTACTCATGCCATCTAGTTACAGGGGAAATGGCCTCTGCCTCCATCCAAACCAGTAGGGCTGATTGCCCAAAAAAGGCATTCCAGCAGGAAAGTATATGGTCCACAATAAAATCTGAGATCCTGTACAACAGGAGACCAGCTGCATCCTTCTCCACCCTCTGGCACCCCTTCCCCGATTATCTGGCTCCTGCCCCTGCTGCTCAGGTGAAATAAGACCATGGACAAAATAGTCTAGCAGCATCAACACTGCCGCTGCCAGCTGGGCATCTCAGCTTAGTTATCACATTACTTTACAATGTGCTTCCAAACGCTTGTTTACGTATGGCTGCAACAGCCTTTAACAGGCTGCTCAGCACCAATGAAAGTCTAATAAGCTGGGGGGGGGGGGAGAGACATAGGACACAATTTTGAACTGAATTAGATTTCTGGCCCATCTAGCCCGGTGCTATCAGCGCCGGCTGCAGCTGCTCTCCCATGAGTTCAGTGGGTGACTTTCCTGGGTGTGTGACTCAAGAGCTGTTTATCTCGAGATCTTAGGAGTTCAACCAAGGACCATGTGCCAACATGACTTGCTTTTAAGGTGTGGCCACTCCAAAGAAAAGGGCGGCTAAATCAATATTCTTAGCAGAGCCTGGAAATGTTACTCTTTTTTTTAAACTACTGCTCCCAGCATTCCCCAGTCATAGCAATGCTGATCTACTGCTAGATGTCCTGCTAGGCGTCCTGAGCAGAGTTGGGGCAAGTTATTTTTTTTTTACTAGAGTTCCCAGAATCCCCCAGCCAGTCTAGCCACAATGGCTGGGGATTCTGGGAGTTAAAGTCCAAAAGTAACTTTTCTAGACTCTCATTGTGGGTGTCTGAAAAACCAAAACTATTACAAGAAGGACTTGGGCTCCACCATCAGTGTCACACAAGAAAACCTTGACTGAGTGCAACATATTCCCATATTCGTAGCACCTAATCACTGTGCTCCAAATTGCCAGGTTTGTGGTCTGATTGTTACCAGCATGGGCCAATTCATTAGGCACATGCATGGAAATGGGAGGGTGGAATTATGACCCTGACAAGGCAAAATGTACATTAGAAAAAGAAAATTAGACTCAGTACAATTAAAATCATAACAACCAAACCACATCACCTAAAACCATTTCTGTTCAGTCAACAAGGAGAACTGAGGAAGGATTTAGGGATGGTGCCATAATTCCTTATTGGCTTTCTAATATGATCCTGGCAAAGAGGATGCACTAGCCTGTGATTTGAAAATACAAAAGCAAGGAGAGAATGATGTTGCAGGAAAATACTGAACATTAATCCATTAAATAAATCCATTCAATCCATTAAATGAACACACAGAGAGAACAGCAGCCCATGACTAAATGTTTTAACCTTAAAATATCCATCGCCAGACAGCTGAATTCTATTTAACGCCTACAGCATGAACCTGCAGAACAGGAATTAATCTAAAAAGGCAGATGTGTTGTTGTAAAATCAAAAACAAAGAAAAGCTATTTTAAATGAACGGAGTTGTTTTGGGCCTAAAAAGCCTATATACAGAAGGTGTGTGACTGGTCAAAGGTATAGGGCTAGTTTATTAACCTCAAGAATGTGCTGGAGATGCCAGAAGAAGATGGGAGAAAATGAAGTTAGGAATTTGTGACCTTTAAAATATCACCTATTAGTATACTGTGTATTTGGAAATTAGCATTATCCTAATCCTTAGTATTTGTGTTTAATCAGGCAGAAAACGAGCAGTGTATTCCAAAAATGTATACTTTGTGCTTTCATAGGCAATCTGTTATGTAATCAATAGCTGATGTACATGCTAGAAAAAGTATATGATCAATGTATTAAGTCATGAATGGCGAGACACACTGCTTTCAGCGTTGCACTCCTATTCTGCAGAATAAAGAATAGCATAAATCCTTGTGCTGTCTGTGTTCTTTGTCTCTGTAGGTGATTGGGTTAACCTAATGGGATTCCTGGACCCCATTTTTGGGCAACAGTGTCACTTAAAGCCAAAACCCGGCACACATTTTAAAAAGCTAAGAGAAGCACATCTGCGTCTACACCAATTGATACTGTAGTCTCAATTAGTGTAAACCCATGTAATCAATTAGATCTACCTACGTGTTGATACACAGTTTGTAAATCAATTCAGTAGGTCTACTTCAGTTGGGATTATGGGCTGGATTTAGAGATGGGCATGAATAAAAAAAATGAATTGAAAAAGTCATCCAAAATCACTAATTCATCAAATATGTGTTGCTTCGTATTCATCAGACATGACAACACCAACGAATACGAATCAACAAATTTTTAGTGATTTTTCAGTTAGTCAATTTGCCAACCCATTTTTCACACTGTGTTCGTTCCCATCTTGCCACCTGCAGATTGCTTCTGTCAATCAGAATCTTGAGACAGCCCCTGCTCCAGGACGTAGTTCCCATTGGGGCTGCAGCAACTTTCAGCAGATGGCCCAATGGCAAGGCACAGGAGGTGGGCACTCATTTTGTAATCAAGATGGTTGTCCCGCTTGGGCTCCCATTGTCCACTGTGGAAACCATGGCTGTCTACTGTTTGTCACTTTTTGGGGGGGGGGTCTGTGATATTTCCCACCCACCCACCCCGGAGGACCATCCACTGAAGAGTCCTGCCCAACATCTATGAATCCATGTGGAAGTGGGTCCATGACCAGCTGTCATGGGCACACGGCCATAAGGTCCACTTTACAGCTGACATGTGGACCAGAGGTCACCATGGGTATCTCTCACTCACGGCACACTGGGGGCAATTGGAGGACCTGAAGAGTGGCCGGGCATCAGCGAAAGGGCCACAGGGGAGCCACTTGTCTTGACACCAGGGTAGAGGGCCATTCTTCTGCAGATTCAGAATATGGAGGCTCAGTCAACAGGGAGGAACATCACTGATGGGTTTCTGGCAGTGCGGAATGAGTGGGCACCTGAGGGTGATGTCATTTGTGGGCACAGGGTGATGGATGCTGGGAGAAATATGTTGGCAGCATTTGGTGTAGCAGGCTTTGAGGGCATCGTGCGCATGGTGAATAAGTTACATCTTGTGCATGATGCCATTGGCCTGGGCAGCAAGATTAAGCCTGAGTGGGATGCAGGCAATTGGGAGATGTGAACATTTCTATAGAAATGCTGCCAACTGGTGAGCCGTTTTGAAAGCTGCCCAATGGCTGCATGAGAGACAGGAGGAGTTCAGGGGAAAGAAACATGCTCTCCTGCAGAACCTGCCAACCCTGGAGCAGAAGACCCTTTTGGAGGACATCATGTCCTCTGTGCCCATTCTGCCCATGGGGAGAGAGGTGGGCATCAGTGCTACAGATTGGCTTGCCCTCTCCCAGATAGTGGAGGTCCTCAAGTCCTGCCAGGAGACCACAGATGTTCTCTGTGGTCACAATGCAAGACTGAGGCAAGTCATCTCCCTTATTCGCACACTTGACCTCTTTCTCAGGGATCTTCCCTACTTTCATGGACCAGGGCCTTGGTGTTGAGGTTACAGAAGAGATTCCATCGTCTCTGCAGAGACAGAACTTACCGCTTGGCTTGCCTCTGTGATCCCCACATCAAGGGCAGCTTGGCATCACACACTGCGGAGCCAGAGGAATGGAGAACAGAGCTCTTCACTGCGGTCTGCAGGGTGCTGGGAGCATGACACGTACATGGAGCCAGGAATGCAAGGGTGCCAGGATGTGTGGGGGAAAGGGGCTCTCAGGAGCCACATGCAGGAGCTTCTTCTGGCAAGGGATCCAGTCCAAATTATCAGAGCAGGGTGATGAGCTGGGCAGTTGCCACCACAGGGGAGAGCACACAGGTGGCATAACTCTGGAGAGGCTGTGGTGAAAAGTACCTTGCATAGCCCGCCCAGCCCCCCCCCAGATCAGATCCCCTGCAGTACTGGGCACAAAAAATGGGCATATAGCCAGAGTTGTCCATAGATCTCCTTTCCATTATCCCCTACCAGTGTCCAGGGTGAGCGTGTCTTTTCTCTTCTCAGTGAGATGCCCTGACCCTGCCGCTCCTGTTTGGATCCATTAACTGTGGAAAGGCTGTCATTCATAAAGGTTATCCTTCCCTTGTTCGGCTTCCCTTCATTGAACCCAATGAGACAGGGATCCTGTCCCAGCCTCTCTGCCTCCTCAACCTACTAAATTCAAATCTACCTCTGCCAGTCCCTTCAACCTCTCTGCTGCTTCTGCCCACTCAGGGAAATCAGTCTGCCTGCCTCTCTCCCACCTCTGCCACTCAGGGGGAGAAGTCGACCATTGTGCCAAACATCTCTGTAAATCAGGGGAACAAACCGACCTCTCTGCAACTTCTGTAACCCAGGAGAAGAAATCTATCTGCCCTCCAGCAAGAGGAACAGACCTACCCGACTGCCAGCCATCTCTGTAACCCAGGGGAACCAGCATAAGCCTACGTCTATGGCGCGAATCTGTGAATCAGGGGAAACTACCCAAGCCTATCTCTGTGCCACCTATGTGAGTTAGAGGAACCAGCCTACCTCTATGCCATCTCTGTTTGCCATGCTCCCTGGCATGAATCAGTGCTGAAATTTCCTCCAAGCCAGCTGCTAAAGGGCATTTTCCTCGGGAGCCTGCTTCATGGGTGTATAACATGGACATCTGAAACCCAAACTTGGAGAGATTTTAGAGGAAATTCAAGAGAGGCGTCACTGTGATTTTGGTGTCTCTCGGTGCCTGAAGGCACCTTCCTCAAGAGACCTACTTTGTGGGTGTTTCTTAGACATCCAAAACTCAAACATCACCATACTTGGGGAGGTTATAGAGGAGAGTCAGGGGAAGTTTCCCTGAGACTTTGGTGTCTCCAAGTACCTGGGGGCCATTTTACAGGCCCAACAAAATAATGAATTACTTTGTGATTCATTCCACAAAAATTCATAAATTCATGATTTGTGATTCATGCACCTAGATGAATCACAAATCAAGACAAATTGTCATTTTGCTAATTTGTGCCCATCTCTAATTGGATTCAGGCCCTAAGTATCAACAATCTGACCATCTCTGACTTGTAAGTCCAATTTCACTCTAGTATCTGATGAAGATGGAAAAATTATTGCCTATGAATGCATGTGCTCTTTCCATTACAATCTCTTTAGTCTGGACTCTGCAGTAGAGGTGCAACTGGACACTTTTACTATACTATTGATGCACAGCAGTGCAGCACTAGATAATGTGCAACAGAATAACTCAGTATTTCATGAGGCAGTTCTAAAAATAGGGGCACCCAAAACAAAAGTTTAGTCCAAAAGGCAAAGGAACATCTTTTAGAAAATGTGCACAAAACATGTCCATAGTGCTTTTGGTGCAATATAGTTTTTCTCCCTCAGCTTGTCTAACTCAAGGAAAGGGTTAGAAATTGGAACTTGGCATTCTATTCTGCATCTGCAGAGCAGATATGACAACAGTAGTTTATTTGAAAGGTTAAAGGGGGTGTATGTTTCTCCATTGT
Source organism: Pogona vitticeps (assembly GCF_051106095.1). NCBI lineage: Eukaryota > Metazoa > Chordata > Lepidosauria > Squamata > Agamidae > Pogona > Pogona vitticeps. Next base: position 113,728,922 of record NC_135785.1, read on the forward strand.
ACATGTTGCACTCACACCTTTGCTTCACCCTTTCATGAAGTATAAAAAACCTTTCAAAACATTTTGGCACAGAGGGACTATAGCCACATCCAAGCTGTTCCTGATTCTATCCTCTCCCACCAACTGTAGTACAGATGGTGTGCTCATCCCCTGGAATCCTCTAGCACTGAATAATTCTACATAAGGGAAGTTTCTGTTGGGATTTGTGTGTAGTGTGTGTATATGTAAACTTCCATTTTAAAAAGCTAGAAAATTTAATTCTTTAAAAAAAAAAAACCTCCAGTTTGTGACTGCGGGATATTGTGCTTCTATACCCATGATTCAAAATGCAAGGAAATGGCCCAATATTGCTGCACAATATCATGGCTGCATTGACACTTAGAAAAAGGATGCCTATCATTCTCGAAGTGACACCACATAAGGGAAAATCCCAGAGGTTGACACCTTTTTTAAACCAGTTAACGACATCTCACCCAGACAAAGCATTTGTCAGGGCTGTTTGTCAACAAGTCTAAATGGTAGTGAGCACAAGAGGGTGTCCTGTAGACCATTTTGACGGCTGCCATTGGTGCTGTCAACATGTAAGCTGCCCTTTGCTATGTAAAGCGTGGCATTCTTTTTCCTGCTGACAAGATGGGAATAATATTGTACAGTAATATCAGGCCATTTCCTGACATTCAGAATTGTGGATATAGATGCACAATATCCCACATTCATAAGCAGGAGGTTTTTAAAAAAGAATTGACTCTATTTTAACCAAGAGAAATCAGTGATACTTCAGGGACCACCTCCACTACATCAAAGGCTCCAAACTCAGGTCCACACAAGACAATCAGCACATTGTTAGATGCAAAACTGCTTAAAGTGACAGAAGACATCAGGTTCTCCAAGCACAGCCTTGTCTCTGTCTTTTCCAAATTAGCTTTTGTGATCAGTAACCAGAAGAGAAACACAGGCTTCCTTCGTGAATCTGCCTGTGATCTGAAGGAAATGCATGCCTGGAGGGAAAATATTGTAATGGTATATACACATTTCTTTTAGTGTCTGATTTGACCTGCAGGATTCCTGATAGAGGAAGAGGAGGAGGAGAAGTAACCAAGGTGATGGGAAAGTCAGGGGGAAACAGCTACACTTCCAGAAAGGAGACAACAAAGCTTGGGAACATTATTTTTTTTTAGGATTCCAGAACCTTCAGTTCCCAGAACCACCTGGCCAACATGGGGATTCTGGAAGCTGTCATTCAAAAAGCAACTTCTTCAAGTTCTGGGAAGCAGATTGCTATCATTTATCACACACACACATTCAGAAACAAACAAATACGCTGAGTAACCCAGAACTATGTGGAAGCAAGAGATTTCTGCTGAGGGTCCCCAAAACCAATCGCGACTCAAGGCTTCATTTTCTATAAGCACATTATAATAATGATTATTCATTGAACTTTGAAACAGACAGGAGAATAATGATTTTACTATCTTATGGGTCCAACACTGATATCTCGCAGGCCAGTCCCTCAGTGACAGTCCTATGGAAAGGAATCATGTCATCCCACACCATGGAAATCTCTGCCACCCTTCCCATTCATTTTACTTCATTGAAAACTTGCCCACTAAATTGTGCATCTCAGCTCCAGACCAAAAACAAAAAACAAAAACCCACATCTGAGGTATAAAAGTGACATATGCAGAGTTGATCGAAGGCAAACTGGCTAGTTTTACAGCCTGCAGGGAAAAAAACCTATCATATATTCTCCCGATGACAAACAACCAAGAAAGTAATTGAGAGCCTCGCAGAAACCAATGTTGTTACCTCAGCATTATTGATTTTTGTCAGACATCTTAATCTAGCACATGACAAAACTTTGGCCATGGCAGTAAGATATAGCTTTCGAGGCAAAATGGTATTTATAAAAGGAGTTTATGATCCAAGTTAGGGATTCTTTTGAAGCCAGCCCCAGGCTATAAATGAAGAGAGGAGAGTGGACTTTTCCATCAAATGTCTTTCTTGTTCTGTTCCTTGATGAGGAACAGCTTGAGTGGCCGTCTGCAGGGACACTGAACTTTAAAAATTGGGCAGTTAATTTTATTCAGCTCAAGTATCCGATTCTGGAAATGCAGATGTTTCCTCAGAATCAGTCTGCGGTTGAAACTAGACTTCACAGATACTGTGTAGCTATCCAAGCTCTCCTGGATTTTATACCATACCAGTTATAAATGTCAAAGGAAGCATTGTTTGTACGTGTTCTATATGTTTATTTTCTCAAGATGCAGAATCTGATTGACCACTAAAGAAAAGCAGAAAATATTATCTTGCTTTTGTCTGGTGTGTGATAATCAATGTTTATGCACATAATTAAAGACGGGCACCAATCTGGGTCGTCGGATCATGCTGGATCATCATACTGGCACCTCAGGCTGGATTCCCTCACTCACCAGCCAGTGTGTGCTCTGCTCCTCCTTCTCTTCAGTTATTTCACCAGGCACAGCAAGAGCACAGACTTCTCTTCTCGGCCTCTTCCAGCAGCTGCCCACTCAGACAAGGAAACAGGGCAGAAATTGCTACAGCACTGCCTTTGAGTGAGCAGCTGCTGGAGGAGGCGAAGGGAAATCTGTGCTCCTTCTGTGCCGGGTAAAACAACCGAGGAGGAGGCGTGGAGTGCATGCCAGGTGGTGAGTGGGAGAATCCAGCTGCAGGGGTGGGGGACCTGTGGTGCTGGTATGATGATTCAGCACAATCCAACAGTCTGGATCTATGCCCATCTCTACTCAAAATAAACTAAACCAACCAACAGTAAGGACAACCCAGTTCTCCAGCTCCACTCTGGTGTCCATATCCAGAGTGGACCACCTTCCACTGTCTCCACCTAGTTTCCAAATCAATGGATTCAGATGACATGAAAGGAGATGTTAGCTAAACATTGGGAAGAAATTCAGGAACAGTAGTGCCTTGCTTAACAACGATAATCCGTTCCAGGAAAATTGCTGTTAAGCGAAAACATTGTAAAGCGAAATTTAAAAACCCATTGAAACGCATTGAAACCCATTCAATGCGTTTCAGTGGGCTGAAAACTCACCGTCCAGCGAAGATCCTCCATAGGGGCGGCCATTTTAGGGTACCTATATAGCGAAAAATGGCTCCTAAAAACAGCGGGGAGCCATTTTGTATGCCAGGCGGCCATTTTGAAACCCGATGATGACCTGTTTTTAGATCATTGTAATGCAAAAATCGGTTCCCAAGGCAGAGAACCGATCATCGTGAAGCGGATTTTCCCATTTAGACCATCGTTTTGCAATCACAATTGTGATCGCAAAAACCTATTCGTCAAGTAATTTCCTTGTTAAGCGAGGCAATCGTTAAGCAAGGCACCACTATAGTAGGAGCTCCTTGGTACTGAAACAAAAGTCCCTCAGAGAGCTGTGGACTCTTCTTTCCCAGGTTTTGAACAGTGATTGGAAGTCCATCATTCGGAGATGTTTTGATTGTTGATTTCTTGCATCAGCAGAGAGTTAACCTGCTGACCTTCAAGGTCTATTCCAACTCTGCTAATCTATTATTCTGCCGCTGGTTTCACCATCTTCCATATGTAGAGTAGGTGCAGGCCAAGTGCAGCCCTACAGATGTTGTTGGACCAGAGCTTCCATTAGTTCTAGCTGGCACTGCTGATGGTAAGGAATTCAGGGAGCTCTAGTCCAGCAACACCTGGAGGGTAATGGTCTGAAGTGCATCATCTGTCCAGGCTCCCTGTGTGATCTGGAACCCTGAAAAAGCAAGGTTCAAAAACATGCAAAGGAAATCCACAGACTCACCCCACAAGTTTCCCCTCCATTTTGAGCAATAGAAACAGTCGCTTTTGGGACAGGGCTAGTTTACATTCCTCTTTGCTTATTGAACTTACACAGACTCCTAAATTCTACACAAAGGTGCTGTAGTCCTGTGGAAATGGGAAATCCAAACTTGTTCTCTTTGACCGGAAGCCTCTGTGAGCTCAGTCCACTGCAAGCATAAAGAATTCCCTAGATCTTTCCCTCCAAGAAATCCCATGTGTAGCAGCTCCTGGTCACAAAGGAGCCAGGTAGAGTGAAGTGATGGGCCTTCAGCCCTCCATTGTCTTTCTTTGCAGGGAAACTACTTCTAGTCATACATATGTAAAGTGAATGTTAAGAAAGACCAAAATCAGAGATAGCAGTGTACTCTGTCAGCAATGGTTCATGGAGGCACCCTGCTCTGCTTCAGACAGACACACGTTCCTATTCTAACTGGAGTAAGTGGGGACTTTTCTCTCCTGCTCCACGTTGCCTTGTTTTAAACCTCTTAAATTCAGTCACTACAACTGCATTAAGAAAAATTCATACAAGAGAGTAGAAAAATAGAAATATCAAGAAATATGTATACAGCAACACTTTCAATGAAGGTTAATTCATGGTTTATTTTATTTTACAGGGTATTACAATGTGAACTATATTTCCACACCTAGAAAATAGGTAACTTCTAGTGAAATGGGGATAATTGACTGAATTAATCTATATGGGAATGCAGCTGTATTTATAATCTGTTTCCTTGAAAATAAGCCTAACCTGAAAATAAGCCCTAGTATGATTTTTCAAGATGCTCGTAATATAAGCCCTACCCAAAAAATAAGCCCTAGTTAAGTGAAAGCCTGCCCTCCACCACTGTCCAGCAACCAAAAGTTGATGACAGGACTATATTTGAATAAACACAGATTGTACATGAAAAAAAAAAATAAAGCTCCCCTGAAAATAAGCCGTAATGCGTTTTTTGGAGCAAAAAATAATATAAGACCCTGTCTTATTTTCGGGAAAACACGATGGGCGGGGTATAAATAAATAAATAGATAGATAGATAGATAGATAGATAGATAGATAGATAGATAGATAGATAGATAGATAGATAGATAGATAGATAGATAGATAGACAGACAGACAGACAGACAGACAGACAGACAGACAGACAGACAGACAGACAGACAGATAGATAGATAGATAGATAGATAGATAGATAGATAGATAGATAGATAGATAGATAGATAGATAGATAGATAGATAGATAGATAGATAGATAGATAGATAGATAGATAGATAAATAAAATATATGGGTCCTACTGTATAAAAATATGACAAAACTTGATATCATCTAGCTATATACACACCTCACATTGACATAGCACTTTTGAACTTTCAAAACTATTATCGTTATGTTTGTTGCCATCGCCCTCAGCAATACATTAATAATTTTGTATTTAAAATATTGATAATGTGTAATATTTTTAAGTGATCAAACCATTTCATGTGCATTATCCAGTCATAAACTCTATAGCAGCTCTACATAGTAAGTAACTGTTATCCTCCTTCATGTTCAAGAAAACATGTTATGGACAACAATGGCAACAACAGTAAGAATATTGATACTGAAACCCACCTCAGGAGTTAATATCAGACGTAAGATTCAAGCTGGTGATTCAAAGTTAGGCATTATACTGCAACAGTTCTCACAACCACCATCCTTCAAGAACTATGGAATACCAACTTTCACAATAAAGGTTTATTTGTTTTATAATCTTCAACAAGGTGAACCATAGAAACAATTACACAAAATGTTAGAAATTGCATGCTTTCTCTTGTTTTTACTCAGAATTGCCACTAGATGGAGGCAGACTGCTGGAAATATGATTTATAGCCACCTTTAGAATGTTACTAGTTATTTTTTCCCTTCCTTCCTTCCTTCCTTGTCTTGTTTTGGGCCCAAAAACAAGCCTGGAAGAACCAGTCCTAAACACCTTGTATCCATGGGAGATTTCAATCCATTCTCCAATTAATTTGATTGATGCAGATACATATAAGGCAGTTATGAAATGTTTGTGGCAGCTACAAGTTATCATCATCCTTAGAACTGCAGAGCTGGAAGGGACCCTGTGGATCATCGAGTGTGCAGTCCAGGTGGTCTACACTACAGGACACTCTCTTCTACTCACTAGCATTCATGAAAGAGACATGAAGGAGGGGGGAAATCCCAGAACCTGACTCCTTTTTTTTTCATCAGTTAACCACTTCTCACCCAAATACAAAGCAATTGTCAGGGCTGTTTTTCAACAAGTTCTCTAGGTATCTATTGCTTGGAGATAAAAAAAAAAAGGTAATTAAAATGTCTAGGGGAAAAATGGCAGTTAATACAATGAAGTGGGGGTTGGGTTGAATTAAACCTTTTCTCCCAGCACTGTGTTCCTAATCTAATAATACTCCTCTCCAGTTTTTGTTTGTTTGTTTGTCTGTTTGGGGTTTTTTTGTTAAAGAGGAAGAGGGAGAATACGACAACGTCTAAGTAGATGTGTACGCACTTGCTGTGCACGTCTTGCTATGCCCAGCCATTGGAATTACTTCTCTAAAAATAAAACCAGGAAGACAGTTTCAAGCATGAAACTCAGCCATTTCATCGAGTCTGGCCCTCTCTTGTTCAGCTGACTTGGTGGGACAACCCTCCCCCACCCCCACCCCCACCCCCACCCCATGCTAGAAGCCCTCAAACACTGCCAAATCATGCAAACTTGCCCACCCGTGAGGCCCAAGGGTTCTGTGCTGACATTAGCAAACTTGTGCAAGGGACGGCCTTCTCCCACGAGATGGCCAGGTGCCAAGGCAAATGGAACAGCCCTGCACTATTGCAACAGTTGCACAAAAGGCATTTTGGCAACTGTGGCATTTCCCATCCCTGCGTAAGCCGCCTTTATAGATACCCACCTCTCTCTCTCTCTCTCTCTCTCTCTCTTTAATTTTTTTACAAAACCAGCACCACACCCCCTATTCTTTGTCTGCCTATTCTGATTAGTGATTACGGTATCTCACTAATGTCTGCTAACACAAATAAAACAACCTTAGCTGCAAGTCCAAAGGCCAAGCTTCCTGGTGATGTCCATCTTAAGAACGCAGGCTGTTTGCTTGCATCTTAGGGGGACAGGCAGACAGTGCAGGGCCCTCTGGGTGGTGCTGGATTACAACCCCCAGCATTCCTCGGTGTTATTTATGCCAACAGGACTGATGAGAGATGAAGTGCAACATCTGTAGGGTTTGTTTTGCTCACCCCTGCCATAGGGCAACATGCCTGCAATAGGGTTAGAGCGGCTGGTTCTAAATATGAGGGGCCTTTTGGGTGCTGCAGTCTTTCTGGTAGCAACAGTACCTTAACTGGGCCTTTTCATTTTACCCCCAGTGCCCCTCCCCCTACAAAAAGTATAAAGACAAAAGCATTATAAAAAGTGCAAGTTAATGCAGCTGGCTGGATAGCTCAGTGAGGGGGATATCAGCTGCAGAGCATGGTTGGGAGTTTGATTCCCTACCATGCCTACCCCGGGAAAAGAGCCAGCCTGTGCAGCCTTGGGCAAGCAGCACAGTCCCAGAGGGCCCCCTAGAAGAAAAGGATGGCAGACCCCTTCTGAGTGCTGTCTACTTAGGAAGCCCTGGGATGGGTTGCTGCAAGTAAAAATTGACTTGATGGCATGTGGGGGGGGGGGTTGCTCACTCGAAAGACAGATCCTGAAGCTGAGGCTTCAATACTTTGGCCATCTCATGAGAAGCGAAGACTCCTTGGAAAAGACCCTGATGTTGGGGAAGTGTGAAGGCAAGAGGAGAAGGGGACGACAGTGTCATTGAAGCTACCAACATGAATTTGACCCAACTCCAGGAGGCAGTGAAAGACAGGAGGGCATGGTGGGCTCTGGTCCATGGGGTCACGAAGAGTCAGGCACGACTTAGCGACTAAACAGCAAAAAGCAGGGGGGAGGGTGTTTAGATACCCCAATATATGGGAAGAGACATCTGTTTCACCAATAAGCCACGGGTTCCGGCGGCACCGTTGCCCCCCCCCATGTATTTACCTACTTCCAGGGGTCTGCCCTCAGGAAACATACTAGCTCCCAAAAAGGGTATTGCTGGCATGTAGAAGGGCAACACCGCCATGCTTGTGCTTGTGGCTTAGAAGCGGAGCGGCGAGGCGGGGCACTCATTTCAGTCAGACATACCCTCGCCTCGGAAGGGCTGTTTTTAGACCGTCGGCAGGAAGCACCAGGCCTTAGAAAAGTCATCTTTCAAACTACAGCCTCCCCAGCCAGCAAGGGCACTGACCTTGCCCGCCCTTGAGACGCTGGCGGAGGGGGCTCTGGGAGTTGTAGTCCAAACATAACTTATCTGAGGAACCATCCGCCTTCCTCGTTCCCCCGCTCCTTCTCTCTCTCTCTGCGGTCCCTAGTCTGGCAGTGTCTCCGGTCCCGGCTGAGAGAAGGCAAGTCCCCCAACGCCATCCCAGCGTCACCTGGGGAAAGATGATGATGATGATTGGGGGTTCTGCCGGGTCTGGACGCCCGTCCTTTTCTGGCAATATTGTCACAACGCCTGAACGCCTTTGCACCGCGAAGGCTCTCGGCTGCAAAAACCCCAATCATCACCAGGGTTAGGAATCGGGGTTGGAAGGTGGGTAGGCTCGACCCCGGAGCGTTTGGACGGCCAGCTCTCGGGCTCGCGATTGCAGCCGGGCGTCACGTGACCTGCCCCGCCCGCGGTCCCGGGACTTGAATGGAGCCCCACGTGACCCTCTCTCCGTAAAGGCGGCGCTGGGAAAGTTCCGCGGGGGCGGAGGTGGCGCGGCTCGTTCCTGCCTGGTTGGCTGGGAGGGGGGGAATCTTCTCTCTCTGCCCAGGATGCCTGCATTCAACATCTCCAAAGAAGCGCTGGTTGGGACGGCAGCCCTCGGGGCGGTGGCTCTGGCCGGGTTCTTGGCAGGTAGAAAGGAACTTCTGCCTCTTTCTCTCTCCCCACCCCTCCTCACCCTCAGCCAACCCCCGACTCCGTTCTCACCGCCATCCCCGTGCGCCGTGGTGTAGTTTCACCCCCGTGCCATCCACTTTCTGATGCAGAAGGGAGAAGCGGGGCCCGCGTTGCTTAGGGTCAGAACACGGGGGCGGAGGGGGATCCCGACGTTCATGGGCTTCGGCTGGCCTTCCTGGATTTCAGAGGGCTCTCCCAGGGAAGGTCGTCGTCGCTACATATTTTGAGAAGTAGTCACAATGGGACTGAGTCCTTTCCTAAAAGTGTTGGAGCAGGCAATCCAACAGGTGCAGTTTCGTCACCCTTGTGCGGCGAGCTGCCGTGAGGCGCGCTTCTTTCACCTTTGCGCTCCGTTACCCTCGAGGTTGTCGGAGCGGTCGTCCACCTTTCTTTTCTCGCTGCCAGGCGGGTGGAGCGGTGCCTGCTGGCAGGGGTACCGAGGCGGGGCTACCAGCCTTTGGAGGGCAAGGGCAGCCAGGGCTTGGCACCTAGGGGTGCCCCTCCCAAAAGACAGGGTGACGGGAGGGGGTTACTGTCTTTGAGCCCAGGCAGCGGGGGGGGGGGGGAGAGCCACACTCCAGGCGGAGCCATTAGCAGCCAGAGGAGCGATCTGGAAACTAATGGAGGGGAAATGATGGGGAGGCGGGCATATCCCCGCTTAACACCCCTGTCCCCGTTCACCCATTAGGAGCACTGTCCCTTTGCAACTTAAAGACTTTTTTGGGGGTGATTGGCCAGCACCGAAGATGCCTTATTTGATACAAACTGGTTTGCCAAAGGGGGTTAACTAAGCAGCAAAAGCAGTAGTGCCCCCACATATGGTAACCGAAAGGGAGGGAATTGTGACAGGTGCCACCAGGTGCCCATTTTCCAAGGCCAAATTCTTCCAGATGTTACCCATAAAAGAGGAATTTAAAAATATCTGAGTTTAACCTGTGTGAGAGTGTGTTCCCTCTCGTTCTCCAAAGCCCTTGGGTTAGGTTTGGGAGCAAAAGCCATTTGCCCCATATTTAGGGAAGACATTCAAAGACGCTGAGCCCCAGGACTCACTCAGACCCGCCAAATACAGGTGTGATTGTGTGCTGTGCAGCACTCAGCATGGAGCAAACCTTGTGTGGCGCTACTGATTGGAACGGATGGAGGAAGAGGGTTGCCCCATGCTGTGCTCATCCCAGCGCTGCACATTGAGTCCTGAACAGTGCCTGATCCTGCATAACAGAACCACAGTCCTGTCGAGGGTTTCAGTGAAGCCTGGAGGAAGAATGAGGCAGCCGTGTCATTTAGTGCTACCACACTGTGGTTAGGGTTCATGGCTCGGCCAGCCCCAGACAGGAGCAAGGGCTATAACACTTGGCTTTCTATCCGAATGAATTTACTGAGAACCATTCCTCAGAAATAATCAGTTTCATCATGTAATTCCCCTCTTCCCCATAGAAAGGGCACTCTTGCTTGTGTTCTGTGTTGCCATGTCAGAACCAACGTACAACTAACAGAGCTTTCAGGGTGAGATATTTAAGGAGTGATCTTGCCCGTTTCACTCCCCCAGCGAGTTTTCATGGCCAAGTGGGGATTCGAACCCTGTTCTCCAGAGTCCTTGTCCATCACTCTATCCACTACACCACACTAGGAATTGCTCTTGCTTGCTGTCCCCTTAAGACATATGTTTCACAAACGTCCTTGCCCAGCTTGACTCCACCTCCAGTAATCACCTGGTGATTTATTCTTCTGGCATCTGAAAGTGTGCACTTGAGAAAGAGGTGAAGGTTTGACTGTCTCTACACAATTGCAGAGGGACAGCCCCTCTAAAGGTATAGTCACGCAGGGAGAATATTGGAGGCCATCTGAGATAGAGCTTCCAAGAACTTCCACCATTAGATTTTGTTGAGAGAAAGAATTTTTTAAAAAACCTCCAGAAATAATTTATAGTTGTCAAACAGAGTTGATCTAGTTTATTTCAAATATTTGCACATTGCTGTTAATCTCCAGAACTACAACCCCGTTTTGAGAACTGCACATTTTTTTTTCTGACAGTAGCCACCAAATTGATACCCAGAGTGGTGTAGCGGATGGAGTAGGACGCAGGAGAACCAAGTGTGAACTCCACTTGACCAAGAAACTGACAGGGGAGGGTAAGATTGGTAAAACTCCTCCTTCAGTATGTCACTTACCTTGAAAGACCTATTAGGATCGCTATAAGCCAGTTCTAATTTGCTAAACATCAAAGACATAATACATCTATTGAATTGAATACTGGGGGGACATAGAAAGATTAATCCAAATCATTTATATAGAATCTCATGTCATCGAAGCCTGAGTTGGATAAATGTTCAACTATGTTGCAGAATATTTTGTAACTTTTTAAATACATGGTATTTATAAATACAATGTATAAAACTGTGTAAATACATTGCCTTATAAAACAGAATCAGATTTTGTAACCCTTATTTCGTAACTGAGCTCTTTGAGCTGAAATACTTTTTAAATTAAGATTATTATCCCATAGTCAGCCATGATTGACTTATAGCAAGCCTAATAGGGCTTTTAAGGTAAGTGAGATACTCAGGGAGTGCTCTTACCAGTCCCACTCCCCCAATGAGCTTCCGTGGCTGATCAGGGATTCAAACTCTAGTGTCCTGCTGTTCCACATCCTCCATACAAAGCACGTTACCATAGTCTCTCGAGATTGAAGGATGCCTACACTGGGTCCTAGTGCATCACTCTGTCCAATACACCACACTGGGTACCCCAAAATAGAGAACATTTCATCCTCCCTGATTATCTCTAAGGAGGGAAATCCATGTAGGGCCTAACAGCAGTACGTCTTCTAGGAATGAGAGAGGGAAGCATGGATTTTCCGCTCCCTCCTGTGTTCCAGAACTTCTTTGTTCACACGTAGTCTCAGTCTACAACTAAAGGGAAAGATTGCGCAGCCTGAGTGAATATGCTTCTTCTTGCCATGAATGAGGAAGGCCTCAAGTATGAGGGAATGACCTATACAGCCACCACGAGTGGGTGGATCAGGTTGAGCTGCTTTGATTCCTAGTAAAAGTCACACTCCACTTTGTGATGCAGCTCCCTCATAGCCTGTGTAATACTGGGAATACAGATGCAAGATTCTCATACTTATTCTTGCAGTTCTGAATCTCCACTAAGAATTTAACATCTGAAATGGTATGGAGATGTAGAGATCTCCCTTTCAGGTGATCAGAGGCTGCTGGGCTCAGGTGTTCTAAAAGGGAATCAAATGCTTTTATTTGTTATTATTGTATTACTGTTGCATTTTTTCTCCTTCACTGTGCCCACGGAGAAGCCCTTGTGGGAGAATATGTCTCTGGTGCTCTACAGTATGGCTGGCCTTGGGTTTTATGCCTAGGGGTCGAGACAGGGCAGCCTCAAGCAACACAATGACTGGAATTCTGTTGCTCACATTAGGTTTGTGAATCAGTGGAGGTTTAGTGAGTCAACTCCTCCGTAAGTTCCATTGATTCAATGGGCCTACTTTAGTTGCAACTTACTATGCTAAGAAACTGGATTTCACTCCTTATCCTGGGTTGATCCCGGGTGCGACACATCATCTCCAGAAGTCATTTCAACCACATGGGATTCTTTGCTGGGAACATTAGGCTTCTTGAGTTCTAGAACTGGAGGGCATCCCCACCCCTTGCCAAAGCAGGACATGTGCATCCCTGACAGGTGGCTATCTAACCTTCTGATTAAAAACCTTCAATGACAGAGAGTCCCCCCCCCACCTCTGATGCTCTCTATTCCATTGCTGAGCCGCTCCTGTTGCCTTATTAATGAACCCCTTTATTACATATAAGCAAAGACTTAAACATACAAGTTGTTCCTTGTTGAAACCTGTGCTTGCCTCTTGGCAGATGACTGCATGGTTCCATCACTTTAAAAGGTAAATTTAAAAATGTATATTTAAAGAGAAAATGGAAGGGACTGATCCTGCCACAGTCACCCTTAGCATGGCTTATTGTGAAACATTTCAAAACTATTTGTTGCAAGTATGTGCCTGTGCCTTTGGATTGAAATGGGAGTGTAATTTTGTCTCATGTGGTTGTTGATCTGTTTGTTTTTAAGGCAGAAGATATTCAAGGTTACATTTTGGTACTTTCAAAGGTTCGTCCTATGAGAAGAACAGCCAATTACAGCAGTATATTCTAGATTACTCCTTACGGGAGCACCCTATCCTAAAGAAGTTGAGATTGGTTAGTATGCATTTTACTGATGTTTTTAAAAACATTCTTTTAGAATCTGCCTTGCATTTCACAGACACCTGGATATGAGATTCAGATTATACAAAACAGCAGCTTCACAGTTAGAAGCGGAGATTCCTTAAGAGGTAAAGGATGTTTGATTGTCCCAATGAAAGGTTACCACAGGTCTGCAATTTGCAGTTCCATTTGCATTTGATTGGTAATTGCTGATCTGGGAGGTAACAATAAGTTTTGTTTGCAAGCTGGTTCCTCAGACACAGGCATTTTGAATGAACATTGTTCTGGACAGATGGCATTTTTATAACTTCGTAATTAGAAAGGTGACATCTCATATCATTCGCCCTTTAATTTCATCTTCATTGTTTATGGCATGTGGCATCTACTTACAAAATATGAAGTAGAGACCTTCTAGAATATATTTTTAAAAGGTTTTATTGCATATTTGCTTCTCATTCTTACTATTGCTTAACATGTAATGCAGCCCAAACTGAGTTTGGTGTTGGATATTGGGTAAGGAACCAGATCAGTCACAATTTCAGGTAAGAATCTTGAGGGGAAAAAAGGTTATAAAATAACAATATAAAACAAAGAAATGAAAAGCCTTGCACCAATAAAAAGAAAATGCAACAAAGATGGTGCTAGGTGAATTCAACATGAATTTGACCAAACTCCGGGAGGCAGTGGAAGACAGGAGGGCCTGGCATGCTCTGGCCCATGGGGTCACGAAGAGTCAGACACGACAAAACGACTAAACAGCAACAGGTGAATTCCAATTCCAAAGGAATTGTGACGACTGGGGGCCACCAATGAAAAGGCCCATCTCTGAAAACTACCTGGCTTACTTCCGTTGGTCAGAGAGGGGCCTTGGAGGCCTGGTTGTCAACTGGTTGTCAACTTCCGTTGTTTGGTCTCAGCATGATTTGGGCACTAGAGGTTAATACAGGCACTTTGAATTCTGTTTAGAAATAGCTTAGTCTCTTGAATAACTGTTTCAAAACAAGTGAGGTATGTTCCTTGTTCAATCAACAGCTAATAAACATGGCTTGCAGTTTTCCCTAGTTGTAATTTCTCAGTTCTCCAAAGCTAACCCCAGATAAAACACACTGCAGTAGCACAACAAGGTGATAGCCAGGGGCCTGGAATGTTGTGGTTAGGTGGTCTCTACTTAGAAGGAGTCTGGCTGCTGGATGTGCTTTGTGGGATAGAGCTTGCTTACCTAAAGTTGAGTTCATCAGCTTCTCCAGTAGTAATATTGCTCTTTCATGTGCCATGTGAGAGACTTAGACACCAGTCAGAGCCCAGACAAATCCAGCCAGTCACAGTACCTTCTGCCGACCTGCGCTGAGATTCAGCTTTTGTGGTTTATAACTAGGGCAGACATCTTTCTGATGAGAATTTGCTTAAGAGCAGTCTGTAAGATTATTCCTCTTTGGCACCAGCATCATCACAGCTGAAGTAAAGTTACTCTCAGTGCTCCGACTCCTGAGGGGTGTAGGAAAGCTAGAGGGCCTTAACTCAGCGGTTTCCAACCTTTGGTTCTCTGGCGTTCTTGGACTAAAACTTCCAGAAACCTTCACCACTAGCTGTGTGTGCAAGGATTTCTGGGAGCTGTAGTCCAAAAACATCTGGAGGCCCAAGGTTGGGGACCACTGGCCTTACTGAACTCCATGGCCTTCGCCACAAACCCTCCTTCCCAGATCTTTTTAACCATACCGTCGAGAGCTCTCTATAATTCAAACACTGGCTGAAATCCTGTTGCATAACAGTAAATTGCAACTACAGTAGGCCCATTGAATCAGTGGGGCTTATTAAGGAGTTGACTCACCAAATCAGCAGTTATTCAGTGGGCTGACTCTTATGTGCCTCAGTATGCTAAGCAACAGGATTTCAGCCTGTGTCTAGTTCCCACTGAGGTAGTAAACCTGTTCCTGGGCTGTACCAGTTTGAAATGCAGATGGAGGCAAACAGGATCAAATGATCCTATGTACGTAAGAAGTCCTGCACATCAAAGCTGAAGCGCAAGAGGTTCTTTCTACCTAATGTGCTCGTTTCGTATTGTACAGCCATTTTGTCCTCCTTTTCTGAGACAGCTGTGTGTGAGCTGACACACACACAAAACACACCCACCTCTTATCTGAACTGGTAAATCTCAGGTTTGCCATCTGACTGAGAATTGACCTGTCCCTTTCTATTCCCTTGCAGGTGCTGTAAACTTGCTGAAGCCACCATTCTAAATTTAGTCAGGAGTAGGACCTGGTCAACACAACACAATTCATAGGCAAACATCTGCAGGGTTGCACGCATTAGTTAAATCCGAAGAGTTTTGCCACCCACTGGCCCCTTCTGATACAGTGGTGCCTCGCTTAGCGATTGCTCCGTTTAACAATGTATTCACTTAACGATGGGTTTTTAAAAGAATTTTCCGCATCGTTTAACGATGTTTCCTATGGGCGATTTTCGCTTAGCGATTTCGGGACCATGCTTCGCATAGCAAATGCATTTTGGGTCCCCTGTTTCGCTTAACGATGTCCATTTTTGCAATTTTAAAAGTGTCTTAAAATGTTCAAAACTGTTTTAAATGCTAGGAATCATTAGTGCACCTTCTAAAACATGTGCAAATGTAATCTGGCTTTGTTCTGAGTCTTCGTTAATTTTTGGTGAATTTTTTTCTCCCCCATTGGAATGTATTGAACCGATTTTGACAGCTGTCAAACGGGCACTTCAATGCATTCCAATGGGGAGAAAAAAATTCACCACAAATTAACGAAGAGTCAGAAACTGTTTTAAATGCTTGGATTCGTTAGAGCACCTTGTAAAACGTGTGCAGACTTAATTTGGCTTTGTTCTGACTCTTCGTTAATTTTTGGCAAAGTTTTCCCCCCGATTGAAATGCATTGAACCCAATTTTGACAGCTGCATTCAATGCATTCCAATGGGGGGGGGGAATTCATAGACTAAAGTTGCCTATTATATGCATGTCACAAATTTCATTTTTTTAATTGCTATGGCATCATGAAAGCAATTAAATGGATAGATGTTGAACTGACTGTTCATTCTGTGCTTAAGCCTCCAAGACAGCAATAACATTTTCTCCTGTCCATAAAATAAGACCCCTCTAGGATATATTATTCTATAATGAATGGAAACCTACAGCAAACAGCTCAGTTCTGAATGTAGTAGCGGCTGTATACCCATTTGTATCAAGCTGAAGATCAGTGCAACACAGAGAAGTAGAGCTGTCTCCATGCTGCAGGCCTTTCTGCCTAGGCATGCCTCTGAGCTTCTTCTGGAACCCATCCCTGAGATAGTAATTGTGGTTGCATGATTTGTGATTAATCTCCCTTTGCCATCATCTGATAAAGTGGTTTTTTCCTGGCACTCCTATCCAGCAAGTGTAGTTTTGCCATGGCCGAGACAGCAGCTACAAGCCTGTGCAGGTGTGTTCAAAAGTATGTATCGCTTATCCTCAGATAAACTTACATAGCTTTGAAAACTGAAATCGCAATAGCAAAAATGCTGAGGGGTGAGTAACTATTGGGTACCCACTGTGGTGTTGTGGGCAGAGTAATGGACTAGGACTCAGGAAACCTGGGTTTGCCGCCAAAATCACTTATGCTGGCCCTGGAATATGCAATGTAACTATAATTCATCACGAGTGCACATTACTCCACCATCACCTAAAACAAACAAACAAACAAACAAAACAGCACTACTGAGAACTTTAAGGGATACATAGCTGGCTGAAGAGCAGCATTAACATTTTGGCCTCTTTTTCTAGATTACATCACAATGTCGTCATGGCTTTATGATGGTGTCTTGTGATGAGGCCCAGCTTCTGGCAAACCTGGCAAAGCTGATCAGAGCAAAGAAAGCAATTGAAGTTGGTATGTAAGCCTCTCACCCTCAGCCGGGGCTCCAGGAATGTAGAATGTGGATCCAGGTGCATCACCAGAGGCAGAGTGAGGGGAGAAAAGGAGGAAGCGGAGTGCCTGTTCATGTTCTAGTCATTACTCCTTGGTGCCTGTGTGTTAATTGGCTCTACAAGGTCTAGAACATCTTAATCCACAGCTCGTGGGGTGTAGTTGGTGGATAGGGAACTCAGAGAGACCTGGGTTTAGATCCCCACTTGACTGTGAAGATCACTAGGTGATGTGAGGGAAAAGTAAGAAAGGAGTGGAACATATACAGTGGTGCCTCACATAACGTTTTTAATTGGTTCCAAAAAAACAAACCTTATGCGAAAAAAACTTTATGCGAAACACCATTTCCCATAGAGATGCATTGGAAACCGGTTAATCCGTTCCAATAGGCACGGATTGCCGTCCTTAAGCGAAAAAACCCATAGGAAACATCGTTAAATGATACAATGTATCCTCCATTGGAATGTATTGTAGCTGACTCAATAGGTTTCAATGGCTTTGCGAAGTCAATTTTTGCAAAATTAAGTGTGTCATAAAAGGGTCAAAAATGGTTTTAAATGCTTGGATTAGCTTCTGCACCCTCTAAAACGGATGCAAAAGTTAATTTGGCTTTGATCTGACTTTTCGTTAATTAATGGTGAATTTTTTTCCCCCAACTTTTGACAGCTGTCAAAATCTGACAGCTCCATTAATTCCTATGGGGGAAGAAAAAATTCACAAAAAATTAATGAAGACTCAGCAACTGTTCTAAATTCTTGGGTTCGTTAGAGGACCCCCTAAATTGTGTGCAAACCTGATTTGGCTTTGATCTGAACTTTCGTTAATTTTTTGTAAATTGTTTTCTCCCCCATAGGAAAGCATGGAGCTGTCAGATTTTGACAGGTCCATTGGTTCCTATGGGCCAAAAAACAAAAATTCACAAAAAATTAACGAAACGTCAGATCAAAGCCAAATCAGGTTTGCACATGACTTAAGGGGTCCTCTAACGAATCCAAGCATTTAGAACCGTTTTGGACCCTTCTAAGACACTTTTTAAATTGAAAACAAAAAAAACGTTAAGCGAAGCAGGGGACCTAAAACCAAAAACGTTAAGCGAAGCATGGTCCCAAAAACGCTATGCGAAAATCGCCCATAGGGAAAAACGTTATACGAAGCACAATCTGCCTCTGAAAAAATAAACGTTAAGCGAAAAAAACGTTAAACGAAGCAAACGTTAAGCGAGGCACCACTGTATAGTGTCTAAATAAGAAATCAGTCCTTCCCACACTGCAGACTGAAGCAGAAAACTAAATACAGTATGACTAATTCTTTAAAGAATTAACTCCAGTAATAGGCTCTAACTACATCGCTGGCTGTATTTTAATCATAGGACAGGCATGGTGGGCTAAATGAGAAGGAAAAAATGTGTGAAGTCGTGGGGTGGTGTTTGTTTGGAAACACCAGGTGTGTGTCAACCCTCTTAGCTGTAACTGAGGTTTTGTTGGCGACGTGCCTTCTCTCATCGTTTCTGTCTTAATCCAAATTAATACAGAAGAATACCTGGGAATTATGTTAGTCTAAACACAAATCTACATACTTCAGTTCTTACCTTAACCCAGAGTCTGAAATGAACATACTTTCAGATGAATAAAATTTCCCTATTAGCTATCAGTCAGGCTTGTGGAGATACAGTGGTGCCTTGCTTAACGACGATAATCCGTTCCAGGAAAATCGCTGTTAAGCGAAAACATCGTAAAGCGAAAATAAAAACCCCATTGAAACGCATTGAAACCTGTTCAGTGCGTTCCAGTGGGGTAAAAACTCACCGTCCAGTGAAGATCCTCCATACAGCGGCCATTTTCGCTGCCTGTATAGCGAGGAATCCGTCCCTAAACACAGCGGGAAGCCATTTTGAAACCACCGATCAGCTGTTAAAAAAACATCGTTTTGCAAAGAATTGGTTCCCGAAGCAGGGAACCGATCATCACAAAGCGAAATTCCCCCATTTAGACCATCGTTTTTCGATCGCAAAAAGATCGCCATAAAGCCAGTTTGTCGTAATGCGGGGCAATTGTTAAGCGAGGCACCACTGTATTGTATTTCTCTATCCCATCACCTCCTGGAAAATAGAAGGGGAAGATATGGAGGCAGTGTCAGATTTTATCTTCCTGGGCTCCATGATCACTGCAGATGGAGACAGCAGCCACGAAATTAAAAGACACCTGCTTCTTGGGAGGAAACCGATGACAAATCTTGACAGCATCTTAAAAAGCAGAGACATCACCTTGCCAATGAAAGTCCGAATAGTCATAGCTATGTTTTTTCCTGTTGTGATGTATGGAAGTTAGAGCTGGACCATAAAGAAAGCAGACCACCGAAGAATTGATGCCTTTGAATTGTGGTGCTGGAGGAGGCTCTTGAGAATGCCCTGGACTGCAAGGAGAACAAACCTATCAATTCTAAAGGAAATCAACCCTGAGTGCTCACTGGAAGGACAGATCCTGAAGCTGAGGCTCCAGTACTTTGGCCATCTCATGAGAAGAGAAGACTCCTTGGAAAAAACCTTGATGTTAGGAAAGTGCGACGGCAAGAGGAGAAGTGGACAACTGAAGATGAGATGGCTGGACAGTGTCTGCGAAGCAACCAACATGAATTTGACACAACTCCGGGAGGCAGTGGAAGATAGGAGCGCCTGGCGTGCTCTGGTCCATGGGGTCACGAAGAGTCGGACATGACTAAATGACTAAACGAAACGATGGCAAAGACAGGAGAGGAGAAGATACTGCAAAGTGCCTGGAGTTTAGAGAACAGGGCTAATATTTCTTTAGCGTAGATAAGAAGGAACCACAGGAAGGTCTGCTCTTTTGAGCCAAGTTGGTGAGGGGATGGCAGTCTCATACAAAATGAGGTCGAGAGTTGCTTAAATGCATCTTCCTGTACCCTCCCCCAAACTTGGAAAGTGCATAATTAACTAATTCAAGATGCTCCAGCCAATCAAGGTCACTCATGTGAGAAAAAATAAGTGATGTTATTTTGTTGTTAAAGGTAGGGTCTAGAACTCTTGGGATTGCTTTGTTATAGACATTGAAACTAACTTAACAATTTCTTATTAATAGGTGTTTTTACAGGCTACAACACTTTAAGTATGGCTTTAGTCCTACCAGAGGATGGCAGAATTGTTGCCTGTGATGTCAGTGAAGAGTATGCCAGTATTGGGAAGCCTCTCTGGAAAGAGGTAATCGAGGTCAGCTGGTACTTCCCAGAGCTAAGAATGGGAGCTAAGCTGCATGTGATATAGGAGGTCACATATGCGCACCATCTAACTTCGATTGGGTGTTTAAAGTTGAAGGAACTATGTGCTTGATTGGAAGAGTTATGCTGGTACTGGGGGGGGGGGGAAGAATTCAGCACAGTTGTGCTTACACAGTGTAAAAACAGTGTTGTTGTTTTTAGAAAAACAATAATACAAACATATGATGGAATTTTCCTGCATGTACAGATAATGCTGATTATGCAGCCTAGTGATGCAGGTTACTTTGTCCACGACCACACTATTGCTTGCTAGTGTGTGCATGTGGTACCTCTTGCACAACTGGAGAATTTAGCCAAACTCTATTAGCGCACTGTCTTCCCCTACCAGTTTTACATTGGATTTATACTGTACTTAGTGCTTCTGTTGCAGGCTTAATGCCTACATCTGCCAAAATTAAGTACTAACACTACCCTGACAACAGGAGTAATCAAAAGGGTTTCTGTAGAGAGGCAGAATTTTGTCCAGCTTCTAATCTCAAAGCACTTTGCCATCTTTCCCCTTGGGGTGCCTTTGATAATGTTTCCTCTCCTTTCAGGCAGGAGTAGATCATAAAATTGACCTAAGGATAAAACCAGCCATCCAAACTTTGGGTACGTACACATGGATCAAAACTACAAAATGTAAAGATTAAAACTAACTGGTAATATGTAAGAAGAAAAGTAGGAACAATAACAGACTAGCTTCACCGGTCCAGTAGTGAGGTGGGAAGCAGAGGCTTACTCAGAAAACCACAACTACTGCTGTTTCCTCTTTTTTGTGGGCTGTGTGAATATTCACATCTTTGTACAGTGGTGCCTTGCTTGACGACGTTAATTTGTTCCAGCAAAATCACTGTAGAGTGAAATTGTTGTCAAACGAAATAAAAAAACCCATTGAAACGCATTAAAACCGTTCAGTGCGTTCCAATGGGCTGAATACCTGCTCGTCCAGTGAAGATCCTCCATACGGCGGCCATTTTTTGGTGCCTGTAATGCGAGGAATGCGTTCCTAACATAGCGGGGAGCCATTTTCTTCGGCCGGCGGCCATTTTGAAACCCAACAATCAGCTGTTTGCTGATCGTCATAAAGCGAAAAATCGGTTCCCGAAGCAGGGAACCGATCATTGCTAAGCGAAAAAACCCCATCTAAACACTGTGACACCCCATCTAAACTTCAGCGTTAAGTGGATTCGTTGTAGAGCGGGGTAATAATCCAGCGGGGCATGACTGTAAATGGCACCTGCACGATATTCTGAGAGATTAGTGGAAGTTACTGGGCAGGCTTTTCTAATTTTACTGAAAAGCTTAGCTCCTCTTTGAGGTCCTAGAAAAGCTTTGGATGAGCAGAAGACCTCAACGCTTGGCTGTGATCGAGCAACAGCTGTTCTTTATACAACAGCCCCAAGCTGTGTAGGAGAGTCTGGAAGTTCTAAGTCCAACTTAGGAGGCAAAGTGGCTTCATTTCTACATGTAAAATGATATTTCTCTTATGTCTAGATGAACTTCTAGCAAATGGTGAAGCTGAAACCTTTGATTTTGCTTTCATCGATGCTGA
Organism: Pogona vitticeps; assembly: GCF_051106095.1. Classification (NCBI taxonomy): domain Eukaryota; kingdom Metazoa; phylum Chordata; class Lepidosauria; order Squamata; family Agamidae; genus Pogona; species Pogona vitticeps. Next base: position 113,750,721 of record NC_135785.1, read on the forward strand.
CAAAGAGAGTTACAATGATTACTATGAAAAATGTTTACGCCTCGTAAGAAAAGGGGGAATAATAGCTATTGACAATGTAAGTACTGCAGGAAGAAATAGAAAAGGTCTCATGGCTCCTTAGCATTTAACAAATTTATTGGTCTAATAACCCTTTCTTCTCTGAGCATGAAGTTATCTACAGTTGGCAGATACATACACACACATAACACATGCATAGAAAAATAGTTAAAATTGACAGGGGCAAAGGCCCAGAAAAATGAGGTAGCTCCTTCACTTAATGGCCCTTTTGGCTCAACTGTTTACATAGTATCAGCCAAGGGCAACATTTCTATCTCATAAAGCAAAGGTCAGTCTGTGAAGGCAACAAATTGGTTTAATTTCTTGTGGCAAACATTGCAGGTAGAGAACTAAAGATTGACTCAGAAAGCATACTTTAGATCTGGTAGAACACAGGCAAACTTCTAATTTTAGATTCCAGTTCTATCTGCATATGATTATAGTTGCAATAAAAAGTGAGTGTGGTGTCCGTCTGTTCCTTTGTTTTTCTGTTACCCTCCTCTTTCTTTCCCTCTGTTAGGTTTTGTGGTCGGGGAAGGTACTTAAACCAGCAAGTCATGATATTGCCCAGATGATGCATCAGTTGAATGAAAAGATATTCCATGATCCGCGTGTGGTTGTAAGCATGATCATGATGTGGGATGGCCTAACATTGGCATTCAAGCTCTAATGGAGGAGGAGGAGAAAGAGGAGGAGGGTGGCTTTGAAGAAGCAAGTAGGCTGAGCCCTGAAAACCTCTTCACATATTGGGAATGAAGAGGAAACATACAATTATGTGTATTTTGATCTTGTCTCAGCAAAATATTTCAGGCTTCAAATTGTAATATAAACAAAGAGGAGGTCGCTCCAATTATTTTCTTATCTGCTACAGCGATGGCTAACAATCATGGACAGAATTATGAAGAAATTGCCTTGTATGTTTTCAAGATAAAATGGAGGCTGTTTTTTCACAGAGAGTGTGAACGTTTGTTTTTCTTAACTAAGTAGTCTGTTTTTCTGATTTACCTAGTGAAGTATATTTGTGTTTTTACATGAGTGCAAGAGGAAGGAATGGGATATGAACTAATCTGGACAGTAGAGGCGAAGGGGTGGTTTGCTTTACTGATTGGTAACATTTAAAGTGTTAAAGATCAGAAGAAGGGCAGGATCTGTTCTCAGTAATCCCACAGTGTGTAGGACTTGGAATAATAGACTAAAGTTACAGGAAGTCAGATTTTGGCTGACTATCAGGAAAAACCTCCTATGTAACTGTTAGAGCAGTACAACAATGGAACCAATTACCTTGAGAGATGGTGAGCACTCCAAAACTGGAGGCATTCAAGAGAAAATGAGGCAACCATCTGTCAGATATATTTTAACTTGTATTCCTGCATTAACCAGAGACTTGGACTGTAAGAACTTTTAGGCCCCCTCCAACTCCAGGATTCTGTGATTTACATCCTGGTTTTTCTCCAGTGATTTCAGGGCAGATTTCCCTCTTTCTACATTACCTTCATAACAGCCTTGTGAGATAGACCATATTAAAACAGTGTAGCATGGCTAAAATCACCCAGTCAGTAGATCTCAAGTCCCCATTTAACAAGGTAACTTTTGCACCACACTACCTTTAAATTGGCTCCTTTTCAGACAGTCCATTGGGCAAAATCTGTTGCCATTGTTCCACTGATGTAAATTGGATCAAAGCCCTCAAAATAATAAATTTAAATTAATTGAAAGCTTCTTATCCCTGGGGAAGCATTTGGAATCCTCAGGTCAGTGGGCAGGAGCTTTCGCAACTTTTAAAAAAGCCATAGCCAAATAAATCCCTGCCAACAGTCCTGATCCCAGTAGCTGCAATGCAGCAGAGAATATCTGACTGGCAGCAGAGAAATTCAAATGTAGTGAGGGCTGCAAAGCAGGAGAGTGGCATGTGAGTGCCATTAATCTCTAGGGGCACACATTGATTCTGCTGTTGCTGTACATTTTTCTTATGTATTGATATACTTCATTGTACAGTGGTGCCTCGCTTAACGGCGATAATCCGTTCCAGGAAAATCACCGGTAAGTGAAAACATCGCAAAGCAAAAATAAAAAGCCCATTGAAAGGCACTGAAAACATGCGTTCCAATGGGCTTAAAACTCACCGTCCAGCAAAGATCCTCCATATGGCAGCCATTTTCACTGCCTGTATAGCGAGGAATCCGTCCCTAAACACAGCGGGGAGCCATTTTAAGTTACCTGGTGGCCATTTTGAAACCGCCGATCAGCTGTTTAAAAATCATTGTTTTGCGAAGAATCGGTTCCCGAAGCAGGGAACCAATCATCGCAAAGCGAAATTCCCCCATTTAGACCATCGTTTTGCGGTCGCAATTTCGATCACAAAAAGATCATTGTAAAGCGGATTCGACGTAATGCGGGGCAATCGTAAAGCGAGGCACCACTGTACAGTACAGTCCATCCCAGAATGTGTCCATGACCGTCTGCACTTGACACCTTGCAAGGAGTTAAGAGTGTTCATTATGTTGAGCCATCGTGACCCTCGCCGTAGCATTGGCAGATTCGCATCACTGGTTAGCCTGATTGGGTGGAGCTGTTTAGTAGTTTGGGTGGGGGTGGGGCGCGGGGGAGGGAAGGAGCAGGAATGGTTTGTTTGATGGAACTGTCATCTTGTTACTCTGATAGAACTGAAAGAGTCCGAGAGCCATTACAACTCTTTAAAGTCTGATGGAGAAGGGCAGCAGCTTCCTTTGCCCTTCCATCCTAAGCTCTGCTGTCCGAGAATCACACAAGCAGCTTTGGCTCCTTCAAAACAGGGGTCTTTATTTGTACTGTAGTGCAAGCTGGATCCATTATGAACCAGAAGGGCGGTCCCTTCTAAAACAAGGAGATGAACTGGTCAGGTGGACAAACTACTCCGGATGATACCGTTTGTGTCACCATAACACCCAGTAGGCATCGATTTCTTGTCCCTTCTTGAAAGCTAAATGCAACTTCGCCTGATAAATTATTGGATGTGAAACCACCAGGGGAAACAAGGAATCTCTAGGTAGGACTTGAAAATAATGGATGGGTGTCTGCAAATGCGGCCATAAGAAGCAACTGCATGTCCCCTACTCCCTCCAAGCTTCTGTGTAATTTTGTACTCGGTTCATTGCCTGATAAACACCTGCATTTTAGTTCAGTGGTTTAGGTATCTGGATGTGGAGCCAGAGATTCGGAGTTCGATTCCCCACTGCGTCTCCTGTGAGTAGAGCCAGCCTGTGTGGCCTTGGGCCAGCTGCACAGTCCCAGGGCACCTTCAGAAAAACAGGATGGTAAACCACTTCTTAGTCTCTACCTGGCAAACTGGAAAACCCTGGAAAAGGTAGCCATATGCCAGAACTGACTTGATGGCACAGAATTATTTGCTCTTATTAAGGTATGAATTAAAGATGTTAACACCTGATAAAATGCTTCTGTCTGAAAGGCACAGTCTAAAAGCAATGCTTTAGGAAAAAAGGAATGAGCAGTCATAAAATCTGAAAAAAGAGGGAAATTAATGCATCGTTCTGAACAAGGTATTTATCTCTCTCTTGTGCACGGATGAGTACATAACTAGCTGCTCTAATATTTATTCCTATTATTGCAAATGTAAATATTGCCAATAACTCATGGGATTTTTGCATTACATTTCATATTTTAGAGAATGATTTAAGTCCACAGAAAAGCAAACATTTATCTTTTTCTATTGTTCGCATTACTCTCTTGAGTTCCAAGCAAATTGTGCCTACTTATATTTTATGATTTTTAGACAATTAAAATATTTTATGAAGGCAACTAAAAGTCCTCCCCAGAGTTAGCAGCAAGATTATTGATTGACTAGTGCTGTATTAAAAGGGGAGGTTGGGGTGTAAAATCATTCTTCAAAGATTCATAATTTGCTTCTCTTTGATGTGCTAAATACAGCAACCTCCTACACTGTTCAGACTCCAGGGAGAGATTGCAGATTCAAAACATTTATTCCTAACAATGCGTCAGAGTTACTGAAAATAGTTCACACTTATGCCTTACTGCCAGTTTTAGAAGCAACTCACACGTCAAATTACTGCAAACATTTACAATACCAACGTTCTTTCATTACAGTAAAACTGCAGTAAGAGCAATGGAGGCCAGTCTCTCAGGGCAGGGAGACACAGGTCTGCTTCACATTCAGCCTACCCAGTCCTGCTTGTCTCCTTATCAGAGACAGGGTTTGGGTTAAAGAGACAGGAGAGATGAGCTGCAGCTGGTAGGGATGTCTCTAATTTGGAGGCAACATGCCGCTTGGTGCCCCCCAACTGAGTTATAGAAGGTATGGATGGGGTGAAATAAGGCAGACTACGAGTGAGTGAGTTCCAGGCTGCCTCTCTGTATGGATGCCCATTTTTGCTGCTGGCTCAACCTTTTTACCTTGACTCCGCCCACTATTAGTTTCTGTGTTTTCTACCCCATCACCCCTAGTGGGCATCAGCTGTTACCAACCGTAGGATTAACATGAATAGAAGGTCATGAGACACAGGGAAAGACTACATTCCTCTTAGGCTTGTCCCATAATGGGATGGAGGCTAGAGTTTGAATGTAGCGGAATAGGTTCTCTTCAAATGCTTTTTAACAATGAACACTAGGTTGGATCCAGATTTAGTAAGAACTAACATGTTGAATTGACTACTCAAAAGCCTTTGTGTAGACCACAACAAACTATGGCAAGTCCTTAAAGAAATGGGAGTGCCAGACCACCTCATCTACCTCCTGAGAAATCTATATGTGGGACAGGAAGCAACAGTTAGAACTGGCTATGGAACAACTGATTGGTTCAAAACTGGGAAAGGAATACGACAAGGCTGTATATTGTCCCCCTGCTTATTTAACTTATATCCAAAATACATCATGTGAAAGACTGGACTGGATGAATCCCATGATGGAATTAAGATTGCCAGAAGAAATAATAACAACCTCAGATATGCAGATGTGCAGATGATACCACTCTGATAGCAGAAAGTGAGGCGGACTTAAGGAACCTCTTAATGAGGGTGAAAGAGGAGAGTGCAAAAAATGGTCTGAAGCTCAACATCAAACAAAGATCATGGCCACTGGTCCTATCACCTCCTGGCAAATAGAAGGGAAAGATATGGAGGCAGTGACAGATTTGACTTTCTTGGGCTCCATGATCACTGCCGATGGTGACAGCAGCCACGAAATTAAAAGACGCCTGCTTCTTGGGAGGAAAGTGATGACAAACCTAGACAGCATCTTAAAAAGCAGAGACATCACCTTGCCACAAACGTCCACATAGTCAAAGCTATGGTTTTTCCCAGTAGCAATGTATGGAAGTGAGAGCTGGACCATAAAGAAGGCTGACCGCTGAAGGATTGATGCTTTTGAATTGTGGTGCTGGAGACTCATGAGAGTCCCCTGGACTGCAAAAAGAACAAACCTATCCATTTTGAAGGAAATCAACCATGAGTGCTCACTGGAAGGACAGATCCTGAAGCTGAGACTCCAATACTTTGGCTGTCTGATGAAAAGAGAAGACTCCCTGGAAAAGACCCTGATGTTGGGAAAGTGTGAGGATGAGATGTTTGGACAGTGTCATCGAAGCTACCAACATGAATTTGACCCAACTCCGGGAGGCGGTGGAGGACAGGACGTCCTGGCGTGCTCTGGTCAATGGAGCCATGAAGAGTCGGATACAACTAAATGACTAAACAACAACAAAACATGTTGAATTAGACCTGGGTGCACCATCATTCTCTTAAGTGCCACTAGTTTTGATGAGTCAATTCTAAGTACATGGCAAAGTGGAAATCCAGCTTGTTGAATGGAAGTGTTAGTATGTGAGGGATGGGAATGATTATCAGCTGTGGGTCCAATGGCTATTTTTAGAGTATATATTTTAATTGCATTTTAATTGTTTTGACTTTTTATTGTATTTTAAATGTTGTAAGCTGCCCAGAGACCTTTGGGTAGTGTTGGCGGCATATAAGTCAAATAAATAAATAAATAAATAAATAAATAAATAAATAAATAAATAAATAAATTTGGCCGGTGATGATGAGAATACCAACCTAAAATGAATTAGAAGTATAGAAGCACTACTCTAAGCTATCATGCATTACTTTTACTGTTGTTGCTGTCCTGCCTTTCATTGGCTGATCTTTCGTTGGTACTGTCTTGAAATCTCCCCATGCACAAAGACATACAGGGTGACTGTGTTTTGTCCAGCTCTTCAAGGATCTCAGAGCAGCATGCATGCTATTCCACCTGCTGCTTTGAAAAAATTCACAATGACCCTGCCAGGTAGCTTTGGCTGACAGAGGGAAACCGTGATAAGCCGGGTCTCTAAAGACACAAGACTAGTTTCCCTTCTTAAGACTTCCATTACACGTGCATCCCAGTCCCCTAGACATGAGGAAAGTGCGGTTAGCTGGGCAACTTGCTCCAGGCCACTGCAAAGCAAAGGCCTTTCTGTTTTCAGTCCTTTCCTAGCATTTCTCACCAGAGTCCTGCCCAACACACAGGGGTCGCTGTAAGGGTCAGCGTGCACGCACGCACACACACAGACACACATCTACCCCAGGGCCCCATAGTCTGCTGGAGAATCCTGGCATTTCCTGTTGATCCCTATGCTTACCTTCCTTCATACATGGAAGGCAGTTCCCCATCCCCTTAGGGAGAACTGCTGTACACAGCAACCAGCATGAACAGTTCTCTGTTTCATCTGGTGTTATAAATACAGTATTCTGTATCATATGATCACAATCAAAGCAAAGTTTGATACAGCCAAAGAGAGGATCTAAGGTGATGCACATTGAAGGGAAAGCTGAGGAGGAAAGAGAGAGATCATAAAGTATCTACAAGATTTATTACTACCTAGCTTGGCAACCTAAATGGTGCTGACATAGATTAAATTTTTCACTGCGCACACACTCTGCAGTATTTTAACTAATTGATTACATTGCTTGCAAACCACTTTCCTAATAAAAGACAGCAATGCTGCTTCCAAGATAAAAACCAATAAAATAAAAAAACTATTAAATGTACAACAAGATAGGCAGCATCCAGTCAAGTCGATACTAAAGATGGGTGCCTAAGAGCATCTAAATGGATGGATATGTTCTAACTAAGCAGAACATCACCATTTTACCAGACTTGAGGGGAAAATAGGAAGCTGCCTTCTATCAGGACATTGGTCTGCCTCGGATCCATGTAGTCAGTCCTGATTAGCAGCAGGTCCTAGGTAAGAGACTTTCCCAGTCCTTCCTGCAGATCCCGAACATGGGGAACCTCTGCATGCAAATGTATACTTAAGACTCAATTACACCAAGAACATAGTGATGCAGTGCAGTCAAGACTCTGCTCATGACCTGAGTTTGATCTTGACGGACTCAAGTAATCAGCTCAATGTTGACTTTGCCTTCCATCCTTTGGAGGTCAGTAAACTGAGTAACCAGCTTGCTGGGGTAGGGCAATGTGTAGCCTACGTACTTAAATTATAAACTACCAAGAGAGGATGTCAAGTGCTATGGGGTAGTAACCCACACGCTTTGCTTCAAAGTACAGCTACTCCCTGAAGGGGAGTTCCTTCCACAACGCAAGGGCCATCAGAAAGACCTTCCTTTGATTCACTCTATAATGTTACTCTGGTTTAAGTGGCATGCCCAGTAGTACCTCCAGTGACTACCTACCTCAGTGAAGAGGCCAATCAGCAGTGAAGGAACTGCTTTCCTGGATCGCCTGCACCAAGCTACTCAGGCCCTAAACTGGAGGTAGACATAGAAGGCACACAGGGTGTTCAGTGCACAGGGGATTAGAGAGAGTCCATCTTGATAGCAAGCAGCATGTTTACAGGTCCACACTCCCTTTCTCTCAGGAACAAAGAAACAAGTGGATTAAACAAGATGCTCCTTTGCAACAGTTCAGCTCAGTGGAAGGAGTTTGCTATTTAAGCAATTTGTAAGTAAACAAATATTATAGCCAGAGAAGGGTGCATGTGATGATGTTCTCCAGTTCTAGGAGGAGCAGGGTGAGTGTTTTCTGGTTCTAGAAAAGCCAAAGACGTTCAACCAGATTTCCCTCCCCCCGCCAACATTTCTGTCCAGTGCTATTTTGCAAACCAGGGAACCGCTGCTGCTGTGGCTCTCACTTTCTCCCACAAAACGGAGGGTGTTTGGCAAGCTGGCTTTACCATCTAAGAATCATCCACAAATATTGTGGTGGCAAGGTGTTGGAAATGCTGCCTGGAATCGGGGTATGAGTTTTAAAAGGAAGCATTTCGCAGCTATATTGTGTTCAGAGGGTAACGAAGGTTTTGCCATCCTTTAGCTTTGCCTCTGAATGTAGCTGGAGCTCCCCCTCTTGGTTCAAAGTGCTCTCTTTGGCCATTGACTTCTCCCACTGCTACAGAGACGCCCCCTAGAGAAGGAAAAGGAAGCAGTGCCTGGCTTTGATTTAAGACAAATGTGCAGAGAACTCTATCCCAAGAGGGACAAAAGAGAAAAAGAAACACAGAGATGAGATTTTGTTTCCAAACACGAAGTTTTCTTTTATTAATTATGTTAACAAGAATGACAAGACACGTACTTCCCACCAGTATCTCATGTCAATCTTTGGTGCAAAAATCCAGACTGCAAAGATAGGAATGTTTATGCGTTTCTTAATCTTTACTTTGATTTTACAGAGAAATACTGTATCAGATTATGCATTCCTAATGAAAACTTGTATTATTTTGTTGTTGTTGTTTCCATGTTCTTTCAAATAAAGTTTAAAAAAACCATGTGGAGGTGACAGTGAACAAAGGATGTCTTTGTAGGAATAAGGTAGCACTTAACTCCCAAAGATTATCGCCACAGGAAGAGCAAAGGTCCAGGGGAGGAAATCGTGAAGCATCCTGCCCATATCTGAGTATGATTGGTGTGGATGAGACAAAGCAACTACCCTTTCCCAGAAAATAAGACCTAACCTGAAAATAAGCCCTAGTACTGTATGATTTTTCAGGATGCTTATATTATAAGCCCTACCCCCCAAAAAAGCCCCAGTTAAGTGAAACCGCACCCTCCACCATTGTGCAGCAACCAGAAGATGGCATGACTGTATTTGAATGAATGTAGATTGTTGCACATGAAAAAAATAAAACATCCCCTGAAAATAAGCCCTAATGCATTTTTGGAGCAAAAATTAATATAAGACCCTGTCTTATTTTTGGGGAAACACGGTAGGCTGAGTCTTAGGGATGATTTGCATCATCAGCAGAATCACCTGGTAGGCCTGTCTCCTTTTATGTATACTGTGAAAAAAAAACACACACATTTGCATGTGCACATGTCTATATATTTATATGTACGTATATGTGTGTGTACACACACATACAGTACATACATATACACACACATATATATATACACATATATGCATATACATACACATACGTATCCTCTTACACAGAAACCAAACAGCTTATGATTTCCAGTTAAATAATCTGCATAAGGAAGTTTGGGATATAACTATCAATGATAAGCTTGCATATAATATAAAAGTTAAGAGGGGGATAACAGGCAGAGATGAATTTATAGCTATATGGGGAGAAGTTATCGGTTTTATACTAAAAAGGGGAAGAGGCAAAACCCTTGCACGAGTCAATGCAATTCTGGTAGGGACATGGGGCTCAACAAGGGTAAATGAGCGATCAGCCAAGGAGGCAGGGCAGGGGAGCCTGTGCTCCTGCCGGTGACTGGTCGAACAGGGAAAGAGGGGGAGGCGAGGAGCCCTGCACTGGCTGGTGGGGGGGGGATCCAACCAGGGAGGCATGGAGAGGGAACGAGCAGCACCTGTGGTGCCACACATACCAAGGCATGTCCCTCCAAACTGCGGTTCGTGCCCATCTCTACTCCCAAATGGTCCTGTGTGGAGTGGGGAAGCACTGTGGTTTTAGATGTTTGTTAGACTTCTTTTTCTTTCTGTGTTTGGGGGGGCTTTGTACAAATAAATATTCCTAATAAAACAAACAAAAAAGGAAAAGGATGAGCTAAACTTTCTCCCTGATGCATTTGCTTTCTATGTGCATTGAGGCAATAGCCATTTATCCATGCAGGCAACTCACCCCCAGCGTCACCACACATACACACCCTACAGCTTGATAAAAAAAATCCATTACCATGTGACACTCTTGGTCCCTATAATCTGTTTGACTTAGACCCATAAACCTGGTCAGTCACTGAGTAAATATAGAGTTTGTTTTAAGACCAAACTACATAATATATGGGATTCTATGCATTTTTCATCCATAGTGTGCCTTTGTTCGTTCACGTGTAATCTAAAGGAACCTGGGAGATATTGCATCTGAGTGAGTAAGAGGGAACAGGAGAGAAAGAGCCCTGAAGCCCTTCTCTGCTCTTTTTTTCAGTTCAAAAATGCACTTACAAATGTGGCATAAAGATGTTAGGAATGTCACAGGCCAGGTGATCGAGACCTTCGATTTCTATATATACATTGGGAGCATAAAGCCTCTTTTCAAATACAGAAATGATTTTATGAACCCTCAGATTGAAGAAATAAAATAAGGGCTATGCAATCTGACATACAAAAGAACAGAAACGCATAATGCTAACAAGTTAGTAAATGACTCTGCAATGGTAACAGCAATGAGTTATTGGCTAAAATCCAGTAGTGAAACAAAGCAAGAGTAGGCCCACTGAATTGCTGTCCAACCTCCTTCTGCACAACTAGCCCTGATCCTGCCAGTGGCCATTCTGTCTCACAATCATTCTGCCACTAATGGCCTTATCCTGTACCTTACCTTAACCTGCATCTGCAGTCAGTAACCAGTTAAATACACTAAGTGGCCATTGTTGTATACAAGGAAACAGGCCTATGTGCCAGCTGTGCAAGCCAAATACACAAATCTCTCTTTCTCTCAAATCCCAGCCCCTTAAAACCTCTCTTAAAGAAATGAATATGAAGTCATCCTATCTGGATAAATTTCTTCATCCTATTTAGTGTAGGATCCTTAAAAAACAATAGCTTTTAAACTGAAGCAAGTGTGGCTAATTTATATACTTCAAGAAAACCTATTCATAGCCAAGGGCACAATCCACCAGAAAATGGATCCATTGCCACTATGCTTTATTTCGGTGGAGCCTGCCCAGGAAAATTAATTCCTCCTCCAGGAAATATTCATCTTTAAAATGTATGTTATTTTGGCCACCTACTCAAGTATTCTTCTTGTAGATGATTTGTCGATGTTGTCATTGACCTATTACACCTATTTACATTTCTCCCTCTGTGGGAATAAAACAGCTACTGTACAAGTAAAACAGAAGGGAACACATGCCTTTTGCAATGGATTCTGAACCAAACAGAACAGAACAGAATGACCAGCAGATGGCAGAACTGTTCCACGTAGTGTTTACTGTGAAGCACACATATTTGTGGGTATATTATAGTGGATTTTTCAAAACATTTTTCATGTACTTTCTTAACCTCATAGACTGCTAAGCAGCCATTTCCTACCAGACACCACCACTGAATCATCAGAGATAGCTGCATGGATGGAGCCCACTCTTGTGGCTATAAGGAACTGTGAACTGGCCTGCTTATTCAGCCCAGGCAACTACAAAGAATGCTCAAATACACTCATGAAACCATTCCGTGAAGCCAGAATCACTCATACTTCTCCCCTTAGCAGGTTTCATGGTTAGCATAGCAGTGGGGAGGGAACTGTAATGTCTGATCACTGCTACGGAGAGAGATGTGCCTCAGACTGCAAAGGCCGCAACTCAAAATAAAGAGGCAAATGTTCACATCAACATCTGGCCCTCACTATGTGACCCATCCAAGTCTAAGAACCACCACTTTCTTATATGGCTTCAGGTAGAAAAACAGAGAGGCTAATTGTTTGTCATACTGCGCAAATTCATCTCTTTGATAATTTCAGACCACCCCTCCAGTTCAAGGCCTCTTGCATGGCTCTTTGAACACTGAATTCTCCACTATGATTCTTTTCACATCTTAGTGCATCTTTTAGATGGTCTAAACTTTAAAGCACACATATCAGAGAAAGCCTTGATTGCCTTCTGTGACTTCTTTGCAAAGGATTTTGGAGAAACCCCTCCTATCCACTGTGATTTAGGTATCATGTTGATTACGTTAGAGGCCATGACAGTCACAATGTGTCACATTTGCCTTCTTGCCTTGTAGCCTAAAGACACAGACAGGGCACTAGGACGATACTTACATCTGAGCTCATAACCCTTGACCTTCTGGGTGAATTAGTACGGCTCCAGGGTGGCCAGACTGCATCAGTGGCTTAAGCTGATAATTCAGCTATACTCTCTCCTGGACTAAAAAAAAAAAAAACCCACAGTTGACCATCCTCAGCCATGCCCTGGGAAATTTAGGTTAAGACTCCTAGTTTGCTTTACACAGTGGTAACCCTGCCAAGCAGAATAGGTAGAAATCAGAGGTCTTTTACATAGCTCCACCTGAAAAGCAGGAATAATGACACTGCCAACAGCAGAATGCTGCTAATAAAGTTCCTTTTTCAATGTTCAGAGTCCATGTCACCTCTCTCACACAATGACATAATGTAATGCTCACCCCCAAATCAAGAATTGTATTGTTAAATGAAGTGGAACCTGCTGCTTTCAGTGACAGCAATTCTATTGCATAAGCTGAGTGGCATGAGATACTGACCTCTAAATTTTTTTAATGAGATTTTTTTTAAAAAAAAAAAACTTTTTTTACTTTTATGGTTAAAATGCTTCTTCTCTGACATATTCTATAAGGGTGCTAGGTTTTAACTTAAAAATGTTCCCTAATTCAAAGACCTTAATTGTAGAAAATGATTATATTTCTAAATCTAATACTATGAAGCAATGTATTCATAAAATTTTTAAAAATGAAAAGGGTCTACCAGTTCTTGGTTTGGGGTATCAATTTTACCAGGTTCACATGCTTCTGTATAAGTACTTATATTAATCTTGTATCTTGTACTAAAACCAGTATTATTAGGAAAAAAATTGCAATTCTCAGACAGGGTCTAGCTCCAGAAATAAGTATTTGTTAACAGCAATATATGAAGACAAGAAATAACAGACTTTACCACTCCCGTTTTCCAACTCTGACTAAAGTATGTCTTGAGTCCCTCCACCGCCCCCAATGTTGGAAATTTTGGAAACACTATCAAGATCTCCAGGAGTACTTTTCATTAGCTTACCTGAACACAGCTGATTCCTTTAAAACAGCAAACTTTAGCTACTGACTCTCTGCAACTTCAAGCAGACAAAATCAAAACGCTTTATCTCTCTCTCTGAAAGTGCATGCTTTTAAACACTGGAAGCATCAATAAATAGAGCGTTATTGGAGACGGAGTCAAGCTAAGCAAGGAGATACTCAAAATATACCTTAACATTGTAAAAAGCAAGAGAGCACTTTCGGGGGGGACAATCCCATGAACAATTTGAATCTTTCTAAGAAATAATTTAACCCATAATTTAAATCAGTTTCATTTCAAATGCAGCTTGTTGACAAGTTTTACAAGATCAGAAAACACAAGATCAGAATGCAGCAGCCTGGATTTTGCCGGTGCTAACAGCACTCAGCACTTTATCCTGGTTTGTATCAACTCCTCTGGCTCCACTTGGTTTAGCAGCCTGATCCAAAGTACTAGTGTTGCTCTGATCCTAAATGGCAAGAGGCTGAAATATCTGAATGGGTCTCTCATAAGACCCCTCCCTAGTCTCACAGAACATATTTGGAAAATCCTACTTTTGTGTTTATTCATCTCTAAAGGCGTTACGGAACACAATATTTTTACTTGTTCCATAGACTGTCGAACTGTTTTCATAGCACAACACAAACTTCCTTGTTAATGAATTTTATGCAGCAGATTGAAACTGACTATGCATTGGATTCAGGCCAGTGTTGCAAACATTGAGTGCTTATGTCCAAAATCAGTCAAAAGCTGGGAGAAATTTCAATAACTGAAAGGGGATGTAGTGCTGTGGCTAAGAGGCTAAGTACTATGAACTTTAAAATGCTATATGGATACTATAAGTAGTATCCCTTCGTCAGATACACAGGAAGTAAATAGTCAATGCTACTTTTAAATGTAGTGCTGTACTTAAAGATGAAACAGACTGTGTCAACGTGGTTGTCTTGACTTAGTTCCTACAGGGGTCTTTCAAGTGCATTGATTAGCATCTAAAGAGATCCCCCCCCCCCAAGATTTACCTTTGGAACTTACAATTTAACAGGTGTTACTTTCTTATTCCTGTGTGTTACATGTCAGTCAAGACAATTCAGACTTATGCTAACTCTAGTAGGGTTTCCAAAGTATAGGAGCTATCTAATGCATAATTTTACCAGCTCTCTTAGCCACCACCTTGTGAGTTTCCATAGCTGAACAGGAATTTGAACCCAGGTTTTCCAAACCCTAGTCTAATATTTTATCCACTGTAACATGCTGGCTTCTAATTACTCCCAATTTATCTGACACAGTAATAACTGTACTTTAATCTTCACACATTTGTTCGTTTCTGTAATTTGAGTTGTTATTCTAAGACAAATCCTTAAAGGAGCTTAGTTCTGAGCAGAGATGCAGAACGCTGCGCTACTGAAGTATCAATACATTGATAAGGACTTAATCAGTGATTAATTTAAGGTTTTTAGTGGACTGATACAAGTAATATACAAGAAAGAAGCTAATCCAAACCCAGCTGACCTCAGCAAGACATTCTCGGTATCAGGAACAAAGCAAAGCCATCAGGGTTGCTTCTAAAAAGAAACCCAGACCATGCAATAAATGGCTGAGCTCAAACAGGCACCTACATTTACTTTCCATATGAATAGAATAAGACACATTTAGGCAAGATCAGAAAAGTATCTTCCAGGATTAACAAGAGAAGGATCATAACCACAGTTTTTTCTCCAAATTGGAATCCTAGAAGACACCTTTCCTCTCTGCCTTACATGACATTCTTAGCCCACGGAGCATTCTCCCTTTTTGTCAGAAGCTTTAAAAAAAGTCTTCAGGGAAGTACTATGTCGTAACAGGAAATGAGCCTTAAAAAGGCCTCACTAACATGCTGGCCTTATCAGCCCCTTCCAACTCAATTATTCTAACTCACAAGCAGATTCCTCAAGAACTCTCGAGGGCAGGCATAAACAGCTTCCAGAAACTGAACTTACAACAGAAATAGCAGAAGGCCAAGGAGCTAAAGTATACAGAAATCAGCTTTTTAAGCACAAATTTAAGACTGACCTCAGCTCTACCTTTAAATAACTTAAACCTGAAGGCACAAGGGGTGTGTGTATTTGTTTTATTCATAATTTTGGAATTGCCGTGGGATACCAAAAGTATTTCTAATTAAGGTGATCTTAACAAAACTATTGACCTCACTTTTCAGCAAATCCACTGATCCATTTTGTTATTTCGATAGCTATATAATGTGTTAAAAAGAAACATAACATGCACACATTTGTACAGGTTTTCATAAAGTCTATTTCATCATTTGTGGGCAGCGCATTCAACAGTTAAATACATTTACATAATGTATTATGCAGTGACTGCACTAATGCAGGATTGAAAACTAGATAGGTAACCAATTTAAACTAAAAACCAGCTAACAAGTAACTGCCTAAATACTCAGAATACAGCTCTTGTTCTAGGCCATCTCTCTGAGGAGGAAAAAACCTCCAAGTCACACTGAAATTATATTTTAAGGCCATGTTCTTCCAATATCCCATTTCTTGTGGCAGTTTTCTTCACACCTGTTAAGCCTCCAGTTCTAGGCCAAGACCGAGTTTATGTCCACCAGCATTAATGTTCTTCCCATCGATTAGGGCAGACATACTGAGCTTCACACCTGTAAATCAATACAAGCAAAAAAAAAAAAACCCTTTCAGAGGTGACAAGATGCATTCAGTATATTACTGTTCCTAATTTTTTCCCCAGGAAAAAATGAAATTAAAAGTAATTTTTTGCTGAACCTTTTTGTTCTCGTATACAACTGACACAAAGCCATTAGCTCCGAAAATTTCTATCAACTGATTTTTAGCTTCCCCTCTGTGGGTTTTTTTCCCACCAACAACATTTATGCTTCTCAGTGCAAGGACATAATTTTTGCCTCACTTTGGGAATGAGGGAAAACATTGCAGAAACACACACAAAAAGAGCAAGCACATCTTCCACCTGGCTTTCCAGGAGTCATCGTTTAGATCAGGGCTTCCCAACCTTGAGTCCCCAGATGGTCTTGGAGTAAAGCTCTAGGAAGCCTTCACCATTAGTCATGCTGGTGAAAATTTCTGGGAGTTGTAGTCCAACAATTTCTGGGGACCCAAGGTTAGGGACCACTGGTTTAGATACAAAAAATGATTTAACACGCATCAGAATGTCATCAGAATGGATTAAATCATGCTGACAGCAGCTATCAACATGTAGTTGATGAACCCTACTTTATCAGAAGTAACTTTTTATTTCTTCAGTAACAATGAGCAATAAAAAACTAGTACCAGAATATGAGCATCATGACACCAAGCCCTAGCAAGGATCTTTTCATGCAATGAAAAGGCTTGAATACATGTTGACAGACAACTGTTTTTCTACATTGCAAGGCATGTCTCCTGATTTTGCCCACAATGATTTTTAAAAACCTTCCTGTAATGGGACTCTTGTTTGTATGAATGCAACCCAATGGCTTTGAGGATCTCACAATTTCATGGACAAACATTTCCTCTACCCTTATCCTAATAAAAAAGGATGCATCATCGTTTCAGACACTCAAACTCATTCTTCAGAGTTTTTAATTTAATAAAATGTAGAGTTCTCCTGCACCACACTAGCTGCTGTTTTGCCCAGCTTTCCCAGTGTTCTGAATATATTTTAGCAGTTTCTTCTCATCTTTGGCAGATTGTTTGATGGATACTCCCACTCTTCAGCAGCAGACCACATAACTCTGTTTTTACAGAGCAGGAGGAAAAAGCAACAAATGTTTGCAGTTGCAAGGCTAGTTTCCCTGCAACAAGTCACCCCATGACTCCATTATGCTTATACAGCAAATCACACTACCTCTGCAGACTACCAAAAAGGGCACTGCAAACAAGGGAGGTCTCTCTCATTGCTCTTTTAAAACAGGGTTTATCAACTCAAACTCCAAAAATGGTCAATAAGTCACTTTCCAGCTACTGGGCAATTTTTTAAATTTATACAAATGCAGTATCTGCCACTCAACAAAAGTCACCAGAAAAAACTGCACAGATTATCAATCCATTGGTTGCCAAGGAAATTGTAAGGATGAAACTTTTAAGTTAAACCAAATGGGGAGAAAACATAGAAGAGGCCCTTCTCAGAATCATTTGTGGCTTTAAGGTACAATGGACCCTTGACTTACAGACGGCTTGACTTACAGACTTTTTGAGTTACAGACTTCTCTGGCCGCAAAATTTAGGTTTGACCTGCAACCTGAGAATTGACTTACAGACCAGAAAAAAACCAAAATGGAACAAAAACGGGCTGTTACGGGATTAATCGGTTTTCAATGCACTGTAGGTCAATGGAGACTCGACCTACAGACTTTTTGACTTGAGAACCGCCTTCCAATACGGATTACGTTCTCAAGTCAAGACCCCACTGTATACAACCTTTGATATACAAAGGTTTGGGGATTCCAAAAGTCAACCACAATATAAATTTATATTTATTTTTATATTTTCCTGCTTTTTTTTGTCTTCTATCGATATTTGGAGGGATTTCCCCTCCTTTCCTTTTGTTGCCTAGAGTGCCCGTCGCTCTGTCTTTCAACTGGTAGACCACTACTGCTTGCACTGCTGGACTGAAACTACAGTGGAACCTCTACTGTATCAGATCTCCCCTCAGCCACCTTTTCTAAAGGCTAAACATACCCAGTTCTTTCAGTCTTTCCTCATTGGGTTTGATTTCTAGCCCCCAGATCATCCTTGCTGCCCTCCCTCTGAATTTGTTCCAATTTGTCACCATCCTTCCTGAAATGCAGTGTCCAGAACTGGACACAGTACTCAAGATGAAGCCTAAGGAGTGCTGAGTAGAGTGGAATTAGTACTTCACAGGATTTGGAAACTATACTTGTGATAATGCAGCCTAAAGTAGCATTTGTCTTTTTTTGTAGCACATCACACTGTTCGCTCATATTCAGCTTGTGATCTACAACAATTTCAAGATCTTTCTTGCTCGTAGCATTGTTGAGCCAGGTATCCCCCATTTTGTAACTCTGTGTTTGATTTCTTTTCTCTAGGTGCAATACTTTGCACTTATCCCTGTTGAATTTCATTCTGTTATTTTCAGCCCAGTGCTCAAGCCTACCTAGATCATTTTGAATTTTGTTTGTCTTCCAGGGTATTAGCTATTCCACCCAATTGTGTGTCAACCACAAATTTGATTAGCATTTCCTGCACCCCCGATCCAGTTCATTATTCATCGTCTTCTTAATTACAGTCTGTATCCAGCCTTAATCTATCTTCCAAATCTTCAGTTCTTATGACAAATATTTACCTGGCCTCAGGGTCTGGGTGTAACCAATTCCAATTAGACTAGAGTTGTTCACTTTTGCCTGCAAAACAATAAGCAAGCAGAAGCAAGTGAAAAAGGGAGACTGCTCAATTCACTTCAATAACAATGTCATCCAGCAAAATTAAAGTTGTAGTTTAACATTGTTGAGGAACTCCAAATATAGACCACTAAAAGATGGAAGAATTTTATTTATGCACATAACACACTGAAGTAACAAACTAAATGCTTAAAAGCTGCAACATCTAGCACAATGTTTTACCATCTTCAGTGTGTATGGAAATGGGGGGGTATAAAAAAGACACCAGACATCTGACATTATAATCTCCCTGCTGCAATGTGACCAAATGGATCCCATCAATTCACTTTTCAAAAATTCAAGCACATACAGTGGTGCCTCGCTTGACGACGTTAATCCGTTCCAGCGAAATCGCTGTAGAGCGAAATCATCATTAAGCGAAATAAAAAAGCCCATTGAAATGCATTGAAAAATGCAAAAGTGATCGCAAAAACCTAATCATCAAGCGGATTTGTCGTTTAACGAGGTAATCATTAAGCGAGGCACCACATGTATTAAGATTATTTATACCTCATTATCAGCACTAATCATTCAAAAATTTCAATAATTTTAAAATTTATTGGAAAATTCCCTTTGATATTGCCAACATTAACACTTATTATTTATTTATTTATTTATTTAACTTATATGCCACCTACTGACTGTCTTGCATCTGGTACAAGCACTGAAGTGAAATTCTATGCCATCCTATGGAATACAAAATCCTGGAGATGTGGGTGTGCGATCCACACTGACCCAAATCTTATTTCATTGTATACCCCTACCCACCTTGTTTCTTATTCATTTGGATATACACTGCCAATTATATAGGGATGCCATAATGGATAACGTCTTTCTTGTGGGTGCATGATCTAATCACTGGCCAGTGATTGGAAAAATGTTTCAGCAAATCAAAGGTGACATTTGAATACTTGACAGAAGGGCAATCTGTGGCATCCTGAATCATCTCCACCCACCAGTCTGAAATAAAATTAGGTTGCCAGCTAGAAACAAAACCCCATAACATTTTGTTTTGTCCTGCACCTTTAATATCCTGTTTCTTAAGCTATCCTGCTTGCTTTCTCAAATAATAATAAAAGATCATGCCTACTTTTCATTACCTTCATTGGCTTACTAGTGAAAAACAAACTGTTTTGAGTACCTTTTACTTTAACTACTGCTCTAATGCAACTACAGGGAAAGATACATCCAGGGATCAAAGAGCAAACCCTACCACCTAAAGCAGGAGTATACCATGGCAATCACAAATTTTTATGACTACTCTCCAAAATCATCCATAAATTGTTGATCACCTACATAAATAAAATGCATATTTAGTATTAGATAGCAATGCTCTGAAGTGAAGACATACACAAGCTAAAATCTCCTGTTCTTTTGCCGTAAAGACTACACAACAATGAGACTACACCTTATAATATGTACAATGAAAATCAGGGACATTCTTAATTATAACTGCCATCTACCATAGGTGGCACTTTGAAAATAAGTGGAGGATGGATCTAATGGACATGGCAGAACTTTGCAGCAATGTCTTGGAACCACAGCCCTTATGTTTAATGCAAAGAGACAGAACCATTACACTTTGGGTTCTAACAGCCAACTGCTATTACCTCCACCAATAACCTGAATACAAAACAGACCAAGAATAGAGAGGGGGCTTTTCAAGACAGGAGAAGCAGAACTTTCATACCAAATGTGGTTGAGGTGCCTACTTACGGAAATAGAAGCAGTGGGATCCAACTGGTACTTTGCTGCAATTCCAAAACGGGTACTATTGGTGCCCGCCATCCAGTTAAGATTTATAGCAGTCTCAAGGTTGTCGCTGACTTTTTGGTAAATTGAGCCACCAAACTCTGACCCATCATTGCTGAAAAATATTTTTACAATGATTGTAAAATTAAACAATTAAAGACAGAAATGGTCATAATTGGTAATAATAAAATTAAACAATTAAGACAGAAATGCTCATAATTGGTAATAAACAAAACGAGGAAACAATTAAAGCAAACACGTACCACTGTCAATTCCATTTTCATCATCAGCATTAGTTGTACTGATGAGAATGCAACACTCTCCTCAGCTGTGCACCAGTGCTGACACTGAAGAATGCCAGAGCTGTGATACTGCACTCAAAGCAAAACCCTGCTAAACCAAATAATATTTTGACCTAATTTGTGGCCGAATGCAAGACTAAACTTCCCCTCATATCTACTGGTGCACTTGGATCCACTGGAAATACTGTAGGATGCCCATACAGGAGAACAATGTTCCAGTATGGCCCATGTATATAAACCCAGTGAATGATGTATGATCAGCTGCTGAATTTTAGGAGGGGGGAAAAAACTCTACATGAGTAAGTCAGGTGTAAACAAGCAGCCACGGACAGGACTGATAAGCTCTTAAATTTCTCTGCACATATGTTATGAGAGCAAAGGAGGTAAGCAGAGGGAAACACATTGCTCTGCCATCCTTACCATGAATTCTTATCCTGCCCTCTTTATGGTAAAACTGGGTAGGGAGGTTCCCCAAATAAACAGAAAACAGGTAATAGACATATGTGCAGAAATAACTAGAGATTTTTCCCCAGAAGTACTGTAATTAACATTTTTTGAGAAATACAAGCCCTGACTTCTAATTAGCAGCAATCTGGCCCAGCAATTTATGCTATTCAATTTATGGAGTAGATATGTGTAAGACCGGATGTGAGAGTAAAGCCCCTCTCACGGGAATGCCGTCCCATCTGCCTACTGCCAATAAAGAAATACAGACTTTGCCTATTCCCCCGCCCAGGAAGATAGGACCACCGGGATGAGACCTGGGGAAGATAGAGGAAAATTTGAAAAGGGTAACTGTCAAGGAAACCAGGGCTGTTTTGGTGGGAATGGAACGGAAGCCACGGGTAGAAGTAGGGGCTGGTCTGGCGGATATAAAGAGGGTGAGGAGGAGTTACCGCCAGGTTGGGAATGGATTTGGTTAGAAGATCTATGGGCAGGGAAGGTGGAGAAGCTCCGGATACCAAAAGAGAAAGCAGATGCCCGGAGAAGGAGGGAAATCGGCCCTAGACCTTCCATTTGAGGAGAAAAAAAGACAAGTGGAGAAGGAAGTTGAAGGAGGAGGAGGAGAAAGAAAGGAGATAGGAAGGAGGGTGAGGGAGATGCAAATGAGGGGACAGCCAGGGGACCATGGCAGACCCACTCTCCCTCCAGAGACCTGGCCTGGCTGGACAACAGAGACAAAGACAACATCCCCCTACTAGAAGGGGAGGCAGGACAGATATTAAACCGGGGTGTATCTCTGGACTGGCTGGGGCCGTGGAATGTTCAGAGGGGGAAACCCCTTTAAAGTTGAAGAATGGAAACCCCTTGCAGACACGTTGTTGGGGGGAGATAAAGGTTGGAATACGTTTGCTGACACTGGTTTCTTGTTGAATAATCCAATAAATGTTACACTGATTTCAAAACCCTGCAAGTCTAGTGATTTATTTGAAGAAAAACTGGAGCCAGAGAGAGCACCCTCACAATATGAAATAGGATTCTAGCCAACATGCTATCATCCCTCATGCACTTGGCTATTTGTATCATGTGAGCTGTGAGGTATTTTCTAAGCTCACCAACAAGTCTTAATGCTTACTTATAAGGCCCTAAACGGTTTAGGACCTCGATATTTGGCGGAACGCCTCCTCCCACCAAGGTCTACCCAGATCACCCGTGCGAGTCAGGAGGTGAGGCTGAGGAGCCTGATGCTGAGAGAGGCCCGGAAGGAGAAGACATGAAACCAGGCCTTCTCGGCGGTGGCTCCTCACCTATGGAACAACCTCCCTCTGGAGATTTGCACAGCACCTATGCTGGGAATCTTTAAAACCCAATTAAAAACATGGTTATACATCCAGACGTTCCCTCCAGTCAATACCTGATTTCTTTCTATTTTCCTTTATTTTTTCTTATACTTTATTACAATTGTTATTGAATGACTATGCACATTCTTGAGTTTATTGTTTTATCCTACATTGTAAGCCGCATGGACGAGTAGTCCAGATAGGCGGGGTATAAATCAAATAAATAAATAAATTAAAAAAAATAACCTCCAATATATTGTGAGATAGGATTGTTGTCCAGGCGTAAAATAGATTTCTTATGTTCCCTGACTTCAATCAGAATCCCAGTATTTTGAAAAGGAAGGAACGTCACTTTTTTTTTTAGGGCAACCGACTGATAACCAGAGCTGCACGCAAAGTTTCTGTTCCAAAATGACTGGGGCAAAAAATGAAGCGCTCCAATGGTGAAAAGCAACAGATTTCTTAGGAAAAAACTCATCCTAACCATTTATATTTATGATGACAAAACAGTTATTTGCAAATGTCTGATTTGGTGACATTCTCTACAACTGTCCAAGAATCAATATCATGCAATGCTAACGTTCTAGTTCTGTGTGGATTTGAAATATGCCTCTGGGGGTGTTCAAGTCCATGACAGTGGACAATTCAGAACACGCATAAAAACCAGTCTGGATCACACCAGCTCTAGCTGCTAAACACCATTTCTATCAAGCAGGTGAAAATTATTTTCTGTATGAAACTAATGTGCTGGCAACACAAATGTTGTTTCCCTGTCCAAGTTCATTCAAGTGTAGAAGATATTTATACAATACATAACAATGTGAAACCTGAATGTGTAAACACTTCCATGACATACACAGCTAAAGTTGTATGAAACAGAACAGAGCAGTGGTTCCCAATCTTGGGTCCCAGATATTCTTGGACTAAAACTCCCAGAAGCCTTCACCACTAGTTGTGCAGAACATCTAGTTATCCAAGAACGTCTGGGGACCCACAGCTAAGAACCAGTGCATTTGCGCAAGTACAAAAAAGAAAGTTCTCTCCTCATTATAGCTGACACCTGGATTCTTACAATGGATACATTTTAGATCAATGTTTTGAAAGCCACTTTTGCCCTTTCAGATTTTCAAGATGCCTTCTAATAATTAAGCTATTAGTAAATAATCCCTTGAGCATTGAAGGCACACTTATAGAAGCCACGGCAATGACAAATTACTTTCCCATACGTAATAAAGTTGACCATAAATATTGACATTTTAATTGCAAGTCTGCTTTCATACTTACACATTAGTGTGCAACTGGAAGTCTCCAGTCTTGTAACCCACAGCAAAGTTGTTTCGTGTCAATTTGGATTTGGCACTATCAAAGGTCATTTGGTAACCAGCAAGCCAACCCTCATAACCTAAAACAACTGCGCCATGGATGGCAGGTCCCGCAAAATCAAAGTCAACATCGCACCCAAGATTTACGCATTCACGTTTATAAGCAGATTTGATTTTGCCACTCTTCTTTCTGAAATGAGAAATTATTGAATCAGAGTCTTTCTTCCTTTGGAATACTTGAGTTATACTGAATCTCATCATTACAGGGAAATAAAGGACAACCATTTAGAAGCTGTCTTGGGTCCTTTTAAGGAGAAAGGCAGGGTAAAAATATTTTAAATAAACCAATGCAAAGTATAAGTAATCACAGACAAAGTATAGCAGCTAAGCAAAGTCCTGAAAAAAAAAGAGCCCAGCTAAAATTAATGGATGACATCTAAACATTTAAAGCAGCAGTTCCCAGCTTTGGGTCCCCAGATGTTCTTGGGACTAAAACTCCCAGAAGCCTTCACCATTAGCTGTGCTGGCAAAGATTTCTGGAAGCTGTAGTCCAAGAACATCTGGGGACCTAAGGTGGGGAATCACTGATTTAAAAGGAATGAGACACCATGCATTTATTTCATATTTACAAAACAATGCTGGGACAAGCAACTTGTTTAGCATCAAATCCCTGCTATCTATAAAGCAGTGGGAGAAATTCTTTGAAATTAAGGCAAGATGATGCCAGTCAAGTGCATACAATGACGATCTGGACCAGCAGCCTGACATATATAAGCAGTTTCTTATTCTTTCAAGTGTCATGCTAAAATCATATGACTGAGTGAAGGAACACAGGAAATTAAAAATTTTAGTATACAGTTGACATTCATGTATTTTCCCCATGGAAATGTTACACATAGAACTTAAAATAAAAACTAGTTTGGCATTTTAAAACATTTTATGCAGAATGTAGAAATGAAACCAATTCAATCCCAGGTAACCGGTTCAAGGTTGACTCGACCTTCTATCCTTCTGAGGTCAGTAAAATGAGTACCCAGCTTGCTGGGGGGGGGGCAATGTGTAGCCTGCATAATTAACTTGCAAACCACCCAGAGAGTGTTTTAAGTGCTATGGGGTGGTATATAACCAGCACACTTTGCTTTTCACTTTTTCTCAGAACATTTTTCTTTCTGTCTTTTATATCTATAACTTTTATACCCATAATTACAAATAAAAAACTAGACTGTAGAGAAAGAGATTTAGCAGGGTCATATGGATCCAGGGACTTTATGATGCCCATTTTGGCTCTGACTGAGACTTGGCAGAAGATTTTCTTCTATCTCCAAGTCAGATTCACAGCAATCAACAAACATTTTGTTCAGTTCTTCACTGCATGTTTGAGACCAAAGAAATAAACCAACTAAGTTTTATAAAACTGATCTCAAACTAGCTATGTACTTCTCATGTAATTATTTTATGCCCATCTATGCTGTGCTATCACTACAACTTATCACTTACAAATCACTAAAAAAAAGTTAATACACGAAGATTAAAAAGAAGCAAGAGAGTCCTTTTCCTGTAGACTTGCAAAGTAAGAAACATAACGCAAAAGAAAAAAATTATGAAAAAGAGGAAAATAAGCAAATTTACGTTCCTGAAATTACACAAGTCCTACTTAGCTGTTCAGAACAGGGTTAAATAACTATATGAGAAAAGGAGGCAGATGACTACACCACCTTCTGTTGTGGCTTTCCATATGCAGAGACCAACAATTTAAACAACACAGCCTCATCTACATACTCAGACTCTCTATATACAACAGAAGTAAACAGGGCTAGTATGCTCCACCTCCTCACATATTTATTTTAACTCTATTTCAACACCTGAAGGGGCCAATATCTGGTGGCACACTTCCACTGGATCCCACTGTTTCCCTTCTCTCTCCTGTGGATTCTAAATGTTCCAGAGAGCTGGGAAACCTTCTACAACCGCTTGTGGCATGTCAGGGGGGTGTAGTAAGAAGGGAAGTCCCAATTCTGCTGGCACTGAATATGCCA
Source organism: Pogona vitticeps (assembly GCF_051106095.1). Taxonomy (NCBI): domain Eukaryota; kingdom Metazoa; phylum Chordata; class Lepidosauria; order Squamata; family Agamidae; genus Pogona; species Pogona vitticeps. The sequence goes on from NC_135785.1 coordinate 113,776,582, forward strand.
TTGGATCTTGGTCTAGAACTATAGTGTTAACATTAGCATCTGATAAACACAATAAGCATAATCTATCTTTCACTTGGAATGTCATCTACTTGGAGAGTACCAACAATTTTAATAGAGAAAAACCTACCCGGTGTTTGGCGAGAAAGTTGTATCAAATGTCAATTTCAAACCTTTGGCAATCTAGATTAGGGAGAGAAAAAGCTGTTAAACAAAATGTCAGTGCATTCTTTTTTAAAAAAATTAAAAATTTAATAAACGTAAATTCTATTACCTGATCTTCAATTGCCATTTCTGTTCCTAAAGTGTTATCTGTATTCCATTTTTCTGTGAAAGTCACACCATACTCAGCCCACTTGTATTTGGTCTCCAAGCTTCCATGCACTTTCCCTGTGTCTGTATTTGATGAACCAGCTGTTGCAAACTCCTAGGAAGACAATGCAGGTTAAGATATTTTTTAGTTCAAGAAACCAGTGAGATAAAGAGTAGCCACAACCCTCCACTTGTAAATTAAATCTATCTGAAATTATGATTTGGAGGTCAATATTACTTCGCCCAATATGAACATCACTGTTCCTTTTCTATTCCTGTTTTCTCAGAATGCTTGCTTCTGACCAAAGATGCCATGGTACGCAAGCAAGTCTGTGCCTCAGAGATCCAGAAATGCACTCTCCTTTTACTCCAACTATCTAGAGATTTCCTGAGAAATTTACCACCAAGAGATTTCAGACACCAGCTGCTTGTAGATATGCAAAAAAGCTAGGAAAAGCTGAAGGAAAACAAAGTAACAGCTTTATCAAATTTGCAAATTTGCTATTGCGTAACATTACAATGCTGGCACTTACCACTCCACTTGCAGATTTCGTTTTCACATCCAATTTCACCAGACCAAAACCTTAACAAACAGAAAGGAAGTTACTGTAGTACTATCTGGTTTTCCCAAAAATAAGACCTAACCTGAAAATAAGCTCTAGTATAAGTTTTCAGGATGCTCACAATATAAGCCCTACCCCAGTTAAGTGAAACCCCACCCTCTACCATTGTGTAGCAACCAGAAGATGACACGACTGTATTTGAATAAATGTAGATAGTTGCACATGAAAAAATAAAACATGCCCTGAAAATAAGCCCTAATGTCTTTTTTTGGAGCAAAAATTAATATATAAGACCCTGTCTTATTTTCAGGAAAACACGGTACCTTTTTAACAGGATACAGCTTGAATATAATTCCAGACAGAACTATATGAAAAAATTTTGAAAGTTGAAAACTAGAAAAATGGTTCAAGTTACTATGGTTGAACAGCTGATACTAGTAACAGAATCCTGATGCAAAAATCTATATGGACGGACAAAGCCCCTTAGGTACAGTACAATTTCAAATGGAAGGTCTAACATCCTCACAATCTCATCCCTCCCTAGAACCAGTTCCCGCTCCAGGTGCTCAACAATCTCACAACCTGAGAAATTCTGACCTACTTGGGGTTCACCTCAATGTGTATGAGTGAACTCTCCCATCTCCTGCTTCTGTGAGAACAAACAATACCGTGTGCATGGGAGGGTACAGTTGGCATCTTCTTTTAGCAAATTACATATACCCTCTTCAAAATGCCTGGCCTCACGCTAGAAAAACACAATACAAAAGCAATAATTGGTATCCTAACATAATCTTGTTTCCTCAAAGCACTTCATTTAATACTTCTACTTCTTTGCCAATCCTGAATAAAGCTTCAATGTAGTAAAAAGCACAAATATATTATATGTAAGAAAAAGACCAATAACAAATCTTTACGTGAACTAGATCAGATGGAACAAAATTCTACAACAAGCTCCACTATGTCTCATTTGTACTCAAAAATACAACATTCTAGTTATACGTGTTTCTTTTCAATATCAGTTGAAGGAAGTGGACAAATGGTCCACAAATGGTTTGTAGTCTACTTGCAAAAACATAAACAATACTGTGCTAAAATAAGAACAGCTTATTTAGTATGAATATTATCCATACCGAATCCTTTGTTGAAGATGTCTCTGGCAGACTTGCCGAGGTCTGCATATGCTGGTGGGATAGCCATTGGAGCTGGAGAGGCACAATAATAGGCATGTTAGTACTGCAAAAAATGAATATACATTTAATTTCACCATCATTATTATATGTTTTATTTTTCAATGCTAGCACATATTATACTACTCTATAATTAGATTCTTTATCTTTAATTTTACTATATCTGTATTTTTCATTATTTTATAGCACTTTATAGTAATCTTTATTTACTAAAAACAAAGGAACAAATGTACTACTAGCTGGATGAGGATAACTGTTCTAGCATTTCAGCCCTCAAGTTTCAAAAAAGAAAATGGTTCTCTGATGCTACCAATGGCATTGCTAGATTGGAACATCCGCTTTGGGGGTCTTCATGTATGGCATGAGGTTGGGATGTTATATGTTTTTAATGAATATATTTTGCATTACCTTTGTGCAATATGTTTGGAGAAAAACTGGGCTAAGGGAAATACATATTCTTATATATTTGCATAAAGAGTGTTGCACTGGAATGATATTCTCCTGATAAACCAGAATACATTCAGGTATGCTGATGAATGCCATGTCTATTGTTCTAGTGCTTTACTACCACAACTGCAAAGCTAAGATGACCAAAAAACTCATTTCATTAAAACCAAAAACATTTCAGACCAACATACCCAAATGTATTATGACTAGCAAGGGCATACTACTCCAAGGCAACGCCTTCTCAACATTTTATGCAAACATTAAGAATATGCACTTATTTTAGCACAACCTTTATCAAAACATATTAAACATAGATAATAATAATCAAGGCAACTACACATAATACCTTCAGTCATCCCACACATGAAAGTGCTTCAAAACAGATGTTCAAATTCCATGCCACAAATCTGTTTCACAACAGATCTCACTCCAAATAAAATCTCATATCCGCTTTACTTATTAAAGTCTGTTATCATACAGGAGATCAGTTTATTTTGTAATACAGCTTTGCTTGTAGATCCTAGGAATCTACAGCAACCCTGAAAAACATGGAAAATCCCATGATATTTAGGACACACAAATCAGTTTGTATATGGGTATACTACAAGGTTACAAAACGTTTAACATTAATGTCAAACGTAGCTAGCATATTATTATTAACACAGTATTTACTATTCCATTCCTGAAGTCTTGATGTGCAGATATTAGAATGTGATATTTTCCTCTCTACTGCAAAAAAAACACCTTCACTGACTGATTTCTGCACATCAGGCTATTTTTAGATATAAGAGCAAGCCAGACCAGTTACATTCTAGGCAGTTGTAAACCCTGGCTACTACTCAAAGCAACAGATTTTTCATTTCACAGAGGAATGAGGGTGGCAGTAGTTCAATTAATATTTTGAAATGTAGTTGGCACAACACTACCTTTTAAAAGAAGTGTTCTTCCAATTCCACAAATACACAACCACTTTATATCCCAAGAGCTGTTCTGTATATGAAAAATCTCCACATACAGCAAGTTTCAGATCATACACGGCCAGTTTTCATATTACTTCCATTTGCAATTTTATTCTATTTGTATTCCAGTTATTTTATAATCTGTCCAAACAGTACTGCTAAAAATTGAAGTATAAACATACCAAATAATATTTTATATTGTGATTCTTATTTGAAATATGAAGAATTTAACATAAATGAAATTTCACAAATATTCCAACACTTTTTCTAATATTCATGAAACCACAAAAGCACCATCTCTATGCTTCTGCTGCACTGGATAGAAATATTATCCTTCATGCCTCAATGCTCAGAAGAGTCATACAGGCTACAGGCAGAACTAACAGGTAGTGTGTCACCTTTTCTTCCTCCTTGTCTGAACCAAAAATACATAGTACTCTCCCGGGCTAAAATATGTTGTCAAGTTGATCAAAATATTTGTTTAAGGAAAAATGCCTACTAAACTAAAGTTATTAAATGCTAAGTTCAAATTAAATGAATGAAAGTAATTTTCAAGTCAACAGATTTCAAATTACAGTGTCAGTCTTATAAAAATTATTTCATTTAAAAATGAAGGAAGTGGTGGCACTTCCCAATTCGTTATGCAGAAAGCTTCAGCAGAATGTAAGGAGGGGAGAGAAAAACCTCTGCAAAACATAAGCATAACATTGGCAAGAAGCAGCAAGCATACACTGATTAACCAAAAGTCATGAAGATTATGCTGCACCCTTCCCTGAAGATATCCTTTCTAATTGCTCCACACCCTTATATTTAAGCACCCCAAGGAATTTCTAAAAGGTTTTACACACCTCTACATCATGAATGTATTCAGCAGTACATACAGAGGCAGGTGACAGATAACAGAAAAGGTTTTTTAAGCACACATTCAAGCAGCACAGTACAGTATTTATCTCAAATACTTTATATCATAAAAGACAACTATTTCTGCCTACTGATTAATCACTGTTAGATGTTAGTCTATCTTCAAACCTCACAATTATTGTAACGTATAAAACTGTTAGCTTGGTTACTTCAACAACTTGTCCCTACTTACGTCTTGGTGGGAGCTGACATGCTGGATTAAAATTCATAGCTATTTAGTCCAATTTAAAGAATCTATAAAATGATGGGGAAATCACATAAAAAAATAAACTACATATGTTTAGAGTGAAGGTTAGCAACTCTTTGTGTACAGACAATGGCTTTCCCCAGTATTATGCTACAATTGGAATTATGTGCCTTTTTCAATCTAACTGTTCCTTCACTCATGAAAGCTTCCTCTGCCCCAGAAAAGAGACAATAATGTGGCCTACCAACTACTGTACTGTGTTCACCAGGGGTTGAAGAAAGGGCATGAGAGAGAGCCGATACATTTCAATAGCAGCACATTTTAATACCGCAAGAGGAACACTTCCACGTGGAGACAAGAGTGGCTCTTTCTCTCTCCCTGATTCTAATGTTTCCTGCATCTGCACTCCGGGAGCAAACCCTCCCACCCACCACCTATTTATAAAAGTAGCGCTTCAGGAGCTGTGAGTTAAAGGAAAAGACAGGCAGCAAAACTGGCCAGGGTCAAGCATGCGTGCACGGAACGAAAAAGAATGAAGATACATTCCTGCAAGAGGCACTTTGCGAACAGAAACAGAACAATGCAATGCCCCAAAGAGGACACATGCTGACAACATTGGGGCGGGGGGAGCGGGCAGGCACAAGATAAGCAGAGCAGACCACCATCTAATGTTGCAATAGAATAGCCCCTCAATTCATCAGAAACACAATTCAATTTAAAAGGGCCTTTCTGCCAAGCCCACAGGCCCAGGCCCACCCTTGTCTGTCGAGGGGCAGGGAGGGGGACCGTAGCCGCCCAACAGAAAAGAGAGGGGCAAACGGAGGGTATGATCAAGGAAGCTCCCCTGCCAGGTAAGTGGGGGGGGGGAGGGAAATCAGCATACAGTACACCCTTCCTTCCCATTTCACATGCCCACTAAATACGACGAGCAGTTATTCCGACCGCCGAACTCTTGGAAGAGGCGGGAACTACGCCCTGAACTCACGAGGAGGCCCTGCTCCACCCAGCCCCTTCCTCTCAGCCCAGCCCACTCCACAGGGGTGTTGTGAGACAATTTGGGGGGGGGGGGAGGCGGAAGAGAAGGCCACGTTCCCTGCCCGGGTCTCCTCGGAGGGCTCGCAATTTATAGGGACCGGGGGGGGGAGGGAAAGGGACCTGGCAACGGACGAACCCACTCCTAGAAAGGGGGTCCTGGTCTCCCCCCCCTTCTCCTTCTTCCCACCTTGTCGCCATAGCAATCCCACTTACCAGTCTAGCCTGGCGAGGGAGGTTCCTTTTTCGCCCACCGCGCACGCTCTCCTCTCTCTCTCTCTGGCCGCGTGAAGGCCGCGCTGGAGGGCGAAGTGAAGGAGACACCCTAGCGCTCGCCCGCCTGCGCCCGAGGACCTTCCGCAACGCTCGGCGGCTGCCTGCTCCGGACGCCTGAGCGGAGTTCCTACTCTTAGTGCTCTCTCTCTCACTCGGTGACTTTCCCAACACCCTCCAAGAATCGCCGGGCAGACCCACAGTACAAATAAACACCCCCTGAACCGGCAGGAAATGAGAAGACAGACGCGGGGGGAAAAATCACCTTGCTAGTCAGGCACTGAGCTAGACAGCCCAGGCACGAAACCCAGCGGGGTCCTCGGCAAGCGGCTCAGCTTGGAAGGCGGAGCGAGGAAAGGGTCCTTTCCTGCCTGCCCTGGGGGGTGGGGGGGAGGAGAAGGAGGAGGAGGAGGGGCAGAGTGAGGCTTGTCTTATCTAACCAGAGGACGAAGTGACGGCACTCCGGGCATGCGCTGTTTGAGGAAGCTAGCCGCGTGTTCTCATGCAGCTTTAGTGCCTAATCGGATGTGCTTTAGGAAAAGTTCCATAATAATGGAAAAGCATCGCATTGGGATCGAAGAGGCAGCCGTAGGTCGCTTTCTAAACCAAAAAAGTGTAGGTCGTAAACATAATTTAAATATTCACCTTTTCATGAATGGTAAGAAGCTACGCAATTGGTTTGATTATATGCTCCCAGAATGGCATATCAGACAAAAAACAAAAACAAGAGGCAGAAACGTTGTGGCACATTCAAGACTAAAATCTGATATGAGCTTTCGTGGATCAAGCCCACTTAAGCAATCAGAAGCGAATCAAATGCCAGACCATTCCCAGAATGGGTGGTTTCAAGCCTGTGTTTCAGCAGAACTACTTCGTTCTATGCCTTGTTTGTAGAACACTTTTGTTCCTACTGTATACTTATGTGCTCATACTCATTCGGTAAGTCTCATAACTTAGGGCTTTTAAACAGGCAGGTCTCAAGATACAATATCCACCCAACAAAAAGTAGGGGGGAAAAGAGACAAGACCCAGGAATTAACTTGTACTGTATCTTACAGGAAGGGACACCCAATTTCCATGTTCTTTTTAAACCCTGCTTACGATCTCCTTTTCTGTCTGAGGAGTCCTTCCTCTTGCTCCTGAAGACTTCCTGCTGAAGCTAGTGAACCACAGAAAGCTTGATTCCTTTTGAATGTAATCCATCATGTCCCTGAAGTCCCCCTGAGCTGGAATTCCTCTCACAGTCAGAATTCAGGAGTTCGCTTAAAAAAAATTAGTTAATCTTTTTCTCCTGAATCCCTGGTTGTGGCCTTGGAAATGTGTTAGCTTGCCCTTACTTGAAATCTCCACCCACGATTTCCATTGTTTTGCTCCAGCTGGAATTACAACACTCTCCAGCTCCTTCTCAAGACAATCCGATGAAACTAAGGACAGGTAATCTTTGTCACACCTATATCTATTTTTGGAGGCTTATTTTCCCTGGGTGGTGGCAGTTCTTTCATCTGTTCCCCCCCCCCCACTTTTGCTTTAGAGGAGAGTGTTTAATAAAGAAAGATCTTTCTCTATTCTCGTCCTTGTAACAACTTCTGCACCTCAAATTGCTTACTCCCACACGCTGGCTAGTTTACTCAGGACCTCCAGCAGCAGGCTGGACCCTCTTGGTCTCTGCGGCAGAAGCAAGTTCCACACAGTTCAGTTGGACTCATTGTCAAAAATTTAGAGGATTGCAACCTTACACAGATTGACCAGTCTGCCACTTCCACATATTACTTCCAAATTGTTTGAGCATGCAAAAGATTTTTCCTATCTAATTAAAATAGTTCCTGTCCCAGCTATGAGAGGAAAGATATTACAGCAGCACAGCCCATGCTGGGATAATTGAGTAGGACACCTGGGTGAAGTATGTTTAATTTGTAAGAGTCAAAAGAATGTGGAAATAATGAGTTTTCTTTATATTACCTCCAGCATTGCTAAGTACTCCCTAGAAAGTAGTGGTGAGCTAGCCTTTTGCTGTACTTAAGATCCCCCAAAATGCATGACTGTACACACCCAGAACCCTGACTGAATTCTTGTTATTAGTCTGGTCAATACTGTGTTCATTAATGCATTCATTTATAACTTTTCTGCCTGGGCTCCTAAATCAATGAATAGTAAAGCAGATTAAAATGTTCCAGAACAAATCAAAAACCAGAGCTGTAACTAGACGTTTGGCACCCACAGCAAAGAACACCATCTCCTACCCATTCTGCTTTCAGTGAGCCATGGGTGTGACTGTCACCCACCCCTACCAAGAAAAAGGAGCAGCAGAATGTGGCGCCATCCAAAATAAGAACTTTTTTTAAAAAAAGCTTAAGAGGGGAAAAAAATTAAGTCAATAGGGCCAGGCGGTATTGAAGTTCACTTTTCCTGCCACAGAATACCTAGAGTTTCCTCTAGCTTTTGGTGTCTGAGAGCAAAGCTCTGATTGCCCCACCCTAGTTATTGCCCTGTTAAAGAAACATTTAAAAAATAAATTGTAAAGTCATATACTCACACATATGTTTCTCTTTATTTAAGTGTTTATGCCCTTTCTTCTTTTTCTTCTTCTTCTTTTCTACCTTTTCTTCTTGCAACTCCAAAAAATTCAACCTTTCTGACATGAGTAAAAAAAAAAAAACCCACGGTGTTCCAGTTGCTTCAATGGAATCTGAATGACTGAAGCCTCAAAATTTGCTGGACTGATAAACTTTAGCACATAGGTTAAGAGGCTGTTTTACTGCCTCTCTATACAAACAAAGATATTTTAAATTTGCTGTCTTGAAAAAAGGATTTAGGGAACTGTTGCAAATGGAGGAAGGTTAAATAAGAGATAGCCCTCTCCTGCAACTTACAAATCAGTGGGAGGGGCATGTTTTTAAACTAACACAATTTGAGGCAGTCTTAACCCACTTCTATGAAAGCAGAGCTTGGAAAGCTTTTTTTATTTTTACTACAGCTCTCAGAATCCTCAAGCCAGTGGATTCTTGAAGATGTAGTTCCCCCCCCCAAAAAAAATTGCATTTCTAAATTGGAAATACTCTGTTGGACTTAGTAGATCTAACTTCAGAGTAAGGAGTCATTCAGTCAGGGTGGTCATGTCTGAATCAAAATACAACCCCATTCTAACTACTGTTTCCTCTTGAGGTTGGCAGACCCTAAGAGAGCTCCTTTATTTTATGTATGTACTCAGCAGTATCCCATTGAACTCACTGGGACTAATGTGTAAATATGCATAGTGCCAGGCTGCAATAAGATGCAAACTTACTTATAAGGAAACACCATTACAATTAATAGGCCTTGCTTATAATAAATGCATTTAAAATAGGAGGCAAATGTTTGTTTTGAAGGAAAATTCTAATAGATGAGCTCCAGTCTTTACAATGTGATGATGAAAGCCACACCTAAACTTTTTCTTGCTGTGTAGTGCTTAATACACAAGCTATCTCGTTTTCTTACTTCTTTGTCTTGCATCATTGACAGCGGACAAATAGGCAGAACTGCAGCGGTTGAAATCCTACTGATGCTTGTAATGGTTGCATAGGATTTGTGTAACTTGCTTTGGTTAATTGCAGCTAATTGACAAGATGCCAGGATGTGCCTGAGGCACATGCCATGGACCATGTTCCAAAGCTTACTTGGCTTGAGGCCTGATGAAATGAGAAGCAACAAGCTTGATATCAAATCAGTCAGCTTGAGAGCATGCCCAGAAGCCACAGTTGGGAAACGCAACTCAAGAAATTGTTGCTCCACAGGAACACAACAAAATCCAGAATCCACAAGTGGACAATACCTTTATTAGGATGAATTAACTGCTGAGAAGCAGAGGAGATGGAAGCAGGTCCTCCTTCTCCACAAGGACAAAGCAACATCAAGGGGGTTATGGTAACTACTTACAAGGTTTCTGCCTATAGACTACCCAGAAGTGGTTTACTTGTCCCTTCTTCTCATGGTACCTTGAGACCATGTAGCTTGCCCAAAGCTACACAGGCTGGCTCTTCCAGTGGCAGATTGAGCCTCTGACCACTGGCTTGCTATACAGTCAGCTTGTGTCTACATTAGCAGTGACCAAAATACAGTAGTCAGGATCATTGGCAAGGGTGCATAGAAACCACTCAGTTGTATCAAAGGATGGGCAACATGTAGCCACACCAGGGCTATGTGGCCCCAAGACTCAAACATCCCACTGAAAAAAGCACACACCCAGAGACCTCCAGGAGCAGCATTTTCAGCTTAGTTCCTTGGGGATCCCTCACCAATAGAACCTGGAAGTTTCTGACCATTTTGGGGCCCAGTTCAGCCCATGGTTAGGCTGGGGGCAAGAATATGGCCCAAAATTCACTGAGAATGGCCACTCATCTTGTGCAGCATAACTGAAGACTAAACTTCAGTTTCATGCTTGGGAAGAAAAACCTAGTTAAAGTCAGATGGAAAGATTACTACCAAGCCACTGAGTACTTGTGCGGACTTCTTTGAAATTTTATTTTCTGCTGGTAGATCCCAGCACAAATGGCCAAATGGCGTATTTTCTAAGCCATCCCAAAACTCATGCTTCCCCTCTTCCCATTTTTCGGAGGCTCATCATAGTCTGACAAAACGGCATAATCTCCTTAACAACTGGGAAAACATTCCCTTACTGTACCCTCTCCCATCCAGTCCCAGTGAACTCTTGGTAAAGAATTATCATGCTTTTGCCTGAGACACAGATTGCCACAAAGTTCCAATCAAGTCATTAGGATGGCCGCTGCTGCTTGGATTTTCATTAATGAATCAACATGAATAGGTGTTTTTAGCTATTAAAATGAGGTATTGTTATTGCAGATTTTCAAGGGTTGGCAGGTCGGCAACATTCCATTCTCTGAGATTTCAAGACCAAAATGTGAGAGCAAGGGAAATATGATACAGAGGCAGTGAATATGCCCCTGTGATGTTGTAGGCAACAAGTCCTTCTGCAGCAGTGGCAGAATGGTATGTGTGTGTGTGTGTGTGAGAGAGAGAGAGAGAAATGGACAGCGTGGAGACACAATGATTAAAGTCCAGTGAAGTAGTGCTAGCAAGGGTTTACTTGCCATAGTGTTTTGGGAGTGGTTGCAGGCTGAATACTACAACACAAAGTGGAAAGCAAACAACTGTTACTAAAAGGAAAAGGAACATTTTACAAAATGGACTGGGACAAAAGTAATGCTGGAAGAACTGGTACATCTTTAAGTGATTTGAACTGGAAGGATGGATTCCAATCAAGTTCAGAATTTTTAGATGAGCAGCATCCCATTTCCTGAGATTTCAGAGACAGAGTCCTGAAAACCCCCCACACACACCTTTCAAGGTAGAAAGCTAAGCTCAATCAATATTTTGCTCCTACGTGCAGTTGCTTTCTGCCTAAAGTCAAAGAAACATGATAAGGGATTCAGTTAAATCTCTCCACATTTTCATTTTTCAGCTTTCTACGTTGTAATGTGCCCTCAAGTTGCATCTGGCATATAGCACCCCTAATAGGATTTTCAAGGTTTGTGAGATATTTAAAAGTAATTTTACCAGAGCCGTCCCCCCCACAACACATCAGTGAGTTTCCATGTCTGAGCAGGGATTTGAACCCATATTGTCTGAGTCCTGGTCCAGCACTCTGTCTATTGCATCACACTGCTCTAGAAAACTAGTTTTGATCAATGTCTGCTGGACATTTGTCAGGGAAGCCAGGAAATAGTTCTAGTGAAGCCAGGGGGGAGTGAGGTGTGGGCTAAGTTATGCTGCCCTACAGCCTTCTCCATGCATTCTGTCAATGTGGGTAGCAGGGTTGTTACCCTCTTGAGGAGAGAATTTAATAAGAAATAGGCAATGCTCCTTTTGTGGGGGGGGGGACAATAGCTAAGAATTCCATAGCCAGCACATGGTTGGCTAGCAGTTGGGCACAACTAGTGGCCAGACTGACTGTGGAATTCTGGGAGTTACAGTAAAAAAACCACAAACTTTTCCCATCTCTGAATGCAATATAAGGTTGACTTCTGAAACAGAAAGTTCCATAGTGTGAGAGACAGAATAGACATACAGAGACAAGATTTCTCAATATGATATAAAGAAGTACAGATGGCAAAACAGAGATGGAAAAGCAGCCATCTGATATGCACTTACCTGGAAGTAAGCCCCATTGAGTTCAAAAGCACTTCAGAGTAGAAATCCGTAGAATAGCACTGTAGGACTATATTCTCATTTGCTTCAATTTAAAATGAAGGAAATCCAGTGTAATACAAATCCAAATACAGAAGGAAGCAGTCCAAGCAGATGTAAGAAGTCGTTTTAATGTAGCACTGCTTAATAAGTCCCAAAGTGATGCAAGCTGAAATAATGGTATCAAATAAGATATTTGCATATGAAAACAATGTAATTTATTCAATATTCCTACATCAAATTGGACTATGAGTGTAGAAATGTTTTTCTTGTTTTTTTGGACTACAACTCCCTAGTAACCAGATTCTGGGAGTTGCAGTCTGAAAAAGTAACTTTTGAAAACTTATTGGGCTAAGTAGAGCTATGTGGCAAACAGAGTTAACTGGATAGCTCCGCCAGTTCAATATCTGGTTTTGGAGCCATAGGTTGGGACTTTGATTCCCCATTATGCATCCTAGTGTACTCAGCCTGTGTGGCCTTGGGCAACCTGCACAGTCCCAGGGCACCCATAGAAGAAAGTGTAAACCACTTCTGAATCCTCTCTACCTAGGAAACCCCAAAATGGATTGCCATAAGCCAGAATAGACTTGATGGCACATTAATTACCTAGCAAGTAAAAATGTTGTAAGTGCACACTGTGTTGTAGAAGACGATTCCTGCTGGTCCACAACAGTGACAAAACTTGCTTCCATTCTGATAGAGCTGGAAGGATTTTGGCCCACGGCACGTTGCTGAATTTTATTTACCCTCAGCTATAGCCAGTCTGGCTAATGAGGAGGAATGATGTGACTTGTTACTGAACAATATCGGGGGGGGGGGGGGGGAGGTTCTCTACTCCTGCTGTGTTCACCATGGCGGGAATATGCTTTCCTCATGACACACATAGAACTAGAGGCCACTGAGGGAGGAATCGGAAATGGGCAGGGCAGCTGATATTTTGCTGCCCAAAATGAAGATTCCAGTCTCACGCAAGTTGGCCAGGTTGATTGTTCAGTCTTGCTTGGTCTTTGGTGATGGGGCAGCATCCTGCAACACACCTGAGGGCAATAAACGTGCTCAGCAAGTGCGAAAGAGAGTGCCTAAAATACCGATCTTTGTCACTCAGTAGAACTGTAACAGTCTGTCACTATTGACAGACTGCTCTATAGATCCTGACATTTGCTGCTTGAGGCCACTGCCTTACCCTGCCTAATGGAAGGGCTGGCCATTGTAAGGGGTTAAAAAGTAAGAATAATTGAATGATTCTCTCAAAGGATTCATGTCTGAATTAGGTTCCTTCAAGGGTGTCTATGGAGACTGGTGCTTTCTGCCTTTTCTTTAAATTATCTGGGCTTTTATTAGGGGAACTGAGGTATCCATGCTTGCTGTTATCCAGAACAGAGAAAACTCAAATGGAGCCAATCTCCCTGAACTGACTATTCAGTAAAATGGCAAGCTTAAGTGGTAATAGGTATGAAATGGTGAACACACTGAGGCAAATTATCCTAACCACCTACACAGTGACATTGTATGGACAGTTGGCAAGTCTCTCACAATGAGATCTTATGGTTGCAGTGGATAGCTCAGTCAAAATGCTGACCCAGTACATGAGGAATCTGAAGGAGGAAAATACCATGCTGAAGACTATCAGGAAAGAAATTAAAATAAAATTGCCAGTTGCTGTGAAGGGTCCTGTGTCTTTTATAGCCATATTTGGAATTTGGTGTGCAATTTTGACTTCAAAACAGAAATTGTAGAGCTGGAAGAGGTGAAGAAAATGGCAGGCAAACAAAACCATGAAGGGTCTGGAATATCTTTTCTTGTACAAGAATGGTTAAAGCACAGGGGCTGAAAAGAGCAGCCACCTTGAAATCAAGAGTGCAGGTCAAAAGAAAACAATAAAGTACAGACACTGTTAATACTGAACATTCTTACAGCTGGTAACATTTCTGGACTTACTGACAGGGCTGAATTGTAGCCCTCTAACCTGCTGTTACCAGTAAATTTAGCTCTCAAGGAATACTGTCTGAAAGACTGTTTTGTTGTTGAAGTTAAGATAACCTTTCCCTTGTTCCTTCCAGCTAAAGGAATATACTGCCAGGTTCAGTTAAGCAAATGTAACTTGGAGGCAGGGTTAAAAGCTCTCTTCTAGGCAATCAGGCATCTCCGTATGTCTTGAATTTCCGCATGGCTTCTGGCTAAAGGAAGATGAGTCACTCATGTGGAATTGCAATAGAAATCATGAGAGCTTTGGGCACAGTAAAATAAACACGTAATTATTTGTATGATCCCTGCTTCCCTAGCATCCCCACCCCTGAGGGGCAAATGATCATAACACTTACACATCTGTATTCATGCTAAGCTATCTGCACATACCCTAAAGTTAACTATTAAGACTAACAGTTAACTTCAGTTGGAGCCTTGTGTCTTTTCCCTACTCGATGACCTGCTGGTGAATATGGTTACTGTGCTTCATCCCTCTGTGTGGTAGCAACCAGGCAGTACATAAGATACACTCTTCATAATATGAAATTGTGGATAGTCATTAACATTATCTGGAGAGTACGCAAATTAACCCAACAAACACAAAGCCAAATGCTGCTCCCACAATATCAAGAACTTCGGCAATCTGCACATGCATCATTCAACTCAGATTATCCATGGCATATATAAAAACTGACACCCAATGTTCAGCCACATCGATGGTTCCCAGTCTTGGGCTCCCCTAAGTTCTTGGACTAAAACACGGGGAGATTCAGTCCAAGAACATCTGGGGAACCAAGGTTGGGAACCAATGAGCAAAATCAAGAGCCAACACAAATAACTCAAAGTGGGATCAAGCAAATAGCAACAGCCTTTATTTATTTATGTATGTATTTATTTTGTCTTTGGTTGAGTTTTAAAATTTTGATTGAAATTTGCTGCAAACAAAGACAAAGGAAAAAGTATACAGTATGATTATACCGAACAATATCACATAAGAATATTCTATAATCCAATCAATGAGTCACCAGTCTTAATCAACTCATATTCACAGTGATTAAATGGGCCTACTCAGAAACTTTTGGCTTATTTCAATAGTTAGTAAGAAGACTCCAGTTGTCTTTAACGGACTGAAGAGTCTCAAGGCTTGGAAAGATGTACCGCCATGTGAAGGTGGGGTAAAGGGTGAGCCCTGTCTTTTTGTCTGCCTCTATAGCTCTCCCAGGACATAGATCTGTTGTGGACGCCACAAGTTGATTCCTAGATTCAGCTACTACTGGCAATGAGGTGGCCAGCAACATGAGGATGAGGGGAGTGAAGAGAGATTGTATCTCCCCTGCTCAAAGTTTCAACTTCAAAGCCAAATTTCTCTTTTTCTCTCCTTGCCATCAGTGTATAGAAATTCCTTGAGTTTCTCTGGAGTGTTAAGGTTGAAAGACTTGGTGACTGCTTTGCAGTCATTGCAGTTATTTCCCTACTCAGTTCTAGAATATGAGCTGGTTACCAGGCCACCAGGAAATGCTTGCTCTCCCCATCTCTGCCCCACCCAATTACTCACTTCTCCTCAAACAGGCAAAAGAACCAGAAAAAGCCAAAGCCTATCCTCTCAGCTGCGTACCTCAGAGCCAGTTCTGAATACCACAGTTGTCAGAACAGACTGGTTGTGCCAACCTTTGTCATACAACAAAGCCTCCATTCACTTCTTCTAAATAGAAGGCAGCATGAAATTATGAACAGCATGGGGAGAGACAGAGGAAAGAATGGAAAAGGAAATGTCAAACTGACTGGCAGCAGATTCAGGACAGGCAAAATAAAGTGGTTTTTTTCCCCTACAACATCTAGACATAAGTGACCAGATTTGTGCCACATGATATGATTATTGCCTAAGGTATGCAGTACAGTCCTACTGTAGATATGACTATTTAGAAGTAAACCCAATTGACTTGATTCTAACTTTCTCCAGAATTTCATTTTAGATGGCTATTTAAAAAGAGGATAGGGGTGTATGGAATGTGAAACATAAGGAGAATTGTGTTAGACTAAACTAATGTTCTTTCTTGTGCAAATCAGATGTCTTTTGGAAGCTCAGAACAGGACAAGACCAAAACAGCTCGGTGACTGTTATTCAGAAAAATGGTGTGTCTGATAATATAGTTGCACCAAAAAAAAAAAAAGGCTTTTTGTCACAACACATTTGTTAATCTGTTGAGGTACACTATGTTTGTGTTTGTACACAACTATACTGTACTGTGTTTCCCTGAAAATAAGACAGGGTCTTATATTAATTTTTGCTCCAAAAACGCATTAGGGCTTATTTTCAGGGGATTTTTTTTTCCATGTACAACAATCTGCATTTATTCAAATATAGTTGTGTCATCTTCATCTGGCTGCTGCATAATGGTGGAGGGCAGGCTTTCACTTAACTAGGGCTTATTTTTGGGGTAGTGCTTATATTACAAGCATCCTGAAAAATCATACTAGGGCTTATTTTCAGGGAAACAGGGTACTATTTTGTTAATTATTTATTATCCATGTGCCATCAATTCAGAACCAACTTTTAGCAGCCCTGATAAGATTTTCAAGGTGAATGAGATATTTTAGTAATGGTTTTACCGGTTCCATTCCTTGAGTGAGTTTCCATGGCTGAGCAAGGATCCAGACCCTGGTTTCCAGAGTCCTAGTCAGTCACTCCGTTCACTACATCACACTGGTTATCTTACTTTGTTAATAAACACTGTTAAGATAATCATTAGTGTTTGGATTTCTTGCATTTCAACCACCTCTCATCCCACTGATTACTTTTCCTCACTAACATATATATACACCATGTTTCCCCCAAAATAAAACAGGGTCTTATATTAATTCTTGCTCCAAAAAACTCACTAGGGCTTATTTTCAGGGGATGCTTTATTTTACAGTCATCTTCTTCTGGTTGCTGCACAATGGTGGAGGGCGGGGCTTCACTTGACTGGGGCTTATTTTGGTAGGCTTATATTACAAGCATCCTGAAAAATCATAAAGGTAAAGGTAATGGTTCCCCTTGACAATTTGTCCAGTCGTGTCCGTCACCATCCAGATGGTCCATATACTCCCCCCCCACAGCTTTCCTTCTATGTATCCACAGCTATCATTTCCAGCCCCTGTCGTTCCTGTCACAATGGAACCCTACACCGGGAGGGGGCGGACTCACACCTGGGGGTGATAATTAGAAGGAAGATTGATTGGGAAGCAGTTTCTGTTTAGGAAAGTATCCCTCTGTTGCACTGGCTGCTCATACAGAAATGCATTGCACACAACAGACCGAGATCTATCTCTCTCTCTCTCTCTCTCTCTCTCTCTCTCTCTCTCTCTCTCTCTCTCTCTCACACACACACACACACACACACACACACACACACACACACACACACACACACACACACACACACACGACATTGGCATACCAACATTTCGATGTATTTTCCCACAGGAAAGAAAAAATTATTACTTGCCAGTAATGTTATGGCGGCATCCCCCCCCCGTGACATATTTTTAGACATTCACTGATGTATCAGGCACAATTTTTATATGCATTGATGTATCAGGCACAATTTTTAAAAAATGTGAGCACTGCAGTAATGGCAGCCACCTTCCTGGCTTTGATTCTGAAAAGAAGCGGGGCAGGTCATGCACACAGGCAGTCCTAGTAAGAAATGCACAGGTATAACAAAAATACAAAATAACACAACTGTCCTGGCGATGGGGAAATATTCCACAGTTACACTGCTAGGGAGGAAAACGTCTCAGTCTCGACTCTGCATCGTGTGACCAGGAAAAGAAATACCAACATAATTGGTAGATAACTTTGGTAGATAATTTTCCTCACATAACCAGGACTTTATTGATCTGTATGCCCAGTCTACATATGGAGATACAGAAGTGGCTCCTAGAGTCCCTCAGAGTAGTTACAAGTAACCTAGTTTGTTCGGTTGGGAAATCAATAGTACCTGTAGAAAACAAAATGGTTCTAGCTATGATAATTTTTTAACAATGCTACTTCTCCCCCCAGAATCCTCCAGCAGCATAGCCAGTCAAGACATAACTCAATGTGACGTGCCCCTTGCGTGTCCCTGGATTATTTCACTAATCTAAGGCCCACACCACTTTCCTATTTAATCTGCCACCAATTGATCTCTGTCAACATTATTTACTTGGAAAGATTGAGGTCCATACTGCATGTAACTTTTAACAGAAAAAACAGGTTTATTGGATACAGTAGATTCCTAAAAGACGTTAAAGCTTTCAGTCGTTTTGTAATAACTTATTCCACACTTAACTCTCCCTAAATTCCACACTCTTAATTGCTTTCCAACTTCCCACTGACTATTTACTCTTCCTATCTGCTTCAGCCCTTCCTTTTTTACTGCCTCCACTTCCCAACAACTCTTATTGGTGCATGCGACACACTCATACATATGCATAGGCAGGGTGATCACTACACCCAACAATTTATTTAAGTTGAGGCATCAGCAGTATCCATCTGAAATCTTCTCTTTCTAGCTTTACATTTGACCTTTATAGTTAGAAAACTGCAAACTCCCCCCCACCCCACAAAAAACCCAGCCACCAGAGTTTGTTGAGATATAGCCCACCCAATTGTTTTAAGTTGAGACTTCAGAAGTGTTCTGTTTCTGGCTCTTACTATTTTGGGGATCCTTCAAGACAAACTCACCAACTTTCTGCTGTATTCATAAGGGTATATTTGAAATATACAATCACCATGTATCTTAAAGGAGGCTTGCAAATTAAAACAAATCACCTCTCATAAAACCAGTACAGGAATAGCAAGTTAAAACGGTGCCCCATATTCTTACTAGATGGGATGTAAGTGTGAAAGATTACTGTCTTTTTTAGCAGCAGAATACTTGGGAATAGTTGAAGCAAATGTACTTTCCAAGATAGGACATTCCAAGAGCTGGACAGTACGTTTAAAAGGGCCCTTCCCTTTAATGAGCCAGTGGGCTAATTTGGGAGGAGATAGTATCGGAGTATCTCGAGCAGCCAGGGCTTTAAAGATAAAGAATACTTCAAATGATAACTAGAAACAAACTGGTTTCCCATACTAGAAACATAAGAATGATTCTTGTATATGCTAACCAGTGTCTCTACAGAATTACAAAAATTCCAGTGACTGGAAGTGATTAAAATGTGCTGATTCTCTTCACACAAACTTTGGGTCTCTCAAGGTCAGTCTCCTCCTTTATGACCCTGTCTGCCTACCTACACTAACATCAACAGTTGAGACCCTTGATGTTGTGCTTATTCAGTACAGTATTTTAACTGGAGGTGGCAGAAACATGCGAAACAAACCTCTCCACGGTTGGGCCAATGTTGTGGACTCCTTGGCTTAGGCGAGCCTTTTGTCTCTCTCTGGTGTGAGTCTATTATCAGTATGAAGATATTCTTTCTCAAGAAGCTTGGAACCTGACTGGAGATTGATCATGGAAGGGCTGAATTTTTTTATTTGATGTTCCTTCTGTCTTCTTTCCCACAACTTCCACTCTTCAGTTTAAAACTCCAATTGTTTTAAAATGATGAAAGTGAAATGCTTTGGACATTACATTCAGACACAGAGGCTGAACAAAACTGTTCTTGTTCAGAATGTTGTGTTTTTTTAAAAAAAAAATTAAGACGGGATAGTGTTCCCCATCCCCAAAAAACAGAGAGTAGCTCAGCAGGCAATGCAGGGGTGAATCTTTTCAGCCCAGAAGCTTTGTTAACACCAATGGAAAGCTTTAGGTCATATGATGTACAGAAGCTTTCGTACTTAATAGGAGTTTATTTTCTGGGTTGTGAAATATAGATTCATGACATGTTAGTCCCTTTCTAAGCACAGTTCCCAGTTACTATATGATATTAGGTCAAAATGAAAAAGTAATATAACCTGCCCTGCCCTCACACACCATGAAAATATTTTTCCTCACTTGTTGAATTTATGACAGGACAGTGATTGTGACACAGGATAAGTCACTGTTATGGTTGTCAGACATCATAGAGTGTAAACTTACTGCCAGTCCCTTACACCTGTGTCCAGCATTTCAGCCTACTCTCATCTCAGACACTCAGTTACAGGGCACTCTATTCTTCTATTTGAAGATGGCAGCATAGACAGTGACCAGGTAAGCATGGCCAAGGGAATGAACAAAAGTGACAAGCCAGTCTCCAATTCATAGGAATACTGGAAATGGATACAGACCTCTTGATATCTCAATCTGTGTATTTCTCTTTTCAGATAATGAATTACATTTTATTTCTTCATATGTACTTTTCTTTTTTGGCCAGGAGAAACCATTTAATTACATTCTAGACTCAATGGTCAGCATCCAATTTTTTAAAGGGACGTGGCATTCAGCCACCTGAGACTGAGTGCTCTAGACTTAATGGTATTACAGATATCCTTAATTTAGGTGGTAGTGTATATTATTCTGCTTTCATCATCTTGCTGTACCTTGGAGATTTCTTGCTCATTCTGAGGTGCTGCCTCCTCAATTTGTGCCTCAGAATGCAACCCTCAAACAACACCATTGCCGAAAGCAATTCTTTTTGGTCCTTTCAAATTTGGTTGTAACTCCTGGCCTAGAGAAATGGCACCACAACCATTGCACAGCATGTGAATAAAAAAAAAAAACACGCTCCTTTGTTGGGCGAATTTTCATTTTGTGAATAACAATTTTAAGGAGGGGAAAAAACAGCTAAAGAAAAAGATAGGTTACCTACCTGTAACTTTGGTTCTTCTAGTGGTGCTTTGTGAATTCACACAAATACAGGTTAATCCTGCGCCTGCGCAGGACGTCTGGATGATTCTAGAGCTTTAGAAAAAAGAGTCAATTAGCTCCCCCCCAGAGGTTATATAGGCTCCGCCTTCTCCGTCTTCCTTTCAGTTCCCTGAGTCCGCTGTTACCGTATAAAATTAGATAAGTATGGTATCATAGAACGGTACCGTGACAGACAGAGGGGAGGAAGGGAGGGATGTGTGAATTCACAGAGTACCACTAGAAGAACCAAAGTTACAGGTAGGTAACCTAACTTTCTTCGTAGTGGTCTCTGTGAATGCACACAAATGGGTGAATAGCAAGCTGTACTCACCGGAAGGAGGGCCGTCACGGTATCAAGGATGATAGTATCGCCCGTCCAAATGCCGCATCATTTTTGGCTCTGACATCCAAGTGGTAGTGTCTGGCAAACGTCAGAGGGGTGGCCCAGGGAGCCGCCTTGCATATATTTTGTAGTTGGACACCTTTGAACAGGGCTGTCGAAGTGGAGACTGCCCTAGTAGAATGGGCCTTCAGTCCGTCCAGAACAGGCTTATGAGCCAGCTGGTAAGCCAGTTGTATGAGCTGAACAATCCATTTGGATACTGATTGTGAAAAAGCAGGAGCACCCTTATGTGGTCCATGGTAACACAGGAGAAGACGCGGGGACCATCGGATGTGCTTGGTATGATGCAGGTAGAAGGCAAGGCTCTTCTGATGTCAAGAAAATGGAGTTTATGCTCTAATGGCGTGAACGGAGAAGGGAATAGTGTTGGAAGCACAATAGGCTGGTTAATATGAAAATCCGATACCACCTTTGGTAGGAAGGAGATGTCCATGTACAAGGTGACCTTGTCAAGATGCATTTGAAGATACAGGGACTTCCAGCTTGATGTTGCAACGAGACAGCAGCAGGAGGACAGAGCTCTGTCCCCTGGGCTGAATTCTGACCCATTTTGGGACACCGCAAGGTGTCAGAACCACCCTGGAGGGGTGGTGAACTGGGGGAAAAAGCCTGTTGATCACGGGGGGCGGCAGCCACTCCGGTTCGATCCAGGAAACTCCCTAATCAGCCAATGGGCAGAAATAAGCAGCTTCGGCAAGCTTCCAAGTCGCTGGCAGCCGTCTGAGAGAAGCAAGGAACAGCACCTGGCATCGCTGTTTTTCCATCGGGTGAGAATTCTTTCGCAACTAATTGCCTACGTACTCCTATATATGGAAAAAAAGAATTGCTATCTTATCTCAGTAACTTTTTAAAGCGGCAGAAAATCTGGTGAGAGGGATAGCTGAAGAAAGTAACTTTTTAAATTACACTTTAAGAATATTTACAACCTGGCGTTATAAGCTTAAGAGACCTTCTTCAAATTAAGTGTGGACATTGTTTTGTCTATCTAAAGTGTTTGGAATGATTCCCAGAAGAGGTGGCCTTGGACATTCTGTTGTTGCTTAAGGCTGAAAAACTGTTTATCTCCTCGTGAGCTTCTCTTTGCATTTGGCTGGAATTAACCCTAAAGTGGACTTTTCAAAACTGTTCCTTGGGTCGAATTTGGTTCAACTCTACATAGCCAAAGCGGAACCCCTGAAATGACTCTGGAAATTTGGAATATCTGTTTATAAGCACCTAGGCAGCAGAAACAGAATGGGACAACAAGGACAATTTTGGAATGAAGTAAAATTTAGGCTTCAACAAATACTAACAATCATGACATTTCATTATGAAGAGGCAAAATTATCCAATCAACATCAGAAGGACTATAGTCCACAAGCGACTGAAAACAACAAGGAAGGAAATGGGAGTATCACAGATGATGTATGCCAAACTAAAGAAAGGTTACTTACCTGTAACGATGGTTCTTCAAGTGGTCATTCTGTGAATTCACACAAAGGGTTAATACCAGCGCCAGCGTTGGTCCTCTCGGAACATTCTCTAGCTGCAAGAGAAAAGTAACAATGTTTAGGACTACCCCTACTGCGCACACCCAGCCTAACCGTCCCTCAGTTCCATTTGTCCGCCACAGGTACCCGAAGTTATAGAGATACCAGTGACAGAAAGACAGAGGGGAGGCCGGGCGGGATTGTGTGAATTCACAGAATGACCACTTGAAGAACCATCGTTACAGGTAAGTAACCTTTCTTTCTTCATCGTGGTCTTCTGTGAATGCACACAAAGGGTGATTAGCACGCTTACTAACCGGATGGTGGGCTGTCACTGAAGAACTGATGTTAGCACTGCCCTCCCGAATCTCGTCTCATCTCTTGCCCTCACGTCCAATCTGTAGTGGGTTATGAAGGTAGAGGCATTGGACCAGGTAGCGGACCGGCAGATGTCAGGCAGGTCAACGCCACGGAGTAAGGCAGTTGATGAGGCTATAGCCCTGGTGGAGTGTGCCCTAAGTCCTTCTGGAGGATCTCTGTGGTTGAGCTCGTAGGCAAGAGCGATGGTAGATACAAGCCACCTAGAGAGCGTCGACGGCGAGGCCGGACAGCCCTTCTTTGGACCAAAGTAACAGAGAAAAAGTCTGTTGGCTTGTCTAAATTCCCTGGTCCTAGAGACATAAAAAGCCAGGGATCGCCGAACATCGAGCATGTGGAGCATGCGCTCAACATCGGTAGCCGGAGACGGAAACAAGGTTGGCAGAATTAGTGGCTGATTCACATGGAAGTCCGAGACCACCTTTGGGAGAAACGACACGTCCAGATAGAGCATAACCTTGTCCCTGAAGAATTGAAGGAATGGCTGATCAGAGCGGAGCGCTGCTAACTCACTAGCCCGACGAGCAGACGTGATAGCCACCAGGAACAGCGTCTTTAAAGACAGCATCTTAAGGTCACAGGTAGCCATGGGCTCAAAGGGAGGCCTAGAAAGAGCATGAAGAACCAAGTGAAGGGACCACTGTGGGAGTGGTGGACGAACGGGAGGTCGGAGGTTAGAGAGACCCCTCAAGAACATCCTGACGGTAGGGTGAGAGAAAAGCCGGGAAGAGGGTGAGTCTCTGGGTTGGAAGAAAACAACCGCTGCGAGGTACACTTTGATAGTAGATATAGAAAGGTGAAAGTCAAACAGGTAACGGAGGTACTGTAGAAGCGTGGAAACAGATACAGGGGACGGAACGAGATCCCTCTGCTGGGTAAATTTCAAAAAACTTTTCCACTTGTACGCATACAAGCGAGACGTGGAGGGCTTGACGGCGTTAGTCAAGACCTCCTTGATTTCGGGATGATCCTCCACGCTGTCAGATGGAGCGTGTCGAGGTCCGGGTGAAGGACTTTGCCCGCCTCTTGGGTCAGCAGGTCCGGCCATAGAGGAAGGGTCGTGGAGTCCACAGCCATCTCGACTAGAGTGGGAAACCACACCTGCCGAGGCCAAAAGGGTGCGATGAAAATGGCCGGAGTCATCGAACGTCGGAGTTTGACTAGGGACCTCTGTATCAACGGAATCGGTGGAAACATGTATAAGAGGCCCTGGTTCCATGGAATCATGAATGCGTCGCCGAGAGAATGTAGGCCGAGGCCGGCCCGAGACGCATACGTGGGGCATTTCGCATTGTGAGGGGATGCAAACACGTCCAGCACCGGGGTCCCCCATCGGTAGCAAAGGTCCTGGAAGACCAGAGGGTTCAATTCCCATTCGTGTGTCTGATGTTGAAGCCTGCTCAGAGTGTCTGCGACTGTGTTGTCCTCTGTGGCCACATGGATGGCTACCGGGTAGACATGATGACGGTAACACCACTCCCAGAGGAGGATGGAGAGGTATAGGAGTGAGTGAGAATGAGTTCCTCCCTGCTTGTTGACATAGTGCATTGTGGTAGTGTTGTCCGTCACCAGCTGAACTCCGCGGCCCTGTAGCAGTGGAAGGAAGGACCTGAACGCTTTGATGACTGCAAGTAGCTCCAGGTGATTGATGTGGAGCATGGTTTCCTGTGGGGTCCAGAGGGCATGAATGATGTGATGGCCGCAGTGCGCCCCCCAGCCGGATGGACTGGCGTCCGTTGTGACTTGAGCGGTGAGACGGAGTGGACGAAAGGGCCGGCCAACCATGAGGTGGGGTGTGTACGTCCACCACTGGAGCTGTCTGACTAGCTCCGGCGTGACACGAAGACGTTTCCTCTGGCTGTCCATCATAGGGTCGAAAAGAGTCAGGAACCATGACTGGAGCGACCGTAGCTTGAGGCGAGCGTGGGCTAGCGCCGGCGTCATAGAAGACATCAGGCCAAGAAGATGCTGGGCATGATGGGCTGTCACCCGACCGCGAGGCTGAAATTTTCTGATGGCTCGTTGAATCTTGTGTATTCTCTCCGGGGGGAGAAATGCACGACCCTTTACGGCGTCCAAGCAGACCCCTATGTATTGTACTGTTTTGGAGGGGACGAGTTGAGACTTCTCTTTGTTGACAGTGAGACCGAGATTGCGAAGGAGATACAGGATGAATTTTGTGTCTTTCAGGGATTGTCTTCGTGACGTGGAGACCACTAGCCAATCGTCCAGATAAGGATAGACGTGGATGCCCCTGAGACAAAGGTAAGCTGCCACTGGGGCCATGACCTTGGTGAAGGTTCGGGGAGCTGTGGACAGGCCGAATGGCAGGGCCTGGAATTCGTAGATTGTGCCCTGAAAGATGAACCGAAGAAACTTGCGGTGGTCGGGGTGGATAGTGACGTGAAAGTATGCGTCCTTTAGATCTATAAGGACGAACCAGTTGTTTTTCTTCAGCAGGTGCATGATGGACTCTAAGGTGAGCATTCGAAACCGTCTGGGTCGCAGGTAAGTATTTAGGAGTCTTAGATCGAGGATGGGCCTTATGCCTCCTCCTCTTTTTGATACAGCAAAATAGCGGGAGTAAAACCCGCGTTGTATGTCGCGAGGTGGTACTGTATAGATGGCATCTTTTTCCAAGAGAGATGAGATTTCTTCCTCTAGCGAGGGATCGAAGGAGGAATGATTTATGAAACCTAGCGGAGGAGATTTTATAAACTCCAGCTGGTAACCGTGCTGAATAATCTTTAGAGCCCAAGTGTCGGTTGTGATGGCAGACCAGTTGTGAAGAAACGGCTGAAGACGGGTGGTAGGTGGTGAATGGGTAAAAATGGGGGGCCGAAAGTCAAAGGTACTGTTTTTGTTTTCTTCCAGGTGGTTTAAAGGATTGGCGGCGATGAGACGGACGAGGCCGGTATCCCTGGTATCCCTGAACAGAAGAAGAGGACTGTCCAGAGCGTTGCTGAGGTAAGTGCTTATAAGGACGGTATTGTTGAGAAGGTTGTTGGTATTGGCCGTAAGATTTACACCATTGGGGTCTTCGCTGTCTAGATTGAGTTTGAACAGAGTAGGACTTGGCAGTCCTCTTGGCTTTGTGGAGGTCCTCTAAGTGGGAGTCGGTCTTTTCATTGAATAAGCCGCTGGCGTCGAAAGCGAGACTCTCAACTTTCGATTTGACATCATCCAAAATGTCTGCAGAACGGAGCCAAGCGTGCCTCCGGATGGTGATGGCAGACATAAGAACTCTAGCAGCAATCTCTGCTGCATGTCTAATGGAGAGACGTTCATGCTTGGATACCGTCTGAGCCTCCTCATATGAGTTTAGAAAAGCTTGCCGGGTGTCTTCAGGTATCATTTTCAGTCCTGGCAAAACTTTAAGCCATAACTGTTTGTGATAAGCCCCCAATACAGTCTGGTAATTGATGACTCGGAGCAGCAAAGTGACAAGGGAGTAGATTTTCCTGCCGATGATTTCCAGTTTTTTACCCTCCTTGTCAACGGGGGTAACATGAGCCTTGGCAGATGGTCGTGAACAGCTTGTTTCTACAATGAGTGAGTTTGGAATTGGATGTTTGAGCAGAAAGTGGGTGTCAGCGCCATGAATTCTGTAAAAGTTCTCTGTGCGATGAGGAACATTAGGGGTATTCGCGGGCTGAGCCCAGAATTCCTTAATGGCCTCCATAACCACAGGCACAAAAGCTATACTAGGAGGAGCGGTACTGTCCTTTTTAATGTCCCCGAAGAACAAGTCTTCGCCTGGAGGTGAAGGAAGATTCAAGTCTAGTTTCAAGGTTTTAGCAAGTCTGGACATCATCTGGGAGTAGCAAGAAAAGTCCTCAGATGGAGAAGATGCGTGAGGATCACCAGTGTCTGAAACCACCACATCTCCCTGAGGCAACTCGTGAGGTGGCAGGGGTGGGGGTTGTTCTTGATCAGAGTCAGAAGACTGCTCTGTGGACACCTCATCTGGATCCGAGGAGAAGACATCCCTCTTCTTTTTTGGAGGTGGTCCCTCGATGCCGACTGACGCTGTCGGAGGTCGTGGCGGGACCGCAGTGGGCGCCGACGTCGAAGGCACTGGTTGCGGTGCAGGGGCAACCGGTAGCGAAGGTGGCTTATCTCCGACTCGGATAACTCGGCGCCGACGTCGAGGACGGGTGGACTCCGACGAAGAAGACAGGTAGATGTACCGGATCTTCTTATGGTACCGATCTCGAGATGCGGACGTCGAAGACGAGGAAGGAGACCTCGAGCGCCCATGTCGACGTCGATGGTGTTTACGACGCCTGGGTCGGTCCGAGTCCACTGAATAGGAAGAAGAGGATCGACGTCGATGTTTGCTACGACGTCGATGGGATCTGCGCTTCTTCCTAGAGCGTTTGCGCTTCGAAGATTTGGAGTCCGAACGATGGGAAGAGTCGGACTGGGTCGAAGCCCGATGCCTCTTCTTCGACCGTTTTCGTCAAGGAGACTTCGACCTCGAGCGGTCGGAGGAAGGGGACCGACTCGGGGAGCGATGTTTCTCCGTGCGAGGACGTTTGTCTCGAGGGGATTTCGACCTCGAACGCACGGGTGAGCGAGGCACCTTGTCTCGTGGAGATCTCGAGTCCGAGTGTACGGACGAGATCGACAAGGGAAACGACCCCTGGCCCGCAGGAGATGGGCTATGTGGGGCAGAAGTGAGACCAGTAGTGGCTCCGACTAACTGGCTCGGCGTCGGGGAAGACATTCCCGCTGGTAGCACGGCTTCAGTGCGTCGAACCGGAGGTGGAGCGGGTGCGTCGGACGAAGCTTCGAAGCGTCTCGACAACCCCTCGAGAATCGGTGAAGGTATCGAGCCCGAGCTCGGAGAAAGTCGAAGAGATGTCACCTTAGACTTGGCGGATGCCTTGGTTTTCGACGTTTTCGACGGTTTAGCCTTCGCCAGAGCAGGGGCTGGGGGCTCGGGATTCGAAACAGGAGCGGCCGATTTCGACGCCGCGGATTTTTTCGACATTTTCGAAACTTTGGAGACCACCGATTGTACAGGAGCTGCTCGAGAAGTGGAAGCCATCTCCCCCTCCGAGGGCGCTGTGGAAGACAATGTTGACTCCCACAGGTGAAGTTTAAGGCGCTGCTGGCGAGCCTTAAGAGCGGCTTTAGTGAAAGCTTTGCAGTGTGGGCAAGTTTTGGAGTTGTGCGATTCCCCCAAACAATACAAACAAGTATCATGGCCGTCCTGGTGGGGAATTTTGCGATCGCACACCACACACCTGCTGAAGGGCCCGGACGGGGACATAGGGTGGTAAGGCACCGACGTCGACTAGTTTAAGGGAGAAGGCAAAGCAGTCCGTAAGCAGTCCGGGTAAAAGCCAGAAGAAAATAGAGTAAACCGAGGAATAAAGGCCAGATTTCGAATAGAACGCAGCTAAGAACGAGAGGCTCCAAACCGCTAGGCGGAAAAATGGAACTGAGGGACGGTTAGGCTGGGCGTGCGCAGTAGGGGTAGTCCTAAACATTGTTACTTTTCTCTTGCAGCTAGAGAATGTTCCGAGAGGACCAACGCTGGCGCTGGTATTAACCCTTTGTGTGCATTCACAGAAGACCACGATGAAGAAGCAGCAGCTTGAGAAAGTTAATCTAAGAAAAACATCAGTCTTGGACCAGAGGAGAGTACCAAGGGAAGACAAAGGGAAAAAAACAGCAAAATTAACCAAAAAAAGCCTGGAAGACTCATTGAAGATAGACCAAGTACAAAAAATGGACATAAATCAGATCTACAAAATGGTTTTAGAGGACATGAAAGATGACAGCATGTTTAGAGATATAGCAGGGAATGAAAAAAGAGGAACCAGAGAGGGAATTACCTAGAAAGATGAAAAAAGGGAAAACAAGGAAGGGCCCCTTAATATTGGAAACATGTTTATATTTATCATTTGGATCTGTAAAAGGGTATATTCTATATATTAAAAGGAGAACTAAATTGAAATAAGGGAGCCCGAATCAGGGTAAAGATGTAATATGGTGACTTTTTATTTTTATTTTAGGCAAACTAAACTAGATATAAAGCTGGGTCATGGATCTGGAACCACTTTCAATAAGAATGTTAATAGAAGATCTTGAGAACTTTATATAATATGAGAGTAATATTATGATAGTAGCTATACTATATACTAAAATCTGTATATGAATGGTTTGAAAGAAGGTCGGAATTTGGGGGGGATAATCGAGAAGACACTGAGATGTAAAAAACAAATAATTGTAAGCAAGTATGTAACACAATGTCTGATAAGCAC
This sequence comes from Pogona vitticeps, assembly GCF_051106095.1. Classification (NCBI taxonomy): domain Eukaryota; kingdom Metazoa; phylum Chordata; class Lepidosauria; order Squamata; family Agamidae; genus Pogona; species Pogona vitticeps. The sequence goes on from NC_135785.1 coordinate 113,805,921, forward strand.
AAACAATGTAGATAGATTGGAAAATTAATTAAAAAATGTTTTTTAAAAAAGATGTATTTGAAGATACAAATGCCTCCTTTTTAATGCCTGCACTTTCAAACACTTTCAATTAGTTTTGGAGCTGATATAGACCAAAGAAAGGTGCAGAGTATAAAGAAGCTTAGTATGTGTTTGATGTTGTGTTTAATATATTTTATCAGTCCTAATGTGCTCAGTATACAGTGGTGCCCCACATAGCGACGATAATCCCTTCCGGATAAATCGTCACTATCCGGATTCGTTGCTATACAGGGCAAAAAAACCCATAGGAATGCATTAAACCCTGTTTAATGCGTTCCTATGGGGGAAAAACTCACCGTTATGCGAAGATCCTCCATAGGGGTGGCCATTTTCGGTGCCTTTAAAGCGAGGCAACACAGCGGGTGGCCATTTTGGAACCGCCGATCAGCTGTGCGAAAATGGGGCCTTTGGGAGGATCGTGGGGGAGGGTTCCCCCACGGTTCTTTCGAAGCCCCCGCCAGCATTTTCGCCCAGCTGAGCGGCGGGAGCTTCCGAAGGACCGCGGGGGAGGGCTCCCCCACGGTCCTCGCAAAGCCCTAGCCGGCATTTTCCCCCAGCTGAGTGGCAGGAGCTTCCGAAGGACCGCGGGAGAACCAAATGTACCAAACTCCGGTAGGTAGTGGAAGACAGGAGGGCCTGTGTTGTGGTTCATGGGGTTACAAAGAGTCAGACACGACTTAACAACTAAGCAACAAAGCAGTTTTTAAAATAAAAGGAAATGTAAATAATAGGTAGAAGAAACAGAGAGGCCAGGGAGGGAGAACATACTCCATAGGATAAAGGGGAACTGGATTCATCCAGAAAAAGCATTGAGCCTAAGAAACAACAAAGGGAGTAATTGTAATTTGCTGCAACTGTAGCCTTAGCACTTTAATTCATATGATAAAAATGAAAAGCTAGCAGAGCAATCTTACGTGTGTTTGCTCAGAAAATATTTTTTCTTGTCAAGTTCTGACTTATGGTGACCCTTTCCAAGATTTTCTAGGTGGCGAGTACTCAGAAGTGGTTATTTCTTGCTTCTTCTAGGGGCATCCTGGGACTGTGTAGCTTGCCCAAGGCCACACAGGCTGGTTCTACCTGTGGATGCACAATGGGGGTTGAAGTCCCAACTCCTGGCTCTGCAGCCAGATACCTAAACTACTGGGCTATCCAGCCAGGAAGTTGTTCAGTCTCACTAAATTCAACAGTATTTTTCCTAGTTGAGTATATATTGGCTTTCAGACTAAGTACAGTACTGTAGTTGAAATTCCATCTGAAGGCTTAGAAGGGCAAATCAGCAGTGTGAAATTAAAGAGAATCCCAAACACCCACAACCTCCAATATATGAATTTTCATGTAACACTGATGAGTTCATGAGAATAAAGCTGAGGGCAGTAATGGGTCAAAACTTCACATATATAATCCTCTCAGAGCAGGCAAGGAGAATTTGGACACATCTGAAAGGCATGTTTATTTATTTATTTATACCCCGCCTATCTGTTCAAAATGGCCACTCTAGGCGTTTGGGTTTGAATCTGCTGCAAATCTGCTGTCAAACTTGGTCTTTGTTTCAGAGTAAAATAAAAGAACATTTGTATTTCACATGTCCATGCCTTGTCTTGATCATTAAGTTAGAGATAAAATCTCATTAGAGATTTTGATTCCTTAAGCCAATATTGTAATTGGGTTTAGACAAAATGCTCTTACTGGGATTTTTTCCTTTGCAATAAATTAGCAATTTATTACAGTGACATTTTTAAAAGATCTATACAACCTGGAACTAGATCAAATATATTGGCCAATGAGCGAGACTAACTGCCAACTGCTGACAACTTTAAAGCTACAGGTTCTATAGTTGCTTACCATGTTATCAACCCATATAGAACAGGATAATCCTTTAAAAGCTTTGGGGACTTTATTTAGGCAGTGTATCTGTTCCACTCTGGTACTTGTTTTCAGTACTTCAAACCATAAAAGTCAAACATAGTTTTGAGTAATCCATGCACATGATCTCATCTATTTATAAACTGGAGTTATTATGATCAAGTCTCTATTGGCAGGTGTCCTCTTCAGCACAAATGACCAAATGATGTAATTTCGCCCAATGCAGAAATCTAGCAGAACTATTCAAACCCAGGCATGGCTATTCTAGACTCTAGAGTAGAATGCAGTTACCTTCACATGTTGGTTGGCTGTTCCTTCCAGCAGTTTGAACCAGCACAACTAAGGGTGATGAATGCTGGGAATTGTAGTTCAACAGTGTTTTAGACAGCCTATCCCTACTGTGTAGACTCGATGCAGGAATATTGACACATGGGAAAAAGTGAAATTAGTCTAGATGGATGTTTAGGTAAGAATATTTATGACACAAAGGATTGGTCATACTGTAGTCTGTTTATTGATCTTAAACTTTATTTAATGTTTCAACAGTTTAACAGAACACATACAAAACAATATTATAAGTTAAATCTAGATTCAAATTTGAGAAAAATCCACCTTTATTTACACATCTGTGCTTCAAGCTGATCTGCAAAAGAAACATTCAAGCTTCTCAGTAACACTTTATTTTAGTGCCAGTAAAAGTAAAAGACCATGTCAAGCACCATGTCAACAACTTTAGACCAAACACTTTCCCCTACATTCCCTGGTTACACTGAGGAAAATGCAAAAACACAGTGGAAGTGTTATTCATTTAATGTATAATTGAAAAAAACAGGTACATAGAACTAACAAGACTGTAAAATCTTGTTCTTAAAATAGGACAACTTCAAGCCAGATTAGCCTTTTCAACATAATTAAGACCCCTGCCATCTTGAATATGCACAGAGGGCCATAAAGACATCCTCATACCATGGGATTTACTGGTCTAGTTTGTCAGAGAGTCAGTTAAATACCTAGTGAAATCAAAATGTTCTGATTTCCTACTGGAAACATGTAGAGTACATACCAGTCTCAACAAAACGTCCTTACAGCATTGTTATACAATTCAGCAACAGGCAGATGTTTGTAGATCGAGTGAGTTCTTCTTTACTGAGTAATTTCACAATTTCAAAACCTATTATTAGTGGAAACTCAAACCAAATAGTTAGAGGATGGAGTGTGCATAACATATTCTGCTCTGTTGATTATAAGAAACTTTTGCACATTTAAAATTTCAAAGAAAGAGAAAATTTAGATATTGATTTCTTCATTCTTTATGCTGGTTAGCCATTTCCCAATTGAGTATCAGGGCTATAATCCAAAAGCTAAACAGCTTTACCACCACTTTCTATTCCAAATAGTAAGGTGTTCAAATAAAGACAGTACTGCTTGGAAGACCCAGAAAGGAATGACAAATGTAATCCATTTCATTTTTCTTAAGAAGAGGAAAAGAACAAACAAAAGAAAAGGTTGACCATTCAGACCAGAAATTTCTGTATGTGGATTCTATTGGGGGGGAATATTTAATGGTGGTAAAAAAGTGTAACAGGGGCTATTAAATTTAAGATGATGTATCAAAGAAAACATAACTGTTTAAAATACAATAATCCATAAAAAGACAAATTTTGATTGGAAATCAAGTTGCAAATGTAGGCCACAGAACTATAAAAAATAATTTAAAGTTAAAGAGATTGTACTAAGTATTATTCTTAAATAATGTGACTACCTCACGTGCCATTAAAAAAAAGGTAAACTTTGCCCCAGTCCTTTCTCTTGTACCATGTAAACTAAATGCATGGGCTCTAATACAGTTTCTGTTAATGGCAACTATATCTTTAATTTCTGTGCTTAATTCCAACTATGTCCCAACAGAAACCAGGGCACAGAGGTGACAAAGAAATATCTATGCCATACTGAAAGATATTACGTGTCCAAATGCTGCACTGAAAAAAAATCCTGTAGACAGAAAAATATTATGTCCTAAAGGGAAATTATAATTTAGCGTATTTCTACCAGTTTGCTATTTATTTTTTCTATTTTTTCATTCTAAATGGATGAGCATTGCATCAGAGATGACATCACAGCTGCCTCACATGCCATATTCCAAGCACGGATTGACTCAACACTCCCTCTAAGCTGCGCGTGAGCTGCTCCATTGGGCATGCGCAGCAGAGTGAGTGTACCCACACTCCATATAGACGGGGTGCAGCCTCCACACAGAGCTCCAGAGAATTAGAGGGAATGTTGGAATAACTGTCTGTTAGATGTGACTGCTTAAAATTCATTCAGGGATTAATGTTGAATGCTAGAGTCCACTGCTTCTTCTTATTCATTTATCCATCCATCCATCCTTCCATCCATCCAAGTTTCACTGGATTGGGGTCTTTCCATTTGAACTCACCACTTAATACTGCTTACGGTATAACGTAAATCTCAATGGTAAATTTACTGATGCATTAAGAAAAAGGACCATCTCCCTAGAATTCCCAGCTGCATTTGAGATTTGATCTAAGCAACCACCATTGTGCTTCAAAGGATGCTAAACTGTGATGCAAAAATCCAGAGCAGATTATGGTGTCCGATGAAGTAGAGAGAAATGTCCTCTTATGCCCTGCAAAAGTGCCATCCTGAAGAAAAATACAATCCCATTCAAAAACACATGATGTGCATCTTAATATTTATTTAAATAATAGCTCTAGAAAGGATGGCCACAGCAGTTGGTTAACGTATATGAGAGCAGCTGCTGCTTCTGTCTTTGGGATACACAAATCATGATGCCATGGAGTAGACCAGCAACATAATTCTTGCCACACATCTTCACATACCAATCCTTCCAATGTAAAGGTCCAAACATAAAGGAAAGGATCTATAACATGGATTCAACTGCAGAGTACAGACTCTGCAACACACTATGTGAGAAAAATAAGACATGCTCTGAGATACTATTTTCCCATTAAAGTGGCAGATAAAGATATTGAATATGTATAAATACTGTAATACTGAGGGAATATTAAATATAGGTAGGAGATGTACAATGTTCTAGTCTGTAAATGGTTCTCAAGTGCAGATTAGCAAGTTGAATTACACTTATTTCTAGATCAGCACATTTTGGAAATAATTCTTGAACACTGTTCAATGCAATGGTGCATGCATTTTTTGCACATAAATATTAAGCCAAATGCAGCAATGCTTGGCACAGAATTAGAAAAAAAAGGTCTCATTGTGGAAGCAATAAAAATCAAGTGACAACCCTATGGTACCGCAGTAAACTAGAAAAACGAAGCAAAGTGGCTTTGTGGGACTGACTTAGTTTAAGTTACTGGGAAGATATACTGGAAAGGGGGATTAAATGGTTACCAATGGTAATTCCAAGACGTCTGAACTTCTATTTGAACATTCAGAGACTGGCGAAACGTTAAGAAGAACAACTTTCAGAACACAGCCAAAGAGCCCAAAAACCCCACAACAACCATCAGATCCCGGCCATGAAAGCCTTCGAGAATACATTCAATGTTTGTTAATTATTCATTAATTTTAAAAGACTTCAAAACACAAGATGGCTGATCCTGTTCTGATTTGTAGAAACCTAGTGTGCTGCGTGGACGTCTTGTAATAGCATATATTCTGCCTAACCACAGTTTTAACGCTATAAGTGATTCAAATACAGTGTGACTGAAGATCTTGAACTTACTAGACTGAAGATCTGAACAGCCTAATAAATACCAAGTGGTGTAAGCAAGACTATTTTTAACAAACACATTTTAATATACAGAATGAAAATTAATCCAATGCATGAACAGCTGGTGCTAGACTAGCAAATCGTGAATGTGAATCTCAACTGTAACACACAATTTTGAAATGCTACAATCTGAAGCACTGTTGAATCAATGTGCTAATATAACCATTGCCATTTTACACAAATAGTAACACAATTTCCCATTAAATGGATGGCTTAAAGGATTAAGTGAAAACCTGAGTATTTTCTATAAAAGCTAGACACCACAAACAAAATGTAAGGTTTGCATGACTGCCAAGTGCCATGTGCTTTGCTTGTACTTCTAATGTTTTAAGCTCCAGTTCTATTCATTATTCTTGCTATAATCATAGTACTTTCTAAATAAGTGAAAGTAATACTTATCACAAAAGTTAAGCTGATTAAGACAGTTTTCAACTTGCAAGAAAAGTAAGAATAAAGTATTCACTGAAAATATTCAGATGTTTTTCAACTAGCCAATTATATTGCAGCATCGACCAGTGTAATGTGGAGCAGAATGAGATGTTTTTGTCAGTCATACATGAGAGCAAAGAAAAAAGATTGCTATCAACAGTATTCCCAAAAGCTACTGTTCAATTTCTTCCCATTTGCTTCATCAAAATAGAAATAAAAATAAATGCCACAACATTTCTTTTGTTCATAGGGATAAGGCCTGCTATTATCCCAACTTAACAATATTCTTCTAGGAGCACTATTTAAAAGCAAAGACAGACTTAACGGTTTAATACTGTAATGAAAAGTTGTGGCACCAAAACTAAATCACTATCATTTCAAAAGATAATTTATTTTTTAATTAATTTACTGAAATGTAAACAAGAAAATCTTCTAGATGGTAGAAGAGTATGAAGTCACTTACGTCACGTAAATGAAACTCCCATTCATTCTCATCACTGCCCCTTCTGTACCTACGACACACAGCATGTATTTCTCAAACATTCAGGGAGGGTTTTGTTGTTGTTGTTTTGCCAGTTGAATGTTCCTCTACTCATTTACCTCCCGAACACACCTTACTGTCATATGACATTCATTTTGAAGTATAACATTAGTTTGAGATACATTAGCTAACTAAGTGATATTTGATGTAATCTACAGCCCGTCATTCCCTTATCACAGGACAACTGAAAGTCTTCCAAATGCTCGAGTTATAAAGATTACTGAAGTAGTAACTCAACTTTATCTCATTCATGCAGCATTTCACTACAGGTTAACAAATTTGTCTGCATATTAGAAATGGCAACAGGTAATTCTCTTCTTGTTGTTGTAACTAAGAGAAAAAACAAGGCCAGAGGAGGTCACATGGATAAGAAGAACCCCATCCTATTCTTTAAGAAAAGTTAGTCACAAATACTTCACACAGGTGCGAATTAAGCCCAGTGCTCTTTAGCCAATTAATCTTTTCATTATAGCTGGTTTAGAGAAGGGCCAACAATATTCATTTGGAACGGTACCATTTACATTGCATTCAAAAAAAGAGAACATAGGAAACCAGATCCTGGCCCTCCTACTTTGCTGATAAGCTCTTGTGTTAGCCAATGTGTGATAATAAAGAAACAGTCTTGTGGTGATATAGAAGGCAATAAAAACATCAATGGAGTAGTGTTCATGTGCAGCCAAAATGAAGAAGATTCCAAAGAGATTCAGCACCCAGGACAGAGTGTGCAAGAAGTTCCAGCTTCTTGGTGTATCTAAAGAAGAGAATACAGTACAGTATTGTACCAGTCATAACTTCTGATGCTTCATAATGATGAGAAATGAGTTTACAAGAATCAGAGCTAACTAGAGGAAACAATTGGACCCAAGATTGCTAGGAGGTTAATACTATTCCTCTTAGCTAGGATGACAAAGCAAAGAACAGTATAACCCTCACTGAGTTTAAGTGAATTCATAACTTGCTTCTGCATCCTGTCACTCTCAAACGGATCTTACTCTGTATTTTTGCCAGCCACTGCCCCTCACATGTGTGTCCTCTGGATTCTAAGCAAAAGAAAAGGACCTCCTTCTCACTTTTGGGTTCTTATATAAATTTTTCAGCAGTGGTTCCTCACTTCGGGTAGCCTAGGTGTTCTTGGCCTGTAATTCCCAGAAGCCTTCATCACCAACTATGCTAGCTGTGGTTTCTGTGAGTTGCAGTCCAAGAACACATGGGTTACCCAAGACTGGGAAACTACTGTTATAGAGCACCAACAGGACATAGACACCATACGTGAGTTGGTTTATTTGTCTCCTTGCTTGTTTTATGCTTTCTATGAAATTCATATTGGATTTGTACCAGTTAAGATTCACTTAATTTGGTATCAGTTCATTGACTGTGAAGAGAAGCTAGGCTAAAATATTGTTTGTACTTTAAGAACATAACTGACAATCCATTCTTTGAGCATCTGACACACCAAGTGATGTTTTTCATAACAATCTGATCAAAAACTGCTGCCTGTACAATTTTATGTCCTTCCTACTGAAAAATGTAGGAAGCCACCAGAGAAACCCCCATTTCACATGCTAAACACACAATGGTGCATGAAGGCAACTTATTATAAGAGTTGTGATGAGTTAAATTCATAACAATACTCTTGTCTAGTTTTGATGTTATACTTACATTCAGTGACAAAGAAATTGAGCATAGTCAAGACAACAGTATGGCCGCTGAACATGTAGTCTCCACACGTATGCACTCCTGTCAGTGTCATGCCAAATCCACTCCAAATTGCAAAGGCTCGCTGAAGTTTTGCCCAGACATTGCCATAGAGCTAGAATGAGAATCACATACCACATTTTAAAGGAACACATGAAGAACAGTTGAGGAGACTTTTTAAAGTGCTGTATTTGCCCCTTAGTCAATCCAAAGGCACCAACAAAACCAAAATACAGCTCACTTTTTCTTTTGGTGATCTTTGGAAACAATCAAGAATTAATTGTACAGGATTTATTCTGTGTCTCGCAGGAAAAACACCATTCACATTCTTGAAATATAAAACCTAAAAATAAGTTTTCAGATCTACAACTCAATTTATCATGCTCTGAACAGACATCTATATATGTATTTGCATGCCATAACCTCACATAATCAGGTGAGATAAAATCTACATACTTTCATAGGCCTTACTGTTTTAATCACTCTACTGCTGATGAAGTATAGGGCTTTATCAATATTCTAACTTGACATTTGCATAGCATCATAAAAATATTCAGAGTTTTTCATTCACTTTATTTCAAAATTCTGCAGAACATCCTGCAGGATAGTTTATTATTATTTGAGACAAGGAAATGAATGCAGCGGTACAGTGCATGATTTGCATCCATAAGATTCATAGTTCAACCTCTGGTTTATCTAAGTAGCAGGTGATGTCTAAGACCTCTTCGGAAGACCCTGAGACTTGTTGTCATCAGGCAAAGCAGATGAGTCCTATAACCTGTTGCCCTCAAGATATATTGCAGTACAACATTTATTATCCCCAGCCAGTAGAGCAGTAGCCAGGCAGCCAGAGGTGATGGAAGCTGTGGCACATCACATTTGAAGGGTAGCAGGCTACAGAAGGTTTAAGTAAAACAATGTTTCATGAGATGATAGCCTGGTGAAAGAATGGTTTCTATATTCCTAACATGTTGAAAGTATAATTGCTGCCCTTCGTTCATAGCAAAAGCAGGAGACAAACTATGGAAGAGTGAGGATGACAGAAGAGAGAAGGAGATACCTACTTACCTTTCCAGAACACTGCAAATGTTGGCCTGGCACAGACAGCGAGGTCACAAACATTGTAATGCAACGCAACAAGAACACAGTACCCATAAGACTGCATAACCGTCGTAAAAGAATAGATCTACCAAAGCAAACAAATAATAAGAGTTGCTTTAAATACCTAGACTTGATCCTAAGAAAGACAAATTTAAGGAAATTTATGGAAGATGTTTCCTGTCCCCATGTGTTGATCAGGAGGAGCACTCTCCACAAATGCTAGGGGGCTAACTGCATGAGGAGCATGAGACTGAAAACCTTCCTTCCAGGAATGTCTTGAGAGCCAAGCTTTTGCTCCAACCTGGACACATGGACTCCCTCTGCGTTAAAACCATCTTTATCACATGAACTTCAAAATCACAAACCAATTTAGTATGACTGCTTTTTGAAACTAGAATTTTTGGCTTTGTTTGGGTGCCAAACAAGAACTTTTTGTAAATTGCCCATTAGTTTAGTGACGGTAGTCTATTTTCATACAAATAAAGAGAGTCTGCCATGCTTTTGAAGAAGAAACATCACCTTTTCTTGGAGATAAATGGTATAACATCTCAAATTATCTCCTGGCATGGAAACCAGTAATGAGTTTGAATATACCCTCCTCCTTACATGCACACAACTTCACATAAACATTTTCATTTGTTAAATCAGAGTTCATAGTGATACTCGAACCAGAAAAATGTAGTTTATGCATTTCTTTTAGTACAGCATGTAAGCCAGAAAAAACTGAAGCACTTCAAAAGCAACAAGGCCTGTTATAGTTCATGTCCGAATCTGGAAGAAAGGGATTATATCCTTGGATCTTGCATTCAGTTACAACACAAATATAATGGACCATAACAGAAGCGCAGAGCTTTCTACTAATCTATTACTTCCAAATGAAAGAACTTATGAACGATACCTGTGTTTGTGAAGGAGGAGTACAATTAACCAGATGTAGCAGAGAACCACTCCACATACTTCAGTCATGGCAAAGGCCCATGGTATCCTAGGAACACTAGAACAGAATAAGCCATTTAAAGTCAAGGTCTCCGACTACAATCTCAGATACAATAAATTAGTATACATATAATCAGCATTATACTCTAAACTATTTGGTTTGAATGTACATTTTTCAAGTATATACACAGCACACAACTAGTTAAGGTAAAAAGATTGGTTTAAGTGCAGTGTTGTTATTTCAACATGACATATCAAGAAGCACACTGGAGTTTATCAGAAGAGTCGCGTTTCTTTAGAGATAAATATCTTACCCATTTACATTTGAATTTGGCTTACTTGATATAAAACTGGAAAAATTATTCCAGCAACTAACCAGACAGCAAGACGATCTGTCTTCTGTTCCGCAGCCACAAAATATAAACTGCTGAATTAAACTGGTTGTCACAACAAATTGTGGTAGTAGATCAGCACAAAGAACAGAAGCTTGACCTAGTAAAAGAAAACACTTAAAAACACCAACCTCACAAGTAATATATCTGTCTGAACCAAAGCAATATGCTTTCTAAAGTCTGTTAGGTAAGAGAAGTGTTGTTAGTAACAAGTTTGGTATAAATCTACAATATGCTAATCTTCATTTCTTCTACAGTGGGCAAAAGAAACCAGTCTACATTTGGAAATATGAGCCAAATTAATATATGAAAGAGTGGATAAAAAGTATATAGTATATAGATTGCTTCAATCCACACAAAACCACAGGTCCCTGAAAACACTGAGATAAAAAAATTAAAGTTCAAAAATCAAACACTACAGACGATTCAGAAACTGATTCTACTCCCCTTGAAAGATTCTATCATTCCTTTAGACATCTAAAGGGACATCTATAAGTCACTTAATATCAGGCACAGATTACATGACTGAAGTGATTCTGTGTATCATTAATTCTGTTTTTAATTTCTGTCCTGTCCTTATCAAACCATACTGGCCCACCACATTTAAATTGATTTGTCTTGTATGTAGCACACAAAGAAGTCAATTATGGTGAAGGTTAAATATAAACAGAACAATTTCAAAATATCTGAGGATGAAGACTCAGAATTAAGAAGATAAATGTGAATTAACAGAATTAGACTTGAGTAAACTATAATTACTATTCTACAAATACTCTGTATCCTTGGCTAGCATTCATGGTGAAAATACAAACCTTTTCTGGATAAAAGCAATGTTCAAAGTGATTTAAATGCTCCTTAGAATCAAAGAATAATGGAGTTGGATGGGGCTGATAAAGCCATCAAGCCCAACACCCTGCTCAATGCAGGAATCCAAATAAAAATATACTGAACAGATGTCTAACCTTCCCTTGAATGCCTCCTACAATTCTTGTTGGAATTGTTTGTAGTTGTGTCTTAAGAATGTCCTTTTATAGAAACTCCCACCCATCTTGGACTCCTTTTCTTGTTAGGGTCCTTACTTATCAATGTTATTTATAAATCATAAATTCAATCACACTAAAATGAACATTTTAAAATACTGCCTTTCTTTGTGAAATTTCTTAATGTTAATGTAGCCTACAAAATCAAGGGCCAAACAAGATATGAAAGCAGATCTCTGTGTTTTAAAAACAGATCCCCCTCAATTATGTAGAAAGGAGAGAGATACTTTTTAAACAGATGAAAAATTAGTGTTAAAACCTTTCCTGCTTCCCTCACTGAAGCATCTTTTCAATTGTTTCACTCACCATGTTTTGATACAAAGAGTAAACTCAGGTGAGAACCAGTTATGTGGAACAAGAAAATAAGTCCTATGTGGTCCTTGTACACAATCCAAAGACAAGGAGAGATAAAACGATTATCATCCCACTGTTTGAAACCCCCACCCCCAAACACTAGCTTGCAACCCATACAGGTCTTTGTCAGGCTAGGCACCACTTTGTTGTGGATGGTACAGAAAAATGGAGATTATGTTATGGAATGTGTTCTGCACTAAAAACTCCCCAGCTCTACTTTATATACAGCTGGACAGAACTGCCTCAAGCAACAGTTATACCCTTCACGACATTTCTCCACATTTACTCGAGAAATGAGTGTCAGTGTCATGTAATAAATACACAAATACAAAAAAAGAAATGAAATAAAAATAAATGCATTTAAAAGTCATCTAGGTGGCATAAAGTTTCATAGACTGTAGAGCATGTCATAAGACATATGTATGAAAACAAATATATAGAGAAAAATGGGAGCCACAGAGAAAGGCTGGCTATCAATTTTTAGATTATCTATTTTAATTGTATTTTAATTGTTTTATCTTTTAATTGTATTTTTATTGTATTTTAATTGTTGTAAGTCGCCCAGAGACCTTTGGGTAGAGTGGGCAGCATATAAGTTAAATAAATCAATCAATAAATGAAAAAATATAAATAAATATTTTTAAGTGTAGAACCAGTATCTCAATGTTTTAAAATGTAAGACAACAAGAAGGGTGTTGCCTGGCATTTAAAGAATTAGGCATCAGATAAAATCTTCAGCAATATCATTCCAAGATGACATAGTTGAGAAGACTTTGCCCTGAACTGCCACGTTCTTAATTCCAAGGGTGGAATATCTAGATTCTAGAAAGTCTCCAAAGACAATAGACATAACAGGTAAGCATTCAAATAACCAGCTCAAATACAGACCAGGAACCAGTGAAGCTGTTTAAGCAGTGGCATTATAAACCTGAAAAAAGACAACCCAGAAGATGACAAAGAGGATACTAATAATTAAATGCCATCAAGTCAATTCCGATTTATGGGAATCCTTTCCACTACCACTGCTGAGTCATAGCAGCATTACAGACTGGAAGGGTGCACAAGTACTTATTCTTGAGACCCAAACACTTAGAAAAAAACAGCTGCTTATGCACAACAGAAAACACTACAAATCAGCCACACAAGTAATTAAAGCCTTGTTTTTTTAAAAAACCAAAAATCTCCATATGGCAACTGTTTCTTTTGGGAAAGCCTCCAGATACCATCCAGGTGAATGTGATGTCTGCAGCTTATAAGCAAAGAAAAATTGTCTGTTTCCCAAATCCTGTTAAGAGAGAGCTTATAACTACCAGTATATCTATAATACAGTCTGGGATTTTCTGCACAAGATAGAATAACTACTGTATCAATAAAATGTCCTTTACAAGCACCAACACAGCAAAGAGTGGATCAAGTAATAAACTTAAGAGCTGAAGACTTTGAAGCTACTGATGACCTGATCTATCCCTCACATCTATTCAGTCATTGCCCTTTTGTTACCCCCTGTACTATTAGCAAATCACAGCCATGGGAAAACTTTGCCTTTTTGCTGGCCTACAAAATCTCATGAACCCTTTAGCTTTGCAATCACTGTCAGCAACTCATGCTTCCTGGAGACAGCATATGTTCACTATAACATTGCCACAAATACACAATTCCTCAATTCAGCTGATGCTTATTCTGTAATCACATGCTGCTGTATTATTAAAAGTGAACCAGTGGACAGCCATTATCTTCCACTTCTTTTTTCTGCCCACAGTGGTTTAGAGCTTTTTCTTTCAAATCCTTCCCTAATGCCCTGATGACATAATTTATCCTAGGATAGAACTGTTAACATTCAGGAGGCATGATTTCCCTCTTCACTGTCCATAAAGGTAAACCTATTTTAAAAGCTAGTTATGTCTAAATTCCGTTTCAAACAATACAGAAATCATGTTACCAGAATAAATAAACAGAATTCTTTGTGTGATATTCTGGCCCAAACCTCAAGCTAGGGAATCCAAAACTACATCTGGAGGATTATACTCTTGTTCCCGCTAAGAACATGCATTTGAACTGTCCAGTGTTCATGGTATCACTTCTACAGGGCAGCAAGTACTTTTGAAATTTTTTTGGCAGATTCCAAAAATATTTTGGAACCATTTAAAATCTCAAGTATGAATGAGAGATCACTCATCAATACAGAGAGTAGCTATCCTGTGTTTCCATATAGATTATTTGGATTAAATTATATTCTGTTGATCCTATTTCTTTGTAATGAACTTTGACATCACTTAGCAGAAAAGGCTACCAAAATGCCTCCATTTATTCACTTTATGTTTTACCCTTTTGATGTTTTGATGTTGATTAACTGTAAACCATCAAAAGCCAAATGTAGCTTACATCTGAAGTAAATTTATGAGGCAAAACATTGACTATATCTCCAAACTGTCCCAGGGGCATGGGAGTACATTATGTTATATATTTTGGTTGTGTTGTTTTTGTTTTGTGTTCCTCATCTAATCTCACTAAGAAAACAACTCAATATTAATTGCAGAATGGGTTCATAATACATTTTACACCTGCCAGACCTAGAAATGGTTTGTCTAGAGGCCCTTTTTTGACATTCACTAGCTTATTTCAGACCAGTTTTTTCTATAGAAATAAGAGTTTAGAAACATAAGAAACTGACTAATACTGGCACACAGACCTTAATAATAAATTACATGGTGTCAAGTTGATTTTGAGTTTTAATGACCACTTCCAAAGTTGTTTTAATGTACAAGGTACTCAGAAGTTATTTAAAATTCCTTTCTTACAGGAGAAATTTTGACCTCTAACTAAGTAGCCAGGCATCCAATTTGCTGAACTATCCTCACAAGATGTCAGCATCTTCAAACCATATGTAAATTAATTCATGTCCAAAAATTTCAATCCCATGCTTACAGGAAGTTAATAGTCATACATTAGTATAGGTCATGAGTGTATAAATCAATTCATTCCTGTGGCCACCATTATATTTTTAGTAAAATAAAAAGTAATGGTCAGCTTAATTTTGAATCTGGGTTTTGTTTTTGTACATGGCATGGTATGTGTTTTGGAAGAAAGTTGCATCCCATATAGAAACAATTCTCCCTTGGTTTAGAAAAAAAATGAGGGGGCACAAAAATATCCTTGGAATTGCATGATTCCCACCAGCCATCTAAGATTATGAGTGCATCCCACATCTTTATAAGTAAGGAGGGATGCAAATAAATAGGCTGCTTCCACCAGGTGGTTTTCATTTTTCAAAAACAGTAGAGAATTGCCTGATATTCTCTGTGTTACGTATATCACCATGTATTGGCAAGTCAATTCTGACCGATGGTGATCCTTTTCAGGTTTTTCTTGATAGAGAGTATTCAGAACTGGTGTATCATTTCCTTCTTCTAAGAGCACCCTGGGACTGTAAAGCTTGCCCAAGGCCACAAAGGCTGGCCTGACTTGCAGGAGGCACAGCAAGGAATCAAACTCCCAATCTCTGGCAGTCAGATACTTAATCCATTGCGCTATCCAGCCACCTCATGTGTTACATACTTTGGACTAAACAGTTGAAGAATTATGAGTTAAGATTTTTTTTTGTAGGGTAAAGTTGCACTTACCTGTCTAGGAATATGTCTGGTAGTGGTGGGTAAGTTTGCATGTCAGGTACTCGTTCATGGACAATGACCATGACGAATGATGTGAAACCAAACACAATGAAAACATATATACAACTCAACGCTGTCTTCCAGTACTCTGGGTTCAGTCTTCGTGTGGGATGTTTGTTTTTTCCATTTGCATACTGATACTGCTCAGCATTCAAATCAGCAGCAGGCTCACAGTCATCACAGTCCCGTTGCACGTCACCATTACAAAACCAGTCTGTTCCTTGAAGAGAGCCCACAGGGGACAGAGAACCAATGGGGCTGTCACTGTTGTAACCAAGCTCTTCCAAAACTTCAATATGGTGCTTTTGCAATTTGCGAATTGACAACATGAGCCTTTTGATATCACCCAGTACTTTAATTTCCAGAGGTGGAGACCTCAAGTCATATTCTGTCAGAGTCAGTAGTGTAATCCCATCCAGTCTGTGCTTATCACACAATATTTCCACATACTCACAAAACCCTTCTTCCTTCAGCCATTTGGCTACATGCCGGGTAGTCCAACGCTGAATGCAAGCTTTACCATTGCCTTCCATTTTCTCCACCTAGGTTTAAAAATATGTTTCAATTATTAAGACAGTAGAAGCCCAACATTCTCAACATGTAATTTTTCCGAATTATGATTCAACTAACTAAGGCTTAGCTGAATCATAATTCGGAAGAATTACATGTGGACTCAGACCAGTGGACTCAGACCTGAACTGGGATCCTATTGAACATCAGCAGAGCAGAAAACTCCACCAGCATAGCAATATTAGGATCTTCCTTCTTGCTGCTGTGCAAGTGAAGATCGTCACTGAGAATATGTGCCTTGCCCTTGTACTGTACACCTCCTTGAGCAGCAATAAAAGTATCACACTGCTTGGTTTTGGGAGAAAGAGAGCTCAATGTGCTTGGCAGAACGCTTAGATTTGCATAAGTACAAATGAAGAAAAATGCAAAGATGACATATTTCAGACAAGCTGCTAAAACAGAACTGTGCATGTGTGTCCACATTGGCCCTTCACTATTCATTTCTATGGGAATTAGAACTAACCCATGGGTGCTGCCATGTAGATCACTGAATCCTAACTCCTGAAAGAGGAATAAAGATGGCTAATTCCTATTTGTGTGTGTGCAGAAATAGTCTGAAGTAACTGGTCTACTTTCTACAAAGCCCATGGCCTCACGTTGCCCTTGTTCATTTATACAGTGGCTTTTAAAATATGTTAAAATGTTCAGTAAAGAGAAATCGATATCAGTGTCGATATCTGTTTGTCCCTACATTTCAAACAGTAGTGGAATTTCCAAAATAGAACTCTTCTGTTTAAAACAAAATAGAACTGCACTTTTGTTTGAATGAGATAGAATCTGAGGTACAAAAACAGTGAATCTATGTACTGATATTTTAAGTGAGAAAGGAAGTTGTTCTGTAGTCCAAATTTCTTTGTTTTGGAGGCCATTACCAACATTTTCTGCATTAAAACAAAGATCGTATTAATTTTTAAAGAATTCGTATATATAGGTTCGGGAGCCAACAGAACCATGCATACCATTTGAATTTTCAATCAACAATATTTACAAGCAAATTTTATTTTTTTCCCTAAAGAGCTATCGAAGTTGAAAGCCAACATCTCTCACTTTTAAGGATATAGTAGAAAATTATGAAGACCAGTTTCCATTCCAAAGATTTAAATATTCTGTTATCTAACCCCAGTATGGAATTATTCACATTTCTAATAATTCATTTAAAATTACTATAGGGGCTCTGTTTAAGCAAACTTTGTAGTATTATGCTGCTGCGGCAATTAAGCAAGCATAAATACACTGCAACCTTACAAAACACTACAGGGACCCTATGAACACCTTTACCTGTCTACAAACACTACTATTAATGATGTGTGCTACACTAGTAACCTGGGGCAAAAAAAAAAAAAAAAAAAAAAACCACAGAAGCTCTTTGCCAATTTAAACACTCTTTCTCTGACTAACACTTATGAGTCAATTCTTACTCATAAGTGGCTGATTACAAGCCTATTACACTATACGTAAGTGTTAAACAAAACCCCTTCTGACACATTAGGGAGAAAGCTGGCCACAAAAAGCAAGCACATAAAAAAAGAGGTACAAAGTCATTCCCTCCTTCCAGTCAATGACAGTTAACTACCAAAGTTGTGGAGGTGGAGCGAAGGCTTCTCGTTTTCTGGAAAAAAGAGTGGAAACGGTTCCCACTTACACCCTATCTTGTTCAACCTTTCTTTTCTCCACCTGAGGGACTCTCCAGTGTGTGCTAACTGCTCATTGAACAAAGTCTCTCTGCTGTGCCTACTTGCTAGGCAGCCTCTTCCTGTTTTTGACAGCAACCTAATTTGATTCTTCTTCACAGAGGCTCAAGCACACTGCACACACCAACTTGACACAGTCTCTTATATTTTGGTCAAGCCACAGCATATTGATTGTCTTCTTTTTTTTCTCTCCACTCACTAATTCTAGCTAGCCTTCATTTGTAAAAGAGAAGCTGATTTTAGGGTCATGATACCTGACAGTATTGATCAAATATGTATACCTTTATCAAAGCACAGCCACCATCTGTAATTGTACCAAATATGCAATCAACACAGGACAGCTAGGAGATTTTTCCAAGTCTGATCTTATGGGAGCACAAAATGTCCAAATACTGAGTCATGACTAATATGATTTTTGTTTCTTTAAGGAATACTGTATCCAGATAGTTTCTACTGAACAACTTTTATTTGGGGATTCTTGGAATTTGAAGATTGATACTATATAGATGCTTCCTTCCAAGTCTCTTCTTGTAGGCCTTGCCATTTTGTTCAATAACCAGCGCGCAAGCTGAAGCTACACAAATATTTTCTTCATCACATTCTCTGGAATTCTGGATAGCTTGTTTAACAGCAATCACCAGATAGTGTAGCACAGAGGTCTCCAACCCCCAGTCCTGGTCCATGGCCTGAGCCAGACCGGGCCACGGAGGCAGACCTCCCCCCCCCCCACAAACGCACTCCTCCCTCACACACAGCCTGTTTGTGCCTGCGTGTGCATGCCTACGCTGACGTGAGTGCTCCCCCACCCCTTCGCGCATGCCCATGAGTGCCCTCTGAGAGCCAGGCTGCCCGTTACGCATGCACATGAGCACAGGGGGGGGGCACCTTCCCCAGCCAGTCCACAGGGCTAAAAAGGTTGGGGACCACTGGTTTAGCAGATAGAGCTGGGGATATTCGTGTATGAATATTCCCCACAGGTGGAAATAACAAGGGTCCACTCACCATTTCACCACTGGCGCAAGCTCGGCAGAGCCTTCCTATCACACCGTTGCCAGCAACTGATTAGCCACTCCTGGCAGGAGGCGGGATGACAAGCCTCTCTGCCAGGTTGCAGAGTGGCTAATTCATGGCGGACAGCACGATAGGAAGGTTCCGCCGAGCTCACATCAGCAGCGAAAAGTTGAGTGGAGAGTGGACCCTCATCATTTCCACCTGTGGGGGGATATTTGTATACAAGTACCCCCAGCTCTAGCAGCAGACTTTAAATGCCACGTGTTTCACCAATATATACATTTCGCAGTACATACAGGAAAGAAGAATACTAATCACTGTATACTAATCACAGACAACATTAAAACCACTGACAGGTGAAGTGAACAGATTGATTATATCATTAAAATGGCACCTGTCAAGGGCTGAGATATATTAGGCACCAAGTCAACAGTCAATTCTTGAATTTCATGAGTTGAAAGCAGGAAATATGGGTAAGTGAAAAAAATCTGACTCTCACAAGGGCCAAATAGTGATGGCTAGGCAACTGGATGAGAGCATCTCCAAAATGGCAAGTTTTGTGGAGTGTTCACGGTTAGTACCTACCAAAAGCGGTGCAAGGAAGGACAAATGGTGAACCGGGATAAGGGTCACATGTGCCCAAGGCTCATGGATGCACATGAAGAGCCTCGTGGCGCAGTGGTTAAAACGCTGTATTGCAGCTAAAACTGTGCTCACGACCTGGGGTTCAAATCCCAGGTAGCCGGCTCAAGGTTGACTCAGCCTTCCATCCTTCCGAGGTCGGTAAAATGAGTACCCAGCTTGCTGGGGGGGGGGGGCAATGTGTAGCCTGTATAATTAAAATTGTAAACCGCCCGGAGAGTGCTTGTAGCGCTATGGGGTGGTATATAAGTCCAAAAACAAACAAACAAACAAACAAACAAACAAATAAATAAATGAATGAATGAATAAATGAATAAATGAAGAGCGAAGGCTAACTTATCTGGTCCGATCACACAGAAGTGTTAGTATAGCTCGAATTGCTGAAAAACCTAACGCTGGCAATGACAAAAAGGTGTCAGAATATACAGTCCATCTGTTTGCTGTGTATGGGGCTGTGTAGCCACCAAATGGACAGAGTGCCCATAATGACACCAAAAGTGTCTACAGTGGGGATGTGAGAATCAAAACTGAACCATGGAGCAATGGAAGAAGGTTGCCTGGTCTGACTAATCATGTTTTCTCTTAGATCAGGTGGATGGCCAGGTGTATGTGCATTGTTTACCTGGGGAAGAGATGGCAGCAGAATGTACTATGGAAAGAAGGCCTGCCGGCAGAGGCAATGTTACACTTTTGGCAATGTTCTGCTGGGAAACCTTGGCTCCTGGCATTCATGTGGATGTTACTTTGAAACATACCACCTACCTAGAGATTGCTGCAGACCACATACACCTCTTCATTCCAATGGTACTCCCTGATGGCAGTGATCTCTTTCAGCAGGATAATGCACCCTACCATCCTAAAAAAAATTGTTCAAAAATGATTTGAGGAAAATGACAAAGAATTCAAGGTGCTGCCTTGGCCTCCAAATACCGCAATATCAATCTAAATGAATATCTATGGGAAGTGCTGGAACACCAAATCCAGTCCATGGAGGCCCCACCTCTATACTTGCAGGGCTTAAAAGGATCTACTGCTAATGACTTGGTGCCAGATACCACATGACACATTCAGAGGTGTTGTGGAGTTCATGCCTTGATGTATTGTAGCTATTTTGGCTGCACAAGGGGGACCTACGCAATACTAAGCAGTTGGTTTTAGTGTTATGACTGCTCGGTGTATATACCTATGGATTGGATAATTGTCTTTGTGAACTACATGAGGTTTGGCCACTGTATAAAAACTAAGCTGTAATACTGCCTTTTAACTCTTGTGTGTGTTTTGTGTCATCAAGTCGGAGCCAACTTATAGAGATTCTAATAGGGCTTTCATGGTAAGTGAGACTACATAAGTGATGTTGGCAGGAAGCCAAGAAACTTAAAACCAGCAATTTTATTGGTGACCAATTATGACTGGACATGGCACACAACAGAATACCTCTACAGCATGCAACATTCCTAGCCCCAACACTGCATCTGGTGGCACAAACAAAGGCACAGCTAGGGTTACTGTGATACAGGCTATACAGATCTTGGAAAAAAATAAACCAATCATCCCAAGATACTGTAAAGATGTAAATAAGGATGGCAATGTGCTCTGTATAGGGATGTTCTGAAAATTTAAATGGTGCAAAATGATGCTGCCAGTTTCTAGAAGGATGTGCGAAAACAAACGATCAGTTCTACAACAATTTAATTAATTATTAGTTAGCTTTATGCTCAACTCTTCCTCTCTCTGTGCCTATATATTTATGGTCCTGCCTGCCTGCCCCTATATGCTGTAATCCATCACCAATTAAAGTCTACACTTGATGCCCTGATCTGTATTCGACCACTATATGGTTACATAAACATCCAGAAGGAAAACTGTACGTATTCTCTATAAGTGAACAGTCTGGTGTTCACAGGAAAGATTACAAGACTTCCAAAAACATTTGCAAGATCCTTATTCAGAAAGATGCTTGGAAGTTGTGAATCATGCCAAGTATTTGATTGCTGTTTCAAAAGTTTTACTTTCATTGATTTAATTTGTCTTATTAAGAGGAAGCCTATTAGGACTCCATTTAAAAGAAAAAAGAAAAACAGATACATGTGCAGTGCTACTCCAGGAGGAACATGAAAACTGCTCTTGAATTTTTAGATTTCAATTAAAAGTGTATCTGGTTCTGTAAACTGGATAGTATTGCTTCAGTGGCTGGTTACATGGAACGTTCTTTCATATTAGTTACTGAAACATCCAATCTTATGTGTCATCAAAAGGAAATAAAATTATAATTAACCCTCTTGCACTGTGTAAACCATGAAAAGTTTACAGGAGTGAAACTGCCTCAGCCTTACAAGTCTTCATTTTCCACATATGATCTACATAAGGGAAATAGCTAGTGATTTCTCTGACAGTGCAACTAAGAGAATCTTCTGATGTGGTAAATAAATGGAAACTATTGATATCGTCACAAAACACTAAAGTGCCTGATAGACCAAATTTGGATAGCTAAGCCATCCTCATACTATGTCTTAACCGACCAGATAGGCGGGATATTAATTAATTAAATAAATAAATAAATAAATAAACACAGAATTGCTACTTATAAAAGATTAATGTGTTTTTAAAAACTGCAAACAATTAGAAATAGGTTGCTAATGTGTAAGCCAATACATAAATGGTGTTTCAATGTGGTCTTCTTCAGCTGTTTTGGAATACAATTCCAGCTATTCCTCACTACTGAATTGCTCTCTACTTTCATGCTGGCCAGTTGACTAGACCTGGAATTCCAAAACATTTGGAGGGGATCAAGTTGGAAAGTCTGTCCTAAGGTGTTATATTTGAAGATTCATCTGGGTATATGTTTCACAAATACATGTTTTGCTAATCTATACATTTATAGATTGGGACCTCAATACCTGGCAGATCGTCTTCTCCCACCCAGATCTACCTGAATCACCCGACACAGCCGGCAGGGACGGCTGAGGGGTCTGACGCCGAGGGAGGCCCGGAAGGAAAAAACAAGAAATCGGGCCTTCTCAGCGGTGGCCCCTCGGCTGTGGAACACCCTTCCCACTGAAATTCGGCTGGCACCCTCGCTGGGCATTTTCAAAAGCCAGCTGAAAACTTGGCTATTCAAGCAGGCCTTCCCTTCAGTCAATTAAGTCATTCTTATTTTTCTTCTTTTATTCTTGCCATCTTGGGACTCTTTGCTTTAAATTAACTGTTAAAATTGTAAATTTATATTACATTTTATATCATTTTGTTTTTAATGTAAAACTGTATATTTTAAATTGTTTTTATCTTCTAAGTTGTGAGCCACCCAGAGTAGACTATGTCTAGATGGGCGGCATATAAATGCAATAAATAAATAAATAAATAAATAAATAAAATAAATGTAGTTCACTAATAAACCTAAAACTGGAAAGACTCATTCCATGCCACCCAAACATACTGTCTATCTAACAATCTGAAATTTTTGCACTGTTTAGCTCTAATCAGCAGAAATTACAGGCTAAATTGTTTACTCACTTTGTTAGGAATTTGTATACCATTTAATGCAGGGACGGACAACCATTCTGCAGGGTGGGAGATGCAATGACTCCTAGGCTGCACGTTGGCCTGCAGCTGGACTAAGTACTAAATGAGGGACTCTGATATCCATCTCCTGATTCAGATAATACTTGCTTATTACATTATACTATGTTTTTCTTCCAGTGAGTTCAAGGTGATGTATATGGTAGAGGTATACCAACCTCTACCTTATTCTCAGGATAATCAGTGAAGTTGGTCAGAGTGTGCAAGAACAACCATCTAAGGTTCAAAATTGCCATTTCTCCACTGCTAACAGCAGATTTGTTCTACTCCATCCAAATGGATGACTGAACAACTGGGCAGCAATTCAAAATGAATGGGGCACCCTGACCTCCTGCTCAAATGGTCAAAGGCGCAACTCAACACTACAGGAATACATGTATGCCCATTCATATTCACTAGCAAACTACACACTCCTGCAATACTGACATCTCTCCTTTGGTACCTCCCTTGGTTTTTATCCCCATTAGAGAGGAAGGGCAAGCATTTATTCCTGTCTGTATGGAATTCTACCTGCTAGCCTCCATCCAATGCCCTTTCATCAATGACTACCAGGCTAGGACTTAAATACAAAATTAAAGAGGAATCTCACCTACCCACCTGTGTAACATTCCTCCTCTCACACACAACAGGAAAAAGGAAATAATCCACTTTCTCTGGTTTTTAGTTTATAGTAAACAAACTGACACAGATTTTCCCTGCACTGGTAAGCACTCTGGTAAGAAATCTGACAAAAGGAACAAACTGTACATCAGCCAACATAAAGAGCAACAGCTATACAAGTTTTAGAAGTCTGCACAAATGCAAAATATAACTATGAAAAAGTTAAATTTGGAAACCATATTTTGAAAATAGTGTTCCAGAGTTACTGTCACTTATTTAAGAGATACAAAGCAATAGTTCTAAGAAAAATGTGTGTTTACTTTGTATAATTCCAAACTGTTCCTAGCATATAAAGGTACACATGCCTGGGAATCTATCCAAGTGCTCACAGACACTTACCACTACTAAACATTTTGTATTATAAACACAAAACAAGACTGTTGAAGCATGTAGGCCACCCATAAAGACATATGTTGGGAATGAGTACATCCCACAATTTGACATCTACAAGAATTTCTATGATAGAGATGTAAAAAGTAGGGGAGAGAATGAGAGGGAGAAAAGCTTTCCCACATCTTGCAAAAAAATCCAAGAAGTTTTAAGGAAACGAAGGGAAAGTATGTACAGTATTATTTTCATTTTCAGAAGGAGTGAAAATATTTATATCACTAGGGCTAATAATGCTGCTGGAAAAGTTCTAGTTCCAAAGCTCAGAGGTACCAATATAGTGATAGCAGTATTACTGCACCTGCCTGTATCAGAAAACAAGCTATAACAGGACTTGATGGAGGGGAAAAAAACTTTAGAAAGTATAGTTTCCATGACATCTTCAGGTATTTGGTCCAAACTAGGAATCTCCAAGCATATTGCTTCTATGATATGGCAGTACGGCTTTCATACCACAAAGGCTCCTCTTACTTCATACTTCACTTAGATTCCTCCATTTTCTGTGTCAAAACAAATGTGTTTCAAAGTACAGTATATGCATACTAACTGACACAGTGGAGAAAAGTGGAGAAGATCAAAAGTTCCAAATCAGCAACACCGAATCTCTTAAGTCATTTTCTGATTACTGTGTTTTTCCAAAGTTCTGCCAACCATTCACTGAAAAGAACAAATAGATGTAGGCTCAGCACAGCAAAGTTTCTGTAACTTTTTTATGAAGCCTTCATATTAACTAACACTGAGGTCCATCCAGTTCAACAGGACTAAACTTCCCTAACCGTGCACACAGGGCTGCCACATGTGTACTGTGAGGTACTATTACAGAGTTCAGTAGTAAATTTAGTTTTATTGCACTCCTTAATTATTTTCCTAGCTCTCTCTCTGACAAACATGTTTTCAATTGTCTTCTGTAGGACAACACTGATGCCTATGAATGTTTCTAAGCTCAGATAATAAAAGCTTCTTTTTATTATTATTATTTTACAAGAATAGAAGAATTAAAAGAATTAGGCCATGTCACCAGTCTGACAACACAGCATATAATGATTCAGAATGTTTTTAAGGTGGCACTTCCACGAGAAACAATGTTGGCCATTGGCACCAATGGTAGCTTCCTTCCTGTACCAAGTAGCCTAGAAGAGTCATCACAGGCGTATGGGGTGGAAATTTAAACACACAGACACATACACTTTGTACAGCTCCAGTTCTTAGCAAGATCTTCTCCCCAGCTGCTGAGAACAAATTCATGCAAAGCTGAACCATGAATTAACATAATTTACAATTTGGTTCTAACCCACATTACTTCAGATGGTCATGAATAGCTCTCCAGGACCAGTACAAAAATGTGGACAAGTGATTTCAAGCACATGATGTGGAATAGCAGAACACCTCAGACACTGATTCCTAGTGTGAGATTATGATGGTTAACAAATGCCTCATGTTCATGTAGAAAAGAGCTGAGGAAACCGGCAACCCTCCAGAGGCTGTCAGATGTTACTTCCAATCAGCACTGGCCAGACTGTTCAATGGTTACTGGATGACAGGAGCAGTTATTTACCAACTACTATACATGGAAGACTACAGGTTCTCCATCCCAATCTAGAACATTCTTGAAGATATATGCTTTCCACAGAAGAATTTCACTTACTCACTCCCAAAGATGCTTGGCTCATTCACACTCTCCCATCCCACCGAGCATCATACAAAAGATCCAGTATTCAACAAGCAGCCAGATGCCCTCCTGTGAAGCTCACAGGGAAAGCACTCTGGTGACCTTCTCCACTTGTTTGTTCCCTGAAGATGATGTTCAGAAAAGATTGCCTCCACACAGGAACACGGAAGTTTTTAATAAAGTTTATTGACAACGTGTAGCCATGCTAGCACGGAGCAAGTGAGGAGAAGGCTTTTCCCTAACTCAGATCAAGACCTGAATTTAAGGATCTATTTAACCTAACAGTCTCCTAACAATAGAGACAATGCCCTTGACAAACCCACAAGCAGGGCATCAAAGCTAAAGCCACGCCTTATCAGTGCCTAGCAACTGATAGCCAAGGGTAGACCATCTCTGCAAATGGAGGCTCCACTCACCTACCACGGCTGATACTTAAAAGATGCCCGTTGTACACATTTCTGTAAGTTGAGACTGTCCTGCCAGGGGAGTCGAGAGAGGCGTCTCGCCCAAGATCGTGTTGCCAACAACCAGCAGCCAGACACTCTGGAGCCGGACAAACGCTGCCGCCCCACCTATATGGCCCTCCAAAAAGAAGCCACTCGTATGCAAAAAGCAGGCTGCTCCTGAACATGGAAGCTCTTCTTCCCTCCCCCCCCCTTGGTACACAGCGCTTATGATAAGTGGTGGAGTCCTCGCAATGGCCTGACTGCCCCCACAAGCCAATCTCGGTTCTGCTCACCTTTTAAACCGAAAAGCCTTTACTTTCAGAGCCGGAACCGCCCCGGGAGCCCAGCCCTTCTTCCTCCTTTCCCAGAGCAAGTCCTCCTCCTCCTCCTCCTCACCTGGCGGGCAAGGCGCCCGGCCCACTACGTGTTGCCACAGGGGGTCCGAGGCAAAGGGCTTCGTCTCCCGCGTCGCCGTGCCTTCCCCATCACACACACCACGCAGCGGTCCCTCCGGCTGCTGCTCCTGCTGCCGCCACCGACAGGTCGCCCCGGCCAAAGGCAAAGCCAGCCAGCAACCGCCCCGCCCCGGCCCGCCCCCGTAGCGAGCGGAAGAGGCGGTAGCCGGCCTTCCACCGCTTCCGCGAAAGGAGGGCGGCCATTTTGAGCGCAGGAGGTGCCTCCAAAGTCCCGCCCCCGCCGGAGGCCCGGAGTAACGGGCTGTGGGAGATTCGGCGGCCTTTGGCTCCAGGGTGGTTGGGTTTTTTTTTCCTCTTCCTTCCCTCATAATATCCTGTAAGAAAAGAAACAAGGAGGCGCTGCGGGCTGTCCTTACTGGCCGGGGCCTTCGGAAGGCTAGCCAGCCAGGGGTGAGATTTGCTGATCTCAGGGGCGGTTCCTTTTCGTCAGGCGCGGGAGGATCCCGGTGCGAGCCGCAAGGGTTGGGGGGGTCGTCCGAGCTCGGTGGAAAGAGGAAAGAAAGGCGGTCATCTCCCTTCCGTCGACTTTCTTCGCTTGTTTACAAAAATCAGACGAGCCTGGCTCGCCACAGGGTACCGTGGTCCCCACGACCTCCTGCAAAGTCGAGGAAGGATTTTGCCCCACATATTAAGGGCAAGTTGTGTGGCAAAAAATCTTTCCCTTCACCTGGATTGGAAGCCAGTCGCCTCTCTGATGGGAAGCGAACAGTCTGGAGCAGTGGGAGGGGGGGAATCCTTACAGGTACCAATTACTACGCATTTAAAATGGCACACGGCTCGGGATGTTACTGATGATGAGCAGCTGATGATTGCCTGCCCACTTCTTTTCAGGAATGTAAATCGCCATGTGTAATTACCAAGACATGTATAACTGCCAAGTCTAAAAACACTGTGTTAATTATCCTATTTATATACGTACATAGCTCCAATGTAAGAGTCAAAGTTTGGACTTTCTAGTCAAGTCGGGAATCTTTGTTGTTGTTTAGTTGTTAAGTTGCCTCCGACTCTTCGTGACCCCATGGACCAGAGCACGCCAGGCCCTCCTGTCTTCCACTGCCTCCCAGAGTTGGGTCAAATTCATGCTGGTAGCTTTGATGACATAGTCCAACCATCTCCTCCTCTGTTATCCCTTATTCCTCTTGCCTTCACACTTTCCCAACATCAGGGTCTTTTCCAGGGAGTCTTCTCATGAGATGGCCAAAGTATTGGAGCCTCAGCTTCAGGATCTGTCCTTCCAGTGAGCCTCAGGGTTGATTTCTTTCAAAATGGATAGGTTTGTTCTCTGCAGTCCAGGGGACTCTCAAGAGTCTCATCCAGCAACACAATTCAAAAGCATCAATTCTTCGGTGGTCAGCCTTCTTTATTGTCCAGCTCTCACTTCCATACATCGCTACTGGAAAAACCATAGCGTTGACTTTCCGGACCTTTGTCGGCAAGGTGATGTCTCTGCTTTTTAATATGCTATCTAGGTTTGTCATTACTTTTCTCCCAAGAAGCAAGCGTCTTTTAATTTCATGGCTGCTGTCACCATCTATTTCGTGGTTGCTGGTCAACCAGACCAGATGGGCGGGATATAAATCAAATCAAATAAATAAATAAATCTGCAGTGATCATGGAGCCCAAGAAAGTAAAATGTGTCACTGCTTCCATATCTTCCCCTTCTATTTGCCAGGAGGTGACAGGACCAGCGTCCATGATCTTAGAATGCAAGTTAAGACCATTCACACTTAAGAGGTGGGTGGAGTGACAATCCTTTTATGCTTAGGCCAGTCATCATCTTGGTCCCATGTTTAATCATG
Source organism: Pogona vitticeps (assembly GCF_051106095.1). Taxonomy (NCBI): domain Eukaryota; kingdom Metazoa; phylum Chordata; class Lepidosauria; order Squamata; family Agamidae; genus Pogona; species Pogona vitticeps. The sequence goes on from NC_135785.1 coordinate 113,834,702, forward strand.
TGCCTAATGGAAACCAAGCTGCATGTAATTTTCAGAAATTTTTGAGTGGAAGTTGACATGCGGTTTTGGGAATGGTATTCTGTTTTGGTGATTATGTGACAGTGACCAGGTCTTGTTGGTGTTTGTGTAACTTGCTGTGGCAAACTGAAGAAGTAACAGGATGCATCTTGATCGTGCCATTAGGCACATGATTAAACATGGGACCAAGATTATGACTGGCCTAAGCATAATAGGATTCTGTCACCCCTCCCTATCTTTTAAGTGTGAATGGTCTTAACTTGCATTCTCAGTTATCACTGATTAAAATTTATTTAGCTTTTCTCTTTGCACATTTTCCCCCTTTTCCAACATGTTATTGAAGCTGTGAGCTTTGTCATTGCATGACTTAACATCACAGAAACCTTTGGTCCTCCACATGCTTCACCTGCAACTCCCATCCAACCTACTCTGTGTGAATAATGTTAAAGGAATATACCAGTTATAGTCTCAAATGTCTGGAGAGGCAGACATTCCCACTTCTGCACTAGATTATCATGCTAGATCTTGGCTGCTCCATGTTGCCAAAAGGACAAAGTATGTCCAAGTCATGGTGCTAGGGGGTTCTTATGATTCAAAATCAGGAGAAGAATTTCACATGGTAGCTGTAATAGAATTTATGATCTTTGTGAATAGGTCCTGTATGCAGTTGTTAGCATTATGCCATGGAAGTTATTTTGATGCAGTAATTTGGCGGGGCAGTGGAATATGTTTCCCAGCAACTGGGTTTCTTACGACACGAAATAGTAGAGTGGGCACAGATTTAATTGCAGCCATCTAACCAAATGGTTGGTGTTTATAAAAAGTGTTTTCTAAATGGACAATAAAGGGAGTAAAATACATCTGTCATATTGCAAGAATATAGTGTAAATGTTCAACTATGTTCCTGATCAAGCTTGGTTTGGATATATTACATTCTACCAAACAGAATTCACAATGTTATTTTAAATTTTTGGATTCTTTTTTAAGAGATTAAAGATAGCTAATGTATGCATCCTCTGTCAGAACAATTCTTGTGGAAGTAGAGAGTACAGGTGGTGTAGGAGGGAAAATATTGTTTACATACAGCTTTACACACTGAGAAAGAATGACAGAAAGGAATATAATAGCAAACGAGCCAAACTGAACAGGTATTTGCATATCTTGTGAATGTGTGTGCATGTTGTATATGAAGAGGGAGTTACCTTTTGCTCATGCCCATACACAGTATAAAAAAGAGGAGAGTAAAACTCACCATTGTTCTTCACTTTATCATGCTGAGCTCTGCTGCTTTCTTTTGCTCTTCTCCCCTACAAAAATACAAAAGTCCTACATGATCAGACCAGGGGAAGCCAGATGCTTCTGGGAAGTTCATAAGAAGGCAACAGCCCACTCCTCGTATTTGCTTTCTAGAACAGCTAGTCTTCAGAGGTAAACTTCCTCTGAATGTGGAAGTTTCATTTAGCTATCATGGCTGACAACCATCAGTCAATCAAGTTGTTCCCCCATCAAGGACCACTAACTCACATTCATAGAAAATGGCAGGAGATAGTCACTGTTTTGCTTCTGAACACTAGTGAAGTTAAAAGGAATGAATCCACCTATGTATTTATAAATAAATAGGTTTGAAAGAGGGTTATTTTGTACCAAGAATAGTACTGTAATCAAGATTTGACAAAGTACACACTGTTACACACAACACTTTTATAGTATACTGCTTTCCTGCCAGTTTAACTTGAAGGTACAAGAATTAGCTGAAACGTTTTGTCTTTTGGCCAATAACCAGATTTTAAAAAAAATAAAAAGCAAACATACTTCAGCATTTCCTTTTACAGGTGGTGTCTTATTGTTCAAAATACCTCCCTCTTCCCTACAGTACAATGTAAAGCTATTTCTTCATTCTATCACCTAGAAATACCAACTCTCTGTAGCTTTTTGCCATTGCTTAACTTCTGTCTTCACTGCATCATCTTAAGAGTTGCCTTGTAGATCCCACTTTGAGAAGTGGAAATAACAAGATTTGAGATTAGGACCACAGAAACGGTCAGGGCTAGGATTAAAATAGCAGTGAGTTCTTGGATTATGTGACAGTCTGAATTATATCATTCATGAGTGTTTCACTAATGCATTTACTGGCATAAACTGTTCATACATGATTTTCAGCAATAGAGGTTTTTTTCTCCTATTTTTCTCCTATTACACATTCAATAACAGCATGTTGTTTACTGTGCATTGACTCACCTGAAGTAGCACTCTTTATAATGGCTAAAAATCAATTTGCATTATACATTCAAGTTGTGTTGCATATGGAGTGTATCACAATAACAGGTACACAGCATCTACTTTTCAGCTGCTTCACAGGAAAAACTATTGAATTAGCCTTTGTATCTAAGTCTTTACACCTTGCTGAAATCTTTCTCCTGGCTGAATTCTCCTTCCCTCAAGCTGGTGCAAAACCTGAGACGTTCCTGAATTCTACCTTGGTAGTTTGTTTCAATGAGAACTAATTCAGTATGGACTGGGGGTGGGAAATAAAACCCACTCTGCAAATGTGCTTGCAGCTCACATTACACAAAGTGAAAAAGCCAGCTAGGAGGATGGGTGATGTCAAATGACATCATAATTCACTTACTGTTCAGTCTTAGTGTAACTATACCACCAGAATCTCTAGGCCCATGCTGTATGTCCAGCCATAACCCTTATTTAGATGTTCCTTAAATGGATAAATCACAATACTTAAGAGGAGAGTGCCAGACCCTTCCTCTTTATCATCACTGTCACCACTTGGAAAGCAAAGGGTCTGAAGAAGGGATGTTCCTAATCATGTGTAGACTCTGTATATACTTTGCTTCCTACATAGAGAACACACCAATTGAGTGAGAAAAGACTAGGCATACAGATGGGCATCGAATCAATCAACTATTGATTCGATGGTTTGTGTCAGTTTGTTTTTTCAGCCAAACAGGTGTTCATTGGCTCCTAGCCTTGCCTCCTACAGCTGGCGCCCACTCAGAAGCAGTGCCAAGAGGAGGCAGGGCAGGGCTTCTGAGTGGATGCCCACCAGAGGCGGCAGGGCTGGGAACTGCCAAATACCTGTTCAGTCAAAAAATGAACCACTGAAGTGGTGATTCATGCCCATCTCTAGGCAATCACCTCTTAAGTATAGTAGTTCTACCTATGGGAGTAATGCCAACTTAATCTTCAATTATTAAGCATTCCACATGCAGGATACTCCCTCATTAAGGATCTACACCCTGAAATAAAGATGTACTTTGTGTGACTAACAGATTTGTATTAACATTGTTAATATATCTACTGTCTCTAAATTTTAGAAATATATCTTTAGATCAGGGGTCTCAAACATGTGGCCCGGGGCCCATTTGTGGCCCACCGGATGATAGTTTGTAGCCCCTGCCTTGCCTGTCCCCCTGAAGTGCCCACACATCCTCTGCTGTCAAGAGTAAAAAAAAGCCAAGCCTCACTCACCGGCTGTCTTTGAAGACAGTGCCTCTTGCACCCTCCATCTGGAACTGCAGCCTGCCCACCTGAGTGTGCCTTTTTTTGAGGGGGGGCTCTCAGAGGAAGGCTGCTGGACCTCCGTGCATGTGTGTGTGTGCATGCACGCACCTGTGGGGGCCCCGCCCAGTTCTGTTTAATTTCATGGGTACCAATGCGGGCTTTTCTCCTTTGGCAAGGCGATTCTGGGAGGCTTTAAAAAAATTTTGTGCCCTCCTCCCCCCCCCCCGCTAGGCGGTCGCCAAAGCTCCCTCCCTTTTCTTCTTCGTCCTGCTGCTGCTGGTGGTGGTAGTGAAGAAGGAGCTGGAGGGGGTCATGGCCGGTGATGACGGCTTGCACACTCCTCCTCCTTGGAGCCCCAGCCGGGCTAAGGAAACTCCCGGGCGGCTTCCTCGGGCTCTTGCTCCGCTTGGCGGAAAATCTGATGCAGCCCAGCCTCACCCAGACTCTGCCTCCAGCGGCCCCCAGGTAAATTGAGTTTGAGACCCCTGCTTTAGATATTTCTCCATTTTTAATATTTCTGTTTTAGAACCTGTGGAACTCCCTACCACAATATCTTGGTGTTTCCCAACTTGCCTGTTGCCACCAATTCTCTTCATGTACTGTATTTTTCTGTGTATAAAATGCCCCCATGTATAAGACTTTTCTAATCCAAAATTAAGAAACCGAAGTGGGGATTAGCAAGTGTAGGGGAAAAGGGATTAAAGCGCTGCAGGATCACTTTGATCCCTTCTTTCCCCTCCACTTGTTTTTGTTCTCTCCTCAGCTTATTTCCATGTATAAGATGACCCTCAATTTTAGTCTAAAGATTTTAGACAAAAGTATAGCATTATACACGGAAAAAATATGGTACTTTGAAATCTCATTGCAACTTAGTATGATTGTCTTATAGAAGAGATGTACAATAATGGAAAACTCAGTGTGATTTATTCAATAAGAGTATTTAAAGGAATGGCAGAAGACAATTAAGTACATAATTTGATTTTTTTTTAAAGTACTTAACTGGACAAAATCCAATAGTAAGTCACAGCTAGCGTAAGTTCTTTGAAACAGTGGAGAGTTGGTGGATCAACTCATCTGTAAGTTCCATTGAGTCAATGGGCCTACTTTGTGACTTGCTACTGAATTTCTGTCAATGATAATTTATAAGACTCAAGAGCCACTGTAGTTGACAAAGTCTTTTAGGTGGTTTTTAATCCCAGGCCAAATTCATTAAACTGCACCCCAGTAAATCTGGCACAATCTTTCTCTGATGCCAAAGTTCCTCCAGTTGTACCTCTGGCTGCTTGGAGAGTTGAGCTGACTTTGAAGCCCACTTACTTTGTCCTTCTTCTGATAACTCTTCCACATAGCCATCTCCTCACATAACACTGGCACCTGCTCCCTTTGTCTGCTCTTCCCCAGCAATATGTCATAAAGCAGGTGATGACTCAAACCTTTGCTTTCTCAGTCCTCACCTCACATCACCATCTCCAACTGGCTGTGTTGTCTTGGGCAAGCTTCACAGTCCCACGATGCCCCCAGAAGAAGGAAAAGGTAAGCCACTGCTGAGTACTCTCTACCAAGGAAATTGACTTGACAACATACAATTATTTAAGCTATTCTCAACATTTTTTCGCCACGGCAATAAAGGCAGTATGAAAGAAATACAAGCCAGATCAGGACTGTGTAAATCGAATAATGAACCTTGTAAGGTGGTGTATGAAGAATTGTTTCCAATCTGTGGCCCCCTTCAAATGTGCCAGGGGGTCAAATGGCCACTGTTGAGAATAGCTGGAGATTAACAAAAGAAATACAGTGGTGCCTCGATTTATGACCATAATCCTTTCCAGAAGATGGACGTAAATCAAAATGGTCGTAAGTTGAAGCACTATTTCCCATAGGAATTCATTGAAATGCAATTAATCCGTTCCGGCAGAAGAAAAAAATCGCACAGACAAAAAACACTGCAAGATTCATTGGAAATGTGATTAATCCCTTCAGGCTGAAGTGGGGGGGGGGAGGAAAAGCAATCAAGCGTGCAAGACCCATTGGAAATGCACAGAAAACAAAAGAAGCAGTTCAGAAATGCACAGAGAACAAAGGGGGGCAGTTGGAAATGCAAAGAAAACAAAGGAAAAAGCAAGGGAAGCATGCAGGACTCATTGGAAATGAGGAAACCCCCCAAAAGCAAACAACCCTCAAGACCCATTGGAAATGGGGGGAAGCCAAAAAACAAACAACCCCCCAAGACCCATCAGAAATGGGGGGAACACTCTAAAAAGCAACCAAAGCCACCAAGACGCACCAAAATGGGGGAGGGGAAGCCAAAAAACAAACAAACCCCTGAGACCCATCGGAAATGGGAAAAAACACTCCAAAAAGCAATAACCCAAGCCCCATCAGAAATGGGGTGGACAAAAACAAATAAACCCCCCAAGACCCATCAGAAATGGGGGAAAACACTTCAAAAAGCAATAAAAACCCCCAAGACCCATTGGAAATGGGGAGGAAACAAACAAACCCCCCCAAGACCCAACACAGCACAGAAACATAACCCCCCCAGCTCAAAAACATGCTGCAAAAACACCCGTAACAGTTTTTAAAAAGCAGAAAACAGCACTTTATCTTACCAGGCAGCTTGAAGCCTCCCTCCAAACACACACACACACTTCACTCAGAAGCAGAAGGAGGCAGTCCTGAGCCTATAACAACGATGCACACTCTCTAACTGCTGGGGTGAAAGAGCTACAAAGAAGCAGCCTCGTCGCCACCTGCAGTTAGAAATTTGAATTTTCTGCCTTTTTCCCCTGCCTTTTTCTGTTCATATGTGGAAACTCCAGTCACAAGTAGAAGCAAAATTTTGCGGCTGGAGCTGGTCATAACTCAAAATGGTCGTGAGTAGGGACGCTCATAAGTCAAGGCACCACTGTACCTAGCCTTCCTCTTCCTTTCGTCACCAAGCAGCTACCAGTAAAAATTGGTGCAACACAATATCAGTAGAAGACCTCCGACCTTACCAGTTACATTCTGACATCCCCTTTGGTCACAGAACTCTTTCCCAGAATACAAAATGTAAGTGGTTGTGGCAAACCCAGACCTACTGGGATATGTCACACAGTTACACTAAGCTGCCACCAACCATTCCCTTTAAGAAGTCACACAGACCAGGGATGGATTTTTAAACAATAAAAAGAATAAGGTTTATTTTAAATACACACAGGGAAAAATAAACAATCAGGTGAATAAAATAAAGTAACGTGGCTTATTCTCACTCATACAAGCATACAGGTTGGTTCACCTAGAACCCTTAACTTGAAGCACAGACCCTGAACCTATCAGTTCTGGCTAACCAACAGACACCTGAACCTATCAGGTTGGTACTCTGACACACAGTAGTACCCTGTCTGGCACCCAGACTTCCACAACAGCTTCTTCTTCCCAGCTGCTGCTTCGTCACATCCCAGTGTCTCTCAGCATCTCATAGTATCTCTCTCTCACCACACAGGCATCACACATTTATACAGTACAGCCCCTCCTCCTGATGTCCCGCCTTCCACTCCCCATAGGATGGAACTTTCCCTCCAAACCCATGACAGACAGGTAACATCAGTGCTGTATGTAACACCTCCCCTCTTTATAAGTTGTTTTGTAGGGGGAAAGCTAACGTGCTTTTCACCAAAAAACAACCTGTATAAAATACACAAAACCAGTTATACATACCATACTTACTTACTTATACTTACATTCTAAGTTAACCATAGCAATTAGACATTTAAACATTTACCATATACATTACATCCATTTACCTTTATTCATACAAACCAAATTCAAAAACAGGTACATTTTACTTTTTGTCATCATTATATACACATAGTCCATGTTTCTTTCGCCGTCTTCATTCTTCAGGTCTTCTTGATAAGGCGTCAGCAACACAGTTCACTGACCCTCTGACCACCTTCACTTCAAAGTCATAGTCCTGTAGGTTTAAAGCCCACCTCATAAGTTTGCTATTGTGGGTTTTCATTGTCTTTAACCATTGCAATGGTGAATGGTCAGTACACAGAATAAAATGTCTTCCCCAGATGTAAGGCTTGGCCTTCTGGATCGCGTAGACTATGGCCAAACACTCCTTCTCCACGGTTGCCAAATGTCTCTCACCTTTTTGAAGTTTCCTACTCAGGTAGGACACTGGATGCTGGTCACCATTCTCATCCTCCTGGCACAGAACTGCTCCTACCCCGCTGTTAGACGCATCGGTGTAGATGATGAACTCCCGGTCGAAGTCTGGAGCCCGCAGGACTGGATAGTTGATTAGCGCCTCCTTCAACCTCTGGAACGCCGCCTCACAGTCGCTGGTCCACGGGATGCGGTCATCAGCCGTCTTCCTCGTCAGATCGGTCAGCGGAGCCGCAATCTCGCTAAACCTCGGGATGAACTTTCTGTAGTAGCCCACCAACCCAAGAAATGATTTGACTTTTTTCTTGGTGTTGGGTCTAGGCCAATCACGAACAGCTTCTATTTTGGCCTCCAGGGGTTTTATCATTCCTCCCCCCACCATGTGACCCAAGTATTTTATTTCTGGGCTACCCAGCTGACACTTGCTGGCCTTTACTGTTAGCCCTGCTGCACTTAACCTCTGCAGCACTAACTCCAGGTGTATCAGGTGATCTTCCCAGGTATTACTGAAGATCCCTATGTCGTCAATGTAGGCCACTGTAAAGTCACTGAGCCCTGCCAAGGTCTGGTCCATCAGCCTTTGGAATGTGGCTGGTGCATTTCTGAGACCAAAGCTCAGGACTCGAAACTCATAGAGACCAAAAGGGCTGCAAAAGGCAGTCTTTTCTTGATCCCTGGGATCAATTCTTAATTGCCAATATCCCTTTACCAGGTCCAATGATGAGATGAACCGACAACCCCCTATGGTTTCAATCAGGTTGTCTAGCCTGGGCATTGGGTAGGCATCAGGAGTGGTTACACGGTTTAATTTCCTGTAATCAACACAAAACCTAATGCTCCCATCAGGCTTGTCCACAAGGACTATCGGAGAGGACCAAGGACTAGAAGAGGGGACGATTATGTTCTCCCTCAGCATCTCGTCCAGCTCCTTCCGCACCTTGTCCCTATAGGGTCCCGTTACTCGGTATGGGGATACTGCCTGCGGGGGTGCATCCCCTGTGTGGATCCGATGCATCACTCCCTTCACTATCCCCGGCTTGTTGGAAAACACCTGTTGATATTTACTAAGCAGCATTTTTAGTTCTTGCTGCTGGTCTTGGGTGAGTGCAGGACTGATCTTTACCTCCTCTGGGTTGTATTTTACTTCCCCTCTACCCTCCCAGAAGGGTAATTCAGCTTCCTCACTCTCAGCTGCTTTTATCGCAAATAAAACCCTCTGTTCCCCTCTGTAGTAGGGTTTTAGGGCATTCACATGAACCACCCTCCTTGCTTGGTTCTCCTCCTGCTCTATAAGGTAGTTCAGGTCTGACATCTTGGAAATGACCCTATATGGTCCTGCCCATTTGAGCTGCAGTTTATTCTCTCTGCAGGGCCTAAGCCAAAGCACTTCCTCCCCTGGGTCAAAGTGCCTCTCTCTAGCTTTGTGGTCATACCATGTTTTCTGTCTGACCTTCTGAGCTTGCAGGTTTTCTGCTGCCAGCTCTAGATTTCTCTTTAGGTCATTCATCAAGGTGTCTATGTAAGTCACAACGTCTTGTGGGTCATCCTGGGTGATCTGCTCCCAATTTTGTTTGATCAAATCAAGGGGCCCTTTCACCCCTAAGTGTGCAGCAAACATGTCAGAGTGCCCCCTTTGTAAGATCATGGGGCGATACTTTTCAGGTACCACCAGCTGACTTCTGATCCCATCTCCCCCTTTTGAGATATTCCTCAGGGTTTCTCTATATAAAATCCCCTTTTTCTCCAGAAATCTCACTGGGGTTTCAGGTGTTAGCTGGGTGTCAGTCACCTGTTCAAAACACTTTTGGAGAGTGGCGTCTGCCTTTTGCTCCTGTCCAAATCTGCTGTCTGTGGTTAAGGTTTCCACCACAGCTTCTGAACTCCCCTCTGCTTCCGTCTCTGGCTCATCATTACCCCCCTGAACTGTCCCTGTGGTGGCTTGTGAGCGTGTAATCACTAGCACCCGTTTCACGTGTTCAGCCAGGTCATTTCCCACGAGCACGGCTGCTGGCAGAGTCGATGAAATCGCTAGCCGCCAAGCTCCCCTCCAGCCTTGAAAGTTGACAGGTACCTCTGCTACTGGCAGAGAGATTACCTGCCCCTCAATCCCTGCCACCTTCATGCTCTCATTTGGGATTATAAACTCCCTAGGAATGATATCTGGATGGCACAGGGTTACCTGGGAACAAGTGTCCCGCAGCCCCCTATACTGACGGTCAAGTATTCCTACGTCCACCCCGGCTGTCTCAAACAACTGAGAATCTGTTTTCACCAGCAAGCAGCGTTTTACCTCCACAAGAGGACCATTTTCCTCAGCCTGATCAGCAGCGGTAGCTGTTCCAGACTGAGTAGCCATGGCAACAGGCTCCCTCAGTGAGACTGAGCCTTGCTCTTTCTGGACACAGAACACAGCTTTTGGCTTGGTTCCACTAGACTCCTGAGGCACCATTCCTTTTAGCTGCTTTAATTTCTGACACTCTGAGATTAGATGACCCTTTCCCTGACAGAAATAGCATTTTCTGGTGTATTTTGATTCTCTCTCATCTTGTTTTGGTTTTCCCTCCAAAATCTGAGGTCTTAGTTTCATGTCTGAGGGCTTCCCTTCACCATGGGCCCCTCCCCCTTGCTGGCTTTTCCCTGGTCCCTGAGAGTACTTGCTGTAGGTTTCTTTGGGTTTACCTACAGATTTCCCCTCACCCAAGGGCTTTCTTATTTGGGAAATAAAATCTGCGATCTCTGCGGCTGCTGCCACAGATTTCGGTTTCCTTTCCCTCACCTGGAATTTCAATTCCCCTTGCAGGACTGAATAGAACTGTTCCAGCGCTATCAAATCTTTAAGCTGCTCATAGGTCTCTGTCCCTTCCTGCGATAGCCATTTCTCAAGCAGCCTCACCAATTGGGCCCCCACTTGGGTAAAAGTCTGTTCTGGTTTCTTGGTGAGGGACCTGAATCTTTGTCTTAGCTGCTCTGCATTTATCCCATGTCTGGCAAACACCAGTTTTTTAAACTCTGCAAAATCTTTCATCAGTTCCTCAGGCATCTCGGCATAAACCTCAGCCAGGCTACCACTGATTAAAGACCGCATGATGGTCATCTTCTCAGTTTCCCTCACTGAGAAGTCCACAAACGCTCTTTCCACTAAGGAAAAGAACACCTCAGGACAATCTCCCTTGTGGTACACAGGGAATTTCTTCAGGTCAGCCTTAGACAGTTGGCCTCCCTCAGAATCCCTATTGTTATTATTGTTCTGGTTCATCAGTTCCAATTTTCTTAACTCATACGCCATCCTTTCTTTTTCCAGAGCAATTTTCTCTCTCTCCATTCTTTCTTCTCTCTCCATTCTCTCTCTCTCTCTCTCTCTAATTCAAATGCCATTTTCTCTCTCTCTAATCTTTCCTCCATTTCCCTCACCCTCAGTTCATGCTGTTGGGCTATGAGTATTTTTCTAAGTTCTGGGTTCTGCTCTCCTGTGCTGTCACCCTGCACTGAGCCAAATTCATCCTCAGAACCTTGGTCAATCTGGGGGTCTTTCACTTCACTCATTTCGGCCATCTGGCTTCGAGTCAAGGGCATAATCCCCCCTCAGAACAGGCTGCTTTAAAAGTCAAGCCTCAAAATAAAACGACCACTTTTTTCCTTTTTGCCTCAGAACCAGCTCTCCCTAGAGATTGCTGCTGTTCTTCAGCACTAACTTGCAACAGTATCGAGTCAGAGCCTACCCCCCTCTGCTGGGCCTCTCAGCTGGCAAGCTAGATCACTGTTACTACGCAGTTTTGCCTCAGCTTTTTCCCGCCAAAACTAGGCTGCCTCAGAGCACCTTAATCTAAGTCTCCCCAGTTGGCACGTTCTTCTACTAGCGCACCTCCCCGTGAGGTACACCTAGAAGATTACCTACGCGCCTCAGACTGTCCCTGACTAGACCCCCCTTGCTCTGGGCACACTTGCCAAGGCTTTGCTGGACCGCTGGACAACTGGACCAGTCGTATCCCACACGCTGGACACCAATCAATGTGGCAAACCCAGACCTACTGGGATATGTCACACAGTTACACTAAGCTGCCACCAACCATTCCCTTTAAGAAGTCACACAGACCAGGGATGGATTTTTAAACAATAAAAAGAATAAGGTTTATTTTAAATACACACAGGGAAAAATAAACAATCAGGTGAATAAAATAAAGTAACATGGCTTATTCTCACTCATACAAGCATACAGGTTGGTTCACCTAGAACCCTTAACTTGAAGCACAGACCCTGAACCTATCAGTTCTGGCTAACCAACAGACACCTGAACCTATCAGGTTGGTACTCTGACACACAGTAGTACCCTGTCTGGCACCCAGACTTCCACAACAGCTTCTTCTTCCCAGCTGCTGCTTCGTCACATCCCAGTGTCTCTCAGCATCTCATAGTATCTCTCTCTCACCACACAGGCATCACACATTTATACAGTACAGCCCCTCCTCCTGATGTCCCGCCTTCCACTCCCCATAGGATGGAACTTTCCCTCCAAACCCATGACAGACAGGTAACATCAGTGCTGTATGTAACAGTGGTTACATACACAGTGTTTCTCAGCAGTGCCTTTGTTAATAAACTCATTACAAGCTGTAGGTTCCAATCCTCCAGGATTTTTGAGTTCAGCTTTACAACCAGGGAGGGCTCCAGGGAGAAAACTCATAAAGGCCAAAGGACAATTCATACCATGCAGCATAAAGAGTGTTTAGCTGAGAGGGAAAGGCGTTTCTGCTCAAGGGACAAGATAATCCTGTCTATCAGAAATAATCTTCCCGTGCTCTTCTGCTCGTTAAACTTTTGCAACGGCTATCACCCAGTGATGGCTTTCCTTCAAGGAAGGCTAGAGTCTGCACTCCTTTTGCAATCTTTGCTTTAACTGGCTCCCTGCCTTGCTGCCACCCAGCACCTGTCATTGCAAATCGATTGTAAATGACAACTGCAAATTCTTATGCAGTAGAGTAAAAAAATAAAAAAGCAAGCCAGGTTCCTTTTCTCAGATTTCAGAAGGAGGTTGTAGCTTTGGTGACAACAGTGATGGCTGAAGAGGGCAACTCACTTTCCAAAGGACTCAAAGGCCCTGAAATATCCCCAGTGGAGACCCCCACTGTTAAGGAGTTGGAAGAGCTCTTGAATACTGGGAGACCTTCCTGTAACCATGTTGACAAAGTTTGGCCTAATCTTTTCTTGGGAGATCTGTAAGTAACCCTTTGTGGAATTGTTCAGCATATCTTTACCAGTCATTCGGAGTTCCTCCAGTGTAAGGAATGAAGCTGAGTAAATACTAATGAAACAAATACTACTTTCAAGGGACACTTGCTTTCATTGGTTGGATGCCAAACTAGTTGCCATGAAGATGTCGCCATTTTAATCAGGAGAACTCAGTGTAAATCAGTGGGACTTTGTTACGCAGACGTGATGTTAGGAAGGCATCTTAATATTTTATGGAATCCTGCTTTCTGAGAAATACATTTTTCAATTAAGCTCTGATAAGGCATTAATAATGTATGGTCTTTCATTCTGTGCCTACTGGACTCTAGCACAAAGTGTGGGACCCTTGAATATTTCATTTTTTTAAAAAAGCAGATTCTCCTCCTTGCCATTGTGGGCAGATATATCTGATGCTATGCAGGCATCATCTGATAATGGCTAGAGTGTTTTGACTTTTTAAATATCGGTAGTTAATCAGGTGATATATAAATCAGTAGTCACATTCACCTTTGATTGAAAATAAATCTGATTTATTTCTGGTGACTAAAACCAGTTTTGGCAGCTACACGTATGAAATCAACTTATTATTTTTCTTTTCTAGGAGCACATTACTTGTACATGTTTTGGCTTTTTTAAAAAAAAAAGCGGATACATTGCTAAATCAGTAGCTGCATTCATCTGAGAAATTATTTTAAACATCATAAGGCAGTCCTGAAAGACTGGCTGTACATAAAGTAGCAGAGAGCATCAGTAATGACAGTGGGAAAACAAGTTTTCATTGCCAGAATGGAGCGAACTGGGAGGATGGTTGTATTATAGAACATATAGATGAAGTGATGCAGTAATAAACTCTTGAAAACTGCACCTTTAAAACTAGGCCTATCACCTTTCCTATAAAAAGAATACTTCCCTAATAAACAAAACTTTTCTACTTTTCTTAGGATGCGTGGACACATTTCTTTTATAAAGAAAGAGGTAGGTTCAGGTAATAAATCTAAAGGCTGAATCCACAAGTTAACATTGCTCTTGTACTGGTGTTTGATTACTCTGCAAAAAAAAAAAAATCATGGTTTTGGTTTTGATTACTCAGCAGGCTTGCTGTATCACTGAAGAATTTAGCAGGGCATCAACTATTGTTGGAGCAATGTCTGTTTTTCTTGGAAGTTCTCCCAGGTCCTATAAAGCCTGACTGTGACTCACAATCTGATATCACTAAGTCTAACAGTCAGCCTGCACTCAGTTGCCAGTTCACCGTGTTCAGGCTTTGCGCTGTGCTCTGAGGACTCAGCCTAGCTATAAAAGATTACTCTAGCTTTCATTACTGCACTCAACATTTTCAAATATAACCACGCACATAATGTTTTGGATGTTCTCTGATTTAGTGCTGGATAGTCATTCATGGTGTGAGATTTGATTTTCCTTAATGTGCGATAGTTTCTCTATAAAATGTGAAAGGATCCAAAACCTAAGAAAAAGCCTGGAATCAGGACTCTTTTCCTACCTGTCTGTTGCTGTTGTTATTGTTGTTAATATGTGCTGTCAAGTTGGAACTGATTTACAGAGACCCCAACAAGGCTTTCAAGGTGAGTGACATATTTAAGGAGTGGTTATACCAGTTCCACTCATCCAGTAAATTCCCATGGTTGACTGGGGATTCAAACCCTGGTTTCCGGAGTCCTAGTCTGTCAGTCTATCTACTACACCACACTAGGTATGCTTCCCACCTGTCCTCCTGCCTTATACTTTGTTTTTCTTTTCTTTAGTGTTACAGCCCACAACAGATTTGGCTTATGGAAAATGGGCATTAGCCACGTTTTAAATGCTGCCCATGGCAGAATATTTTGCCAAGGATCCCATGAATTTTATGGCACTACCATTGAATACCACGGTGTACCAGCCTACGACCTTCCTGACTTCGACCTAAGTCCCTATTTTTACCCCGCAGCAGAATTTATACACAAAGCTTTAACTTCTCCAGGAGGTAGGAAATCACTCTGATCCATAAAAGGTTGATAATATTGTACTAATCCAGCACTAATCTTCCTGAAGTAATGGATGCTAAAAATGAATTGACAGTTCTTCCATTTACATGATGCCTTCCTGTGACTGAAGATGGAGTGAAATAGATAACAAAACCCTCTGTGTCCTTTCCCTCCTTCTCAACTATCTTCATTTTGGGGAAACAGTCATTTTCCTTGGCTTCTCCTTTCCTTTGCCTTTTTTACCAGTAACTCCCAAATCCATGCCCATTTCTGGTTTCCCTTTCCTTATACACAAATACTAACCCTTTCCTCCTTTTCTTACTTGCACATAGAAACCTTGACTTCTTGAGAGGGTTTCATGTATTCCCATTGCTTATGGGAAGAGGTGGACTTCTACCATCTCCCTCTGAACTGTATATGTCAGAGGCACAGATGCCTGCTTCCTACCAGCCTATTGGCTCCTGCTTCTTCTGGTCAGAGCAGGAACACAGTACTGTAGTTCATTTCTCCCTTTGTGGTTCTCATTGCCATTACTAGCAAACAAAGAAACTTGGGTAATGATGACCCTTGGGAGATGCTGTTTGAGAATTAATCTAAAAACCCTCATTACCTACATAAGTATATCTAATATTGTCTAGATATTTTTTTCTCTGAACACATAAAACTGCAATTCACACCCAAGCTGAAATTTAATTCCAAACTCTACAATTTAAAAAAAAGTTAGCACTGAAATTTTGAGATACTAATGTTACATGTGACTTAAAATTTTGAGATACAGTGGGGTCTTGACTTGAGAACTTAATCCGTATTGGAAGGCGGTTCTCAAGTCAAAAAGTTCTCAGGTCAAATCTGCATTTCCCATAGGAATGCATTGAAAACCATTTGATCCGTATCTGCTCTTTTCCGTCCATAGAAACTAATGGGAAGCTGCTATTCTGCCTTCGACCACTAGAGGGGGATATTTTGTTTCTTTTTTTTCTTAGGTCAAGAAAGGTTCAGGGAAGGCAGGGAAAATACAGTCCAGGCAGTACAGTACCAGGCAGTCCGAAGAGTGTCTCCCAATCCACTCTCTAAACGCTGGGAGGAGTGAGGAAGCAGACAGGCACCCTTTTCACTGGCCAACAGTTAACTGAAAGTTCACATTTTGCACTTTCCCTGCCTCCCACGTGGGTTTTTTTCAGTTCTTAACTCAAATCTAAGTACTTAAGTCAAGTCAATATTTTCCTATGAGAGCGGTTCTTAAGTCAAAATGTTCTTAACTCGAGCCGTTCTTAAGTCAAGACCCCACTGTACTGGATAAAGATTTGATTTTCCAAGATATCTGCTTCTGCTGAATTGTGGGGGATTTATGTCCAGACAAAACTGGGTAAACAGTACATTTACACAACTTGTGAAGTGCCAAGGGTCTGCAGCTTGAATAGCAGTAGTGGCAAACATTATTCAGTATTACTACATTTGATGGGTTTGGGACGACCCAGTGCAAAAGACTGTAGAGCTCCTACACCTTGGCAGAGAAGAGGGATTTTAGCAGGTGCCATTTCTCATGCAGAGTACATTTGCAGAAATACTCTACTCTACATAACTATTAAAGGTGTAGGAGAGCAGTATTCCTTTGATTCTGGCCATGCTAGCTCAGGTTAGAAAGGACAACTGTCACATGTACTAGTTTTTATTTTTCCGTTTCCATTTAGTTTTTTTGGGAGTATAAATGCTATATTTAAAGATCATCAAAAGTTTTGCTAATCTTCCACTTTCACTTGCAGCTAAAATCTTAGTGCACTGTGCAGTCGGGATAAGTCGGTCATCTTCCCTGGTGCTGGCATATCTCATGATCTATCATCATTTCTCTTTGGTTCAAGCAATTCAGACCGTGAAAAGCCATCGGTGGATATTCCCCAATCGAGGGTTTCTGAAACAACTGAGAAATCTGGACATTCAATTAAGACAAAACAACAACAAGAAAGCCCCAAATGCCTGATGATCAGAAAGAAAGAATATTTTTTGAGACATGGAATGTTTTCATTTTTTTAATATTAATTTTCTAGTTGTTAAATCAAGAACCAATGCACAGTGATTACAGCAACTAATATGCTGATCAATACAGTGACTGAAATCACTGTTATGTACTGTAAGCAAAGTCTTAAGTTTTGGTCTGCTCCTCACTGTTAAAGAAGAGCAACCACCATGATTCTTAGGACTCTGCCACCCATGAGAAGTATGAGACAGTCTCTTTATTTAGCAGCAAGAAATGGACTGAATCTATATGTGGGACAGGAAGCAACAGCTAGAACTGGATATGGAACAACTGATTGGTTCAAAATTGGGAAAGGAGTACGACAAGGCTGCATATTGTCTCCCTGCTTATTTAACTTATATGCAGACTATTACATGCAAAAGGCTGGACTGGATGGATCCCAAGACAGAATTAAGATTGCAGGAAGAAATATCAACAACCTCAGATATGCAGATGATATCACTCTGATAGCAAAAAGTGAGGAGGAATTAAAGAACCTCTTAATAAGGGTGAAAGAGGAGAGCGCCAAAAATGGTCAGAAGCTCAACTTCAAAAAAACCAAGATCATGGCCACTGGTCCCATCACCTCCTGGTAAATAGAACGGGAAGATATGGAGGCAGTGACAGATTTGACTTTCTTGGGCTCCATGATCACTGCAGATAGTGACAGCAACCATGAAATTAAAAGAGGCCTGCTTCTTGGGAGGAAAGTGATGACAAACCTAGAGAACATCTTAAAAAGCAGAGACATCACCTTGCCGACAAAGGTCTGCATAGTCAAAGCTATGGTTTTTCCAGTAGTGATGTATGGAAGTGAGAGCTGGACCATAAAGAAGACTGAGCGCCGAAGAATTGATGCTTTTGAATTGTGGTGCTGGAGGAGACTCTTGAAAGTCTCCTGGACTGCAAGGAGAAAAAACCTATCCATTTTGAAGGAAATCAACTGTGAGTGCTCACTGGAAGGACAGTTCCTGAAGTTGAGGCTCCAGTACTTTGACCATCTCATGAGAAGAGAAAACTCCTTGGAAAAGACCCTGATGTTGGGAAAGTGTGAAGGCAAGAGGAGAAGGGGACGACAGAGGACAAGATGGTTGGACAGTGTCACCGAAGCGACCAGCATGAATTTGACCCGACTCCAGGAGGCAGTGGAAGACAGGAGGGCCTGGCGTGTTCTGGTCCATGCGATCACAAAGAGTCAGACACGACTTAACAACTAAACAACAACAATGGACTGAAACTTGTGACCTGGTTTACATGAACACAACAGGAGCTTGGTCAATGTATGGAAATGTTGGAAAAGGCCACCATATAAGCCCACATTTTGTATGCCTGTTTTAAAAGCTCCAAGGTGGAAGAAGAATGGTCTTGGGAACACACCTCCCATTCAACTACAAAAGAGAAAGAGAAAACAGTGGCCAAAAAACAAACCAAAGCAAAACAAAATTCTGACACAGCCAGGCTAAATATCTTATAATAATTATCATATTTACCTGCACCTTACCTGCTGTGGACTCAGGACAGGACATATAATGTTGCCTAATTTATCTTCCCAACAAGTCCCATGCAATGGGGCAGAGATTAGAGAGGCAGAAATCAGCCTAAAGTCTCCAAGCATATTTATTTGAACAGGGATTTAAATGTAGACCTCCTTGGTCCATATAATATATTCCATATTCCATCTATTCTACCACAATGGTTTTAAAGAGAAATCTATTATGTCCCAGCAATTTGATTACAAATCTTGATTCTCTGTGTAATATTCTGAATAGCTGTCTAGAAGAACGAAGCATGTATTTATTGTAGAAAGGAACTCCCAAGACCTTTCCTGCTTGGTTTGATGACTCAGGGCATACAGTAATTCCTTAAACCTTCTTCATGGCATCTTTTAGAAATATTAAGAATAAGACAAAAAGAAACTCCTCTAAAATGGAAAAATGTGCCAATATTCATCATTAAAAATACTATTACAAAAGATCTTTATCAGAATTAATGAGGATGAATACGTTAATATTTCATTACAATTTATTACCCAATTCCTATGCAACATTGTTCATGCATTTAAAAGGAGAGAGGCCTCTTTTTTTGGCTGGGCAAAATCAGATACAGAAAAGGGGTCAGATTAATGATAGTGCAAAATCTGTTTCTGATACAGATTTAGACTTGCTGAGGCAGAAAACCTCTTCACCCCTCAGGCTATTCTGAAGGATATAGCCCAGTCAGGAAACTTTCACATAGTTCAACACAGAAAAGTCTGAAGCACTCCTGACGCTGTTAGACTCCTTAGAATTAGACACTTATTCAGGAAAAAATGAAGGCACTTGCTGAATCAACATATTTGCATTCAAAGACAACTGCTGACGTGGAGGACAGTTAATTACTCTAGCTATGGCCAGGAAGGTTATGTAATCTACACTCTCAAAGTTAATTACTAGTGTTAATCACTATTGTCAATTTGAAATTTCATTTTCTGTGCTTATATCCCTCTTCATCCCCATAGTGTGAATTACTACATAAGCCTGTGGCTCAATATTTCACTCCATATATCGGAGGAAGCAAATTGGAATACAGTATATTCAGTTCCCCTCCCACGAAGCACTGTTCTGTACACAATGACAATGACTGTTGGCTATATTAAGCTAAGGCTACTACAGATAACAATCAAGAACAATATGATAATGTGTATCTTTAATCACCAATGGAACTTGTGAGGTGGCACCGCTTACTTAATAAGGAAATATACCTGGGAATTCCAGCAGATGCAAAACAGTATTTACATTTGATAATGTCCTAACAAGCCTTGGCTTATACTCAGTCCACTTAGATGGGTTTTCAACATATCTATATCTCAACGGTCCCTCTCAGGAGTCTTGTCCTGTAATTTTTCTTCTCCAGAATGACAACTTTCAGATCATGTGCAAAGTGTCCAAGTAAATTAAACATTTTGAAATAGTCTGTTTTTTTCATTTTTACCTGTTTTGCTAACAGACCAACACAGCTGCCTCTACTAAAATGATTCTAATGGCTGTTTCAAGAGTTCTCCATTCACTGCTAGGATAGCTGCTTACAGCACACATTCATGACCAGAGGGGCTGCATCCAAATCCAGACCTGGAATGATGATATTGAAAACAGTGTTCCTATAATTCACTGCTGTAGTTCACTGTTGCAGCTCATGTAGGGATTTCTGCTTGAGCATGAAGTTGGAGATGGGGCTTGAATCATAGTGCAGAACATACTGTTCTGCTGTCAGGGGGCAGAAGATCAAATTCTTGGTATTCATGTCAGATGTAGCCAACCCTCAATACCAACTACAGTAATCAGAAAGTTTCCTACTGCCTGCCAATCACAGAGGCCAATGTTGTACTCTGTCATTCCCCTTGGCATTTGAACAGTGTACTGAGGCCTCAAAGTACAAACTGGTCATAAAAACTGTGGAACCTATATATTTTCCCATATGGAGTTAATAACAATTTTTGGAGTGGCTGGGTATAAATAGATTTTAACTGTTGTAATAATATTAGGGGAAATTGTTAAACACCCCCACCACACACACACACACACACACACACACACACACACACACACACACACACACACACACACACACACACACACACACACACACACACACACACACACACACACACACACACACACACACACACACACACACACACACACACACACACACACAGCACCACTTCCCTAGTCTGTTTCATGGACCTGTTTTTTTGTTTTTGTTTTTTAAAGTGAAACATCCTGAACACAGATCCCCTGCATTCATGTCACCAAATTCGACCCTCAAGTTCTGAGGTTCTGAGTATAAGATCTGGATTCACGGACAAACACTGACAGCTGCCCATAACAGCTGCCTATAACTGCTTCTGAACTGCACTGATACACCTTTCTTATTTTGGACAGAGAAGTGTACTTATTAACTGTATCTAAAGAAATTCCTGCTTTGAGCAGGGAGTTCGACTCGATGGTGTTATAGGCCCCTTCCAACTCAATCATTCTATGATTCTATGAATCACTAAACAGTAAAAATATGTTTTTATTTTTCTTTCTTTCTTTCTCTGGGGTTAACTTGCTGCTGTGACTCGGCAAAGATTGTTCTCATACCCATTACCCACGTGGGCGGTGGGAAGGGATGTCAAGTGAGGTACTGCAAGATGTTCACCTGTTTCTCGCTGTCAAATGTCAAAAAGTAAATGGAGCTCAGTAAGCTTCAGCAAGGAGGAGGTATGAGCAGACTGACAACCAAACCACATGACAGCCAAAGGATCCATTTCTGGGGAAGAGATGACTGCCACCTTCGGCAAATGAACATCCTTCAATCTGCTATGTCCTCTGTGGAAGAACTAGAGCATGCTGTGGATAGCTGCAGGATGGAATTAAATGAGGTAGATGAAGTGTGGCCCAATCTTTACATAGGCAGCATGTAAGTGTTACCTGGTGCAAAATTATTGCTTTAATGTGGTGGTGGTGGAGAATAAAGAATTTTTGCCAAGGAAGCTGATTTTACAACGCAGCGTTCTTTTGTTAGAGCTTGAAGAAAGCATGGCACTAGGACTGTTTTTTTATTCTGCCTTTCAACATTGTGAATTGTGGAATGGTTTTCAAGACAGAAAGCACTTTATGAGACTTTTAAGTACCACTGACAGGAAGACAGGAAAGGATGATCAGCATAGACAGTACTATTTTATATATAATGAGCCCAAATATCCATGTTCTCTCTCAAAGAGCAAAGAAAAGAAATAATCCTGTGGTTTTTGCCCCCAGAAAAAAATGGGGTTATTTGTTTATTTGAACAATTTCTATGTCTCTTACCATATCTGAAAAATATGTCATGGTAGTGATTGCTAGCCAATGTGAGCATCTAAGTGCCACAGCACTGGCTACTGTTTCTGGGATTATGCAGATTAGCTTGCTTTGTTTAGTGATTGGTCTTCAGGATTTAAGCATGGAATTCCCTTGAAGTCTGATTTCTCACGCACAGAGAAAGACACAGCCTCAGTCAGCAGTCTGTAACATTAACCTGCTTCCAACTCGAATCACAACTCACAGAGGCAAGACAATGCAAGCTGTACGGCTAATCTTCAGACTAACAAACTGACTTGACCTCATGTGCATGGGTCACTGCTGTGCACCTGCTAAAGCCTGGTGTATTCGTATTGGCTTATGGAATCAACTGGCAATATGAAAGCTTGGGAGACAGAACAACGACAATTCCATTCAAGTTAGATGTGCAGCCCTTGGTGTAGAGCACATACTCAGCTAGGCTGTCAAGACACCTGAATGCTGGTGGCAGAAAACTCAGGGAACCTAGGACTGGCTGCTACAGGCTGCAGTTGGAGAGTTATTTATTTTATTTATTTTATTTAATTTATATGCCGCCCACACTACCCAAAGGTCTCTGGGCGGCATATATCTACAGGTGCTGCAGAAAATAGCAGGCAGATGCTAAACATTTGTCAGAATATGACTAAAGATGTTAGCTGATTTGTTAGCGCAAAAACGCGGTTTAGCAGAGTATTTATTTATTTATTTATTTATTTATTTATTTATTTATTTATTTATTTATTCATTTATTCATTCATTCATTCATTCATTCATTCATTTATTTATTTATTTATTTATTTATTTATTTATTTATTTATTTATTTATTTATTTATTTATTTTATATCCCACCTATAGCAGTCCAGGTAGTCCAGAATAACTCACGCTCACACCAGCAGCTTCTCCTCCACCAACATGTATTTATAAGGTATTTACAGCAGTTCAGTCTGGCAGCATAACAGGTAGCAATGATCACCAAGCAGGAAGATACATCAACTGTTCATCTCACACATATATACACATACAGATCTGCTTGTGTCCAATCATATTACGTGTTGCATCATCCATGAGTCAGCACTGCTGAGTCATCATGACTCAGTTTTAACACATCTGTTCATCATGGCTGCTCATTAATATACTTTATTCTGATCAGACCTTTAAATTACCTTGACATGATTTTTATGCCTTCATAAAAGGTGGGGAAAGATCCATTCTATCTGAGAGAAAGACTGTCCACGGTGCTCCAATCTGCCCTGCCTTAGAGACTTCAGAAGGGCAAGAGGGTTTGCTAAATGAGCTCAGCTTGTCTTTGCTCCCCAACTGATTGCAGGGACTGAAGCCCTCTGGGATCAGAAGCAGAACACGGCTTCTGTGTAAGAATGATCCAGGGATTTTGTTTCCTCTCACTTTGTCTTCTGTAGTGGAACTGGGTGAAGAAAGCACTCAGCCCACCTACTGAATGACATGACTCAATTTGCAGAAAGCATCCTTCAACAGCTTTTTAAAGGGAAATAAAGATACTGACAACTTTGACATTATATGGCGTTTCTTCTATAAACAAGGATATCAGAATCCTCAGATATCTAGACAGCTACTGAAAGAACCGATCAGAATAATAACACAGTCAACCCACTGGGACTTCTTTTCGCCCTAACTGCCTCCTCTGACAGGAACAACTGCTGGTATTCAACAAAATGTCACTATGTAGCAGGTGCACATAAGTCCCATCTATGTAACTGAGGTATTATTATTTTTTTATCAAGTAGTGTTTAATGTTTATTTAAAAAATACAATGGCCTGATCAAGCATGTCACTTCAGTTACTTTCACTGAACACCACATGGACAGGCTAAACAGTTAGGAAAATGAAAGATGTCCGTATTAAAATGTGTTGACAATGACTAGCTGTATCCTTTTGCAGGATTTTTCTTCAGACAACACATTTAACCATGTACAACTGAAAAGCCGTTCTGTTAATGAACAGGCAGCTAACAACTCTGCTTGATCTGTGACTGTGACCTGGTTGAGGTCCCATCATGGTACAATTTTGAATCAATGATAGTACTAATAATTTCCAGAGAAGGGGCCATGTTAGTCTGTTTTAGCATGCTGGCATAAGGAGTAAAAATAAAGAAAAAAAACCCATACAAAATAATATAGCACTTTGAAGACCAACAGTTTTGTCATAGTGTGGATCAGACTCCACTTCCACAGACACTGGAGTACAAATACATAACTAGTACACTAATACATGTCTCCATGGCCAAGGGAAGATATATAAATAATAGACCAAGTGACAACTGGCAGCGCCATCAAGGGCCCCAGCATTGTCAGCCATATCAGGGATCAATCTACGTCACATGTGTCAAACTCAAGGCCTGCAGGCTGAATCCGGCCCACCGGGCCATTTCATGTGGCCCTCGCAGTGTTGCCTGCTACTGTGCAGTATACAATACACAGGCACTTATTTGGTCACCCATAATGCTCCACAAGGATGCTGGGAATCTGCCCATCGGGACTTCTAATCCCAGCATTCCAAGCAGTGAAGAGTCAGAAAGTGCAGTTGCTTGGATGGCATACAGCACCTTGGAAAATGTAGTTCTCGCTATTGCCCACTCCTGTTCTTACATTCATATAGTCTTACACATATAACTGGCCCTTTGAGGGTAACCATAATGCCAATGTGGCCCAAGATGAAATTGAAGATTTCACCTCTGATCTACATGGTGATATATGCTATCTTCTGCCAGCAGTACACTGTCTACTTTCTACTTAAAGCAAAGAGGACAATCTCTACAAAAAAAATGAATAGACACAAATCAGATACCAGGAACAGCAGCACAGATAAATACCCTGTTTCCCTGAAAAAGACCTAACCTGAAAATAAGACCTAGTATGATTTTTTAGGATGCTCATTATATAAGCCCTACCCCAAAAATAAGTCCCAGCTAAGTAAACCCCGCCCTCCACCATTGTGCAGCAACCAGAAGAAAATGACATGACTGTATCTGAATAAACATAGATGGTTATAAATGAAAAAAATGAAACATCCCCTGAAAATAAGCCCTAAAGCATTTTTGGAGCAAAAATTAATATAAGACCCTGTCTTATTTTCGGGGAAACATGGTAGGTTTCAGATCACTTCAGACTCCTGGGATGATCTGTTATGGATCTCAAAGTTGCTACTGTAGAAGAAGAAAAAGGGAATTACAAAGGGAGATGCAAGAAGAAGACAACAGAAATAGGCCATATAAACGTCTAATGTATTTACAACGGCCTCAGTAGAAATCAAGGCATTTTAGCCTTTTACATGTATTAATAAACCTGCTTTCTCAGATAACTTATGGATGTAAAACCGTTGGCTCACCTTGACAGAGTCTGACCTCTGTCCCAGAAAAATTTCTTCGTATTCCTATTAGGGATGGGATTTTTGGATTTTTTTTACTACAAATCCCATAAACATCCCTTCTAAGAGTTCTACATGACAGACATTCTGGGCAAAATCCAAAGAAACAAGACAAGAGAAAAACATGTGGCATCTTAAAAATTAACTATTATATTTTAATGTGAGATTTCGTGAACATGTCCACTTCATCAGAGATGAGGAAAAAGAACAAAATGTTAAATGATAGACACCTAAATGTGGCTCACCTGGAAGAAAGGCCTAAAATGGAAAGCTCTGAGGCCTAGCTAGACACAAGCTTTCTGTTTTTGCCCCAGTACTAGCTGGCAGCTTTCTTTCTGAACAGAAAGCTAGACAAAGCTAGGCCTAGCAGCCTTCCACTTTTTATGTCAATGCACAACTGCTATCAATCATCCTGCAGTATATTTCACCCATGGTGTTTCCAGGATCACATGATCTGACTTTTCATGACAGGAAGGAGCTGAATAATTTTGCTATAGTGCCTCCAGTTTCTTGATCACCCTCACTCACAACACTCTGTTGTATGCTCTCTCTTTCTATAGTGAACATTCACTATTGGTATTGCATCCTCTGTGTGGCCTTCTCTTCACAAATTATTCCACAACAGGCAAATAAATTATATATCTAAAGAAAATCAATAGGGCATCAATAGAAATATGAGATTTCGTGCTCCTGATGTATATTTGTAACTACTGCCTATGAATTCTCCTGACACAAGAAACATGTTCAGTGTTTTAGGGCAAGTGTAGGCAATGTGCAGGTTTGAAGGGATTTCACGTAGCCCTCTGCAAGCTGTGAAGAGCTACTTCCATGGCCTTCTCATAGGTTGCTGTACAACTCTATAGGCAACCAAAAGTACTTGGGGTGCCCTTGATAACCCCCCAAGTGACTTTTGTGTGCTCATGTTAAAGAGGAAAAAAACAGAGTAGATACTACATTTTGACTGGTAGCAATAAGAGCTCTTCATCTGGAAGGACTTTAAACTTGGTATAAGAAATCTCAAAATCAGCCATTGATATTATATATGTTTAGATAGCATACTATTGCCCTTGAATCCTGTTTTGCAGAATTTCTTTGCAAAAGCTGGTGAGAGAGAAGGCACTTTGAACTGATGATCTGGATAAGCTTTTGGTGAAGTTCCAATATAGAGAATTAACATTCAACTGGCATGAATACTGCCATGTGGTTTCATTAGCATGGGGCTTTCTTCATGTCCTGCTATGAACTGCTGTTTAGCATCGCTTGGCACTGATGAACGCCTTTCAAAGTCTCGGGATAATGTATGTGAACAGATGTAATTATAATTTCATTTGGACATGAAGGGCTTTAGGTGAGCATGTTTGTGTGCATTCATATGCTCACACCCATGCACACAGAGAAGGATAGCCATCTTCTTTCCCTTTGAAAAGAGGGGCTGAACATAAAATGTGTTCATTTTAACCCGAATCTTCTCTTTTGAAGAATGACAGATTGCATTAACAAAATTGCAGTTCAGATTTGTTTAAGTTATAATTAGATCCGGTTTCCAAAGAAGACAGCTGTAAGAATGCCAGTTAGCTGCTGGAATGTAAGGTACAGTCCTGATGTTAGTAAAATCCCAATCCCTATGGCCAATGTAAGATTACTCAGACAAGTTCTGACCAAGTGACCATTGGAAATTCATTCCCATTTTTTATTTGAACAGGTTCACAGAAGAATTGGTGGGAAAACACAAGAGGGCTACAGATTCAAAAACCTTACAGAATTCTGTATTCCAAGCTGAGAAATTACTATATTACCTGAAAACATCCATAGTATTTTAGAATAAATGATTTTATAGTCTTGATGATTTTATTGGGGGGGGGCTTTATGATAGGCCTGTACAACATGCAACTCACAACACCAAATGGCAGCTCGTAATAGAAACATATGGTAGCCTGCCAGGTATTTGAAAACTCCTTTTTGCTTAGCTCAGGAGGCACATCTCAGGTGAGAGATATGCAGGGCCCATATGATTCTCAGTTGTGCACAATCTTTTGAATGTTGTGCAATGTAAACTTTATATCACAACGCACTGCAGTTGAAATAAGAAAATTTAAAAGCCTATGGCTTGCTTAAACATTTTGCTTAAACCTTTCCTGACATACATATGCACTTTAATACCTGCTTCAAACCAATTATTTGTAGGCTTTTGGCTAAGCCAGCCTGTTACCCCCCTCAGACAATAAACACACTGTACACGTTAAACTTGAAGTAAAAGGCCACAACTTTATTAATTGAATTACAGCCACAGTTTCCCTGGCTAAGCACTGGAGTCAGATATGTTTCCATCGGGAAGACAAGAGTGCATGACTTCCCAGACCCCTCTGGGAAATTACCCAGGATGGCAGATCCTCAGAGACCACATGGGCGGATGCCGCTCTGTGGCTCCCTGTCACCCAAACTGGGGCAGCTCTGGTCCTTGGTCCTACCTACCCCCCCAAAGGGAAGGGGTTCACCGATAGCAGGAGGCAGGACCCTGCCCGCCCACTATCATCCCCCCCCGATCCATCTCTAATGCTCCCAAACCACCAGCAAAGCTGTGACATAGATATAAAATGAGCTGCAATAACAGATCACCCATCTAACACAAACCATTACTAACCTCTATATCTCTTAAACACAGAACAGGTGGGGAAGCCTCCACAAACCCTGGCCTAGGAGCACCCTTTTATCTGGGATGGAGTAAGGTGTGGCAGGCCCCGCCCCCAAGTTGCACCAGCCAATCCCTGGTTGCCAGCACAGCCCTTCACTGGACATCATGCTCCCAGGCTCCCTTGTGGCCTGCCATGCGGCAGCCGCCCTTACACAGAGCCGCAGGGGAGCGCGGGAGGCCAGGTTGTGGCTCCAGCTACAACACAGGACTCCAGTGAGTCTGGGTCCATTGTTAAGATGTCCTATGTCCATCAGGAGGCTGGTGGGTCAGCAGCAAAATGGCTCTTGAATTGCTTCCCTTATATTACGGCAGTTTGTGGCAAGTCATGAGGGCTACTGCTAGGCTGTGCAACTCCCTTCCGAGTGTGGCTAATCATCCTCATCCCTCCTGTCCTTATGTCAGCAGGGGAAAGCCTTTTCATTATCACAGGCTTTTGGCAATTGACAGGCTGTTGAGAAAGAGGCTTGCAAGTTTGCAGAGCTTTGACTTTGTGGTAAAATTCCTTTTTGCTACCCTGTTTTCCCGAAAATAAGACCTAACCTGAGAATAAGCCCTAGTATGATTTTTCAGGATGCTCGTAATATAAGCCCTACCTCAAAAATAAGCCCTAGTTAAGTGAAACCCCACTCTCCACCATTGTGCAGCAACCAGAAGTTAACATGACTGTATTTGAATAAATGTAGATTCCTATACATGAAAAAAAACATCCCCTGATAATAAGCCCTAATGCATTTTTGGAGCAAAAATTAATATAAGACCCTGTCTTATTTTCAGGGAAACATGGTGCATATATCTACGGAGATAGCTACAACTTCCCCACACTCCACTCCTTTCTTATCAACTGCCACTTAACCTCTCAAAAACTTCCTTTGAGACTTTTGTTAAAGAAAGAACAAAAACATTTATTTGGTTACAGTTACTTGAAGTTACAGATTTGTATATACTTACCTTACACATACTCAGCAACCAACTGAACAGATCAGCAGCAAACTGTATTGTAACATTATAAAATGTTCATTTGTGGCTTTAGTATTACCATTCTTTGTGTATTTATTTATAACAGTTTCTAATCTTGTTGTGAGATATCTTGAGTCCTAGTTTTTTTAATAGAAGGAAGGAATTGTGTAGTTTGTTGAAATCTAGCTTCTGAAGTGTGAGCCCCTTATTCTAAAAGCATACTCTTTCTTTCCACTTGTTCCTAGAATTTGTGGCTTTAGTAACAAGATGTAGTTAATCGATGCCATCACTTATTGTAACAGGCAAAAATGTCCATTGTATTTTGCATAATTTTCTGACATAATTTCTAATTTGCTTGTTAGCAAAGCTAGTAAGGAGGCTGATGTCAATCATGCTGCCCAACCTGTTTGTCAGGCTGACCTAACTCACTAATAATTCAAGATAACTGATTAAACAACTATAGCTTAAATGTATTCGCGAAGGCTTTCACGGCCAGGATCTGACTGATGGTTGTTGTGGGTTTTTCGGGCACTAGAGCACAGAGTGCTGTCCTCTGAAGATACCAGCCACAGAGACTGGCAAAACGTTAGGAAGAACAACCTTCAAAACATGGCCAAAGAGCCCGAAAAAACCCACAACAACCACAGCTTAAATCTTTCTAATGATACCCACTGGGCAGTGTGAGAGTACAGAGAAACAGTCTTTTTTGTCTCCCTCTCTTGAGGATCGGGGATGTCAATTGCAATTTTGGAGGAAAACTGACAGTGAAGCTGGAGTGTGAAGGCGAGCTGAAATAAAGTGAGCCGTCCTTGATAACAGAAACGGCTAAAGAGGAAAGAGAATGTTGTAGAGCTGAGGTTTCAAAGGAAAAGGAAATCTTAATAGAAAAGACGGGAAGGATAGAAGAGATTAAAGGGAAGGTAGAAGTCTGCTTAGTGGAAGAAGGGGAGAAAGGAAAAGGGAAGGAGCTAAGGATGTCAGTTTGGGAAGAGGGTATAAGTATCCAGGGAGAGAGGAGGCTAGTCAGTAGGTTTGAAAACGAGGGAGGAAAAAGGAAGGAAGAGAGTGACAGACAGAAGATAGAATACGAAAAGACGCACGGGCTCCTGAGAGATTTCCCAAACCTGAAAGTTGGAGGGTTATTACCAGATCCGGAGCCAAAAAGAGAGGGAGAGACAGTTTATGAGACACAGGAGTGGACGATCATCGTCTTCCCATGGGGGCAAGGGCAAGGCAAAAAGGTAATAAGACCGGACCCCACCTTTAACAAAGTACCAAAGGAAGGAGACTGGGCAAGGCACCCATGCTGCGGCACGATCTGTGCAGTGAGGAGCGCTCCTCTACGACACCCCACCGACCGCAAACACTTTGGCCCAGCAGCTCAATGAGTTATCCAGACTTTCAGCGACAGTTGGCCTCTTCCAGTTATGGCCCGTTACCCAACTTATCATGTTTTGACCCAGTTGAAATAGTTATTTAAAAGCCAGAGATTAATAAAAGTGAAGTTTTGAATATGACTGACAAGTCTCCGTCGTTATTTCCCGCCAAAAGTCAGGAACTGCCGCAAAATTTAAACGAACCCAATCACATGGAGTTAGGAATATTAAAGCGTTTGGCATGCTCAGGGCTGCAATAGCTATTCTCTATTAGAAACTGTTATAAATAATCAGAAACTGATATAAATAATCTCACAGGATTAACAACTGTGCTTCCAATTGAAAATAATGCATGCTCTTTTCCTATCTGTTTCATTTAAAAAGACTTTTAAAAAAAACAACACACACAACCTATTAAAAGGCAGTCAACTCCAGGATTTGCTTCATGTCAGGGAAAGAAAGCTGTATGATACAGATCTTGAATTCTTGCTGCCTGGAGGCACAAAGTTAGCATTCACACTATTTAAGTCAGTCCTGCCATGGGCCTAGGATTGAGCCACCCTGTTAACCCTTGCTTTCTGTTTTCCCACAGTGTAATAGCACACAACGAGGAAGAACTAAGGAAATGTGGCATCACCCACATATTGAATGCTGCACACAATGCTTGGGGAAGCAAAGGAAGCCAAGACTTCTACGGCAAAGAATTCCATTATCACGGAATAGCAGCAGAAGACTCTGTAGACTTTGACCTAAGCACTCATTTTCACCCTGCCTCACAATATATCCACAAAGTGCTAAGCACTCCAAAAGGTCAGTGCCTCTCTTGGCTGAAATTTCATTTCATTTATGAATCTTAAGTCCTATCTAAATATTATCGCAAATGAACTGTCAAAGCAATGATAGTTCTACAATATGGCTTCCCAGGTCTGTATACAGTCTCAATTCTTCATTCAAATCCGTGACCCTCAGACCATCAGGATAGGATTTATCATAGCTAAGTGAAAGAAGTGCCATTGGGGTAGTGCCAAACAACAGGGTGGGCAATTTAGTATATTCAGTGGCTGCCACGGGCACACTCTGTCACTAAAATTCAGCAACAAGGCATATAGGCAAATTGCTGTGGCAAACCACACACACACATACACACACATCTCATTTTGAGTTAGCACATTTTATGGGAAACACCAATAATACTGTGTTAAAAAATACTGGGATCAGGGCTATATAGCTTTTGATAATCTGGTTTCTCTTCAGATCATACGTATTCTTTCCTTTCATGTTGAGAACTCTGGAGATCAAAAGCATTTTTAGAATATTTATTTTACAGTTATTTTTAATGATAGTGTAAAAAAGATCAGAGCAGAAGCACATTTTAAAAAAAACTGGCAACACAACTGGTTGTTTCTGCATCAGATTCCTAGAGAATACCTATTGTTGCAACTCCCATTTGGCCAGACACAACACTCCATACCTGTTAATTAAAAATACTTGTTTTAAACAGGGTTTTCTCAGTATGCTAAGCCATTGCTTTAGGGGTCGGGGGGGAAAAAAGCCATAGAAGCAGGTGCAACTCACTTCTGCAACAGCACCCATCTTGGCCTTGTCCCTCCTTTTAAATTCTTACATGTAAATCAAAATAAAATAGTTCTAGAC
The DNA here is from genome assembly GCF_051106095.1 of Pogona vitticeps. Lineage (NCBI taxonomy): Eukaryota > Metazoa > Chordata > Lepidosauria > Squamata > Agamidae > Pogona > Pogona vitticeps. The sequence continues at coordinate 113,866,535 of NC_135785.1, forward strand.
AGTTTCATACCTGTTAACTTTTTAATCATATTCCCACCTAGGAAAGATCTTAGTTCACTGCATCTTAGGCAAAAGTAGATCAGCAGCCTTGGTTCTGGCATACCTCATGATATACCAGAAATTCCCCCTGGCAGAGGCTATGGAAAGAGTTCTGCAGAAACGAGCCATCTCCCCAAACCGAGGGTTCCTGAAACAGCTGCAAAACCTTGACCTGGAGCTACGATACAAGATAAACCTATGTCGACTTTTATAACATGAAGAAAAGAGAGAAAAGCCAAGTGGTAACACCTCTGTGCGTGTCCACCCTAAGTTATGCATTATTCATAAGTCGTATGTTAATGTGGTTGTGAGGCGGGACCCAGGGGGTTGCTGAGAGGCGGAGCCTGGGAGAGAAGGAGTTCAGACAGAGACAGAAACAGAGAGGAGAGGAGAGGAGTTTGAAGGCGGAGAGAGAGTTTAAGGAGTGATTAGTCAGAGTGTGAGCTGTATTAATTAAGATAGAAGTGATCAAGGTAAAATACTGAAGCTTTGTGTAACCTTAAGAATGTGCTTACAATTCCTGAAACCACATGTAATCAATAAACCTGTTTCTGTTAAGTCAGTACTGGATGGACCTTAGTCTTTCATAAGAAATATAAGTTGATAGAGATCAACTGGTGGCAGAGTGTCAAAGGGCATGTTGGGATACTTGTGTGAGCCCTGTGTTTGGTAAAACAAGCAGGGGCCACGAGGTAAACGTCACAATTGGTGTTCAGCGGTGGGATACAAAATAAGCCAGTGAAGCCAATGTTTAAAAGTGAATTTTCTGGAGCTGTAGGTGCCTTTAATCAGAGGTCTGTGGTGAAGAAGTGGATGACCTGCTAGAGCTTTTGTGGAAAATCTTAGTGCCAGGGCTTCTGAACCCAGATCTGGGAAAACTAAAGATAGGGAACCAGTTCTAAAGGAAAAACTCTTTTTTGTTTACCTCAGGATTTGAAAGACCCAGTGGGCTAGCTTGAAATCCAAGGCTCTGAGAGATAAGGGAGCACTGGTGGATAAAAAGTAGAAGCCAGGGTCAGAGCAAATCTGAGGTGATAGGAAAATGAAAGCAGAGGTTTGAAAATAAAATTATTTTGCTCTCTGAGAGCAAGAACAGCTCAGACATACACAGTAACGAAAAGGTTGAGTGAAGTGCAACAACATAGTTACTGGAATTAACAGCAGAAAGACAGGTCTTTTTAAAAAACAGTACAGACATTAAAGACCAATTCACTCAGACTTAAGCATACCACCCAAATGTAGCCAAAAAGGGAGTAGTGAGGCAGAAAGTTTACCTTGGGAAGTGGAGGGAAATAGAGACCCTCTAGCTCCAGTGGAAGAGGAGGAAACTGATGAAAATGCCTCAGAAAAACAAGGTTTTCTAAGCTCCCAAGATTTTGAAAAATGGAAGTTGGAAGAGGAATTCAGGCTTCGAGTAAAGGAATTAGAAATTAGAGAAAAAGCCAGAGCTGAAGAGAAAGCTAAGGAGGTAGAGCTCAAAGAAATGGAATTAGAGAAAAGGAGAGGGCTGAGGCCAGACAAATGTAATTAAGACAAAGAGAAATGGAATTCGAAATACAGATGAAACAATTAGCATTAGGTCCTCAAAATAACCATAATAATAACAACAACTTTAGTGAGGGAAATCTCTCAAAAATCAACCTAAAGAAATTTCCTCAATATAGGAAAGGAGATTGCCCTGAATCTTTCCTGATTTTATTTGAGAGCATGTGCTGGGACTTTGAGATTAAGGATGGTGAAAGGATGATGAGATCTCAGATAAGTGGGGATTTAGTTGAGTTTTATTCTCAGATGCCTCTGGAGCAAGCTAGAGATTTTGAGGCCTATAGAAAATGGTATATTCTAGATTTGGCATAAATGCAGAACACCTGAGAAGAAAATTTCGTTCCCTTACCAAAAAGCCTGAAGAATCTTATGCCCAATTGGGGGCCAAATTGATTCAGTGTTTGTACAAATTGAGGGAACATGAAAATGTCACTTCTCTAGACCAAACGAAGAATGTGGTTGGTTTAGACCAATTTTATTCCATTTTGTCTGGGGATTTGCGTTATTTAGTCAAAGACAAAAATCCTAAAAATGTATTACAGGCATCTGAATATGCTGATTCCATTACTGCGATTAGAGAGCCTAACTTTTCTGAGGTAAAATTTTACAGGCAGAATTGGGCCAATAGTAAGAAACCCTTCAATAGAAATTACAACAGTAAAATGTCAGGGAAAGATAGCCAGCTTAGTACCTCACTTAAGTTGCCAGAGCCAAGTCCGCAGAAGCAAATGAACTCTGAGGAAAAGTTTAATAGATCTTCTCAGTGTGATCGAAGGACTTATAGACAGTGTTATAACTGTGGCAAGTTTGGGCATATAAAATCAAATTGTAGGAAGAAGAATAAAAATAAAAATGGAAAAGATGATAGTCAGACCAAAAAGGTTTACTGCATCAAACCTGTGAAAGCCACTGAATGAGGCTGTAACAATGGTTCTGTCTCCATGGCAACTAGCACAACAGAAAATTCTGATCTGCCACTAGCCAGAGTCGTTCAGTGCTTCCTTATAAAGACAGATAATATTTTACTACATAACCCTGGTGAGAAAATTCTTATTAATGATAAGTCTTATGTGAGGGTTGTTGTTACCTGTTCCCACATAACCTTGTGTCATCCTGATGTGGTTCCTAAAGAATAAATACTTCCAAAACAAACTGTTACAATCAAGGCAATAAGTTCTACTCCAGTGATTTTACCTAAGGCTAAAGTAAATATAAACTATAGAGACTGAGTTGGAATTTGGGATGTGGCAATTTCTGACCAAATTCCAGCACCTATTTTGATCGGATTAGATCTCACTAAGCATGTGCGGAGTGCTTTTGGAGTAACACATTCCCAGGGAGAGCAGTTAACAATCCCTGAGGGAAAAATGGAATCCCTAACTTCTGAATCAGACCTGGGATGCGCCAGTTTAGAGGAAAACCCTGAGGTAGCAGAAATGGCTGAGGTGGTCATATTGAAAAACCCTAATAATTCATTGTTTGATAAGGAGCAGAAAGAAGATATTACTTTAAATAATTGTATTAGAAGAGCTAATGAGAATCCCATTCCACTGACCCCTGAACTTCCGGAGAGCTTTATAGCTGATAAAAACCTGACATATAGAGATGTTTTAAAGGTACCTCATAGAGGGGGAGGACCTCACAAACAATTACATGTCCCTGTGAAGTATAAAAGCACAAAAGCAAAGCGTGCTGCTTATATACCACCCCATAGCTCTTCAAGTACTCTCCGGGCAGTTTACAAGTTAATTATGCAGGCTACACATTGCCCCCCCAGCGAGCTGGGTACTCATTTTACCGACCTCGGAAGGATAGAAGGCTGAGTCAACCTTGAGCCGCTACCTGGGATTGAACCCCAGGTCGTGAACACAGTTTTGGCTGC